>NC_059125.1:151827777-152174444 GCF_020740685.1 Jaculus jaculus
AGTGAGACCCTACAGAAAAAAAAAAAAAAATCCAACCCAAACAACAAACAAAAATATAACCCTGAAATGCAAACAGAAACAGAGTATGGAAAAAAAACAGAACACCTGAGATGTATGAAATAATATCAAATTGTTTAATATATGTACAGAGAAAATCAAGCAGAAAAAAAATCTAAATAAAGAGATGTAACCAAAATTCTTCCAAAACTGCCATCATGTTGGTACATATCTTTAATCCCAGCACTCTGGAGGCAGAGGTAGGAGGATCACTGAGAGTTCGAGGCTACTGTGAGACTACAGAATGAATTCCATGTCAGCCTGGACTAGAGTGAAACCCTACCTCCAAAAAACAAAGCAAAACAAAAAAAATCCAAAACCAATGAAAGACATTGTATCCATCAAAAAAACAACTGAAGGGCTGGAGAGATGGCTTAGTGGTTAAGCGCTTGCCTGTGAAGCCTAAGGACCCCGGTTCGAGGCTCGGTTCCCCAGGTCCCACATTAGCCAGATGCACAAGGGGCGCACGCATCTGGAGTTCCTTTGCAGAGGCTGGAAGCACTGGCGCGCCCATTCTCTCTCTCTCCCTCTATCTGTCTTTCTCTCTGTGTCTGTCGCTCTCAAATAAATAAATAAATAAATAAATTAAAAAACAACAAAAAAAAAACTGAAAAAAAAATCAGTTTAAGGGGCTGGAGAGATGCTTAGAGGCAAAGCCAAAGGACCCAGGACCCACAGAAGCCAGCTGCACAAGGGGGCGCATGCGTCTGGAGCTCGTTTGCAGCCACTGGAGGCCTTGGTGGCGAGCACAGGGAGGAAGCAGAGTGATGAATGCCTCTGCCTGGCCAGCTCTCTCCTTGCCATGCATTCCAGGGAATGGCGCTGCCCACAGTGAAGGTGGGTCTTCCACCTCCAGTAACCTAACCAGCTCATCCCTCACAGGTGATTCGAGGTCCAATCAAGTTGAAAGGCAATATCAACCATCACAGATATGATCAATCCATCGATCCAAAAATCTTTGTGAACTTTAAACCAAAGAAACCCTTTCTAGGCACTTTATACTCAAACTGCCGATAAACAAAAATAAAGAGAAAAATCTTGCAAGTAGTCAGAGCTTACTCTTCCCCTGACATGACCGAGGCCAGAAGGTAAGGGAACATTTTCAAATGAAAAGTAAAAAAATAAATAGGTGGTAGCAAACTCTGGTAATCTCAGAACTCTGGAGGCTGAGGCAAGAGGCTTGTCACAGGTTTGAGGCCAGCCTGTGCTACATAGTGACTTCGAGGCAAGCCTGGGCTATACAGTTGATAGATGAAGGGAAAGGAAAGCAGTGGGAAATAGGCTGGTTCAATGAGAGGCACTTGAGAGGAATTACCCTTCTAGAATTAAAATTAGGGGGCTGGAGGGATGGCTTAGCAGTTAAGGTGTTTGCCTGTGAAGCCTAAGGACCCAGGTTCAATTCTCCAGATCCCATGTAAGCCAGATGTACATGGTGGCACATTCATCTGGAGTTCATTTGCACTGACTAGAGGCCCTGGTGTGCCCATTTTCTGTCTTTCTCTCCCTTGTCTCTAATAAATAAATAAAATAAATTATGAAAATCCAAAGGACCTAGGTTCAATTCCCCAGGACCCATGTTAGCCAGATGCACAAGGGGGTACACACATCTGGAGTTTGTTTGCAGTGGCTGGAGGCCCTGGCATGTGCCCATTCTCTCTCTCTCTTTCTCTTTCTCTGTCAAATAAATAAATTAATTAAATAAAAATATTTTAGAACCAAAATTAAAACTACTACAGCTAGGAGTGATAAAGCACGCCTTTGATCCCCGCACTCCAGAGGCAGAGGTAGGAGGATCGCCATGAGTTCAGGGCCACCCTGAGATGACAGAGTTAATTGCAGGTCAGCCTGGACCAGAGTGAGACCATACTTTGAAAAACAAAAACAAAAACAAAAACAAAAAACAAAAAACAAAAAATGGCCTGGGCATGGTGTCCATTCTTCCTCTCTCCCTCTCTCTTCTATCTCTCTCTGCTCACAAATAAATAAATAAATATTTTTAAAAAGAAAAGAAAAACTAAGAGCTGGGTGTGGTGGCACACACCTTTAATCCCAGCACTCAAGAGGCAGAGGTAAAGGGATCGCTCTGAGTTCAAGGCCAGCATGGGACTAGAGTGAATATTCCAGGCTGACCTGGGTAGAGAAGTGAGACCCTACTTCAAAAGCAAAAAAAAAAAAAAAAAAAAAAAAAAAAAAAAAAAGAACTAGTTGGAAAAAAGATCCAGTGGAGAATCATTTTATCACTATAAGGTTCATTTAAGAGGAACTGAGGTTTTTACAAGAGGATATGGAGAGAGACTTAGAAAACACATGGCATCCGCCCGTGCTTTTCTGAAGAGGGGAAGTATCAAAGCAGAAGAGAAATTGAGGGCCTTTGGGGAAAAAAAATAACTGGAGTAGAGCTGCAAACACATGGAGGGGAAATAAACTGAGGCTTAAGGAGAAATTATGGTAAAGCTGTTGGCACATGGAAAAGCACAATCTAGGAGCTTGTGTAGGGACACCCAGGAGGAACCCGCGTGGCATCTGCCATGTGTTTGCAGAGGCGTTAAGAGGACCAACGGTGAGGCTCAACGGGAAAAAATGAGAAGGCAGATAGATTTCAGAGAGACTAAGATTCAGAGGAGAAATGAATGATGAAGAGCGTTACACTCATGGCTCCCCTGAGTTCCGAGTTCAGGAGAGGGGATTAGGAGGGAGACAATGGAAGGTGGTGGGAGGGTACTGCGCTCATGATAAATAGTCTATATGAGCCGGGCGTGGGGGCGCACGCCTTTAATTCTGACATTCGGGAGGCAGAAGTAGGAGGATCACCGTGAGTTCAAGGCCACACTGAGACTACATTGTGAATTCCAGGTCAGCCTGAGCTAAAGTGAGACCCTATCTTGAAAAAATAAAATAAAATAAAAAGTAATATTGTCTATATGTATTGATGTTGTCAGTAAAAGTTTTTTTAAATTTTATTTATTTATTTGACAGAGAGAGAGAGAGGGAGAGAGAGAGAATGGGCACGCCAGCGCCTCCAGACACTGCAAAGGAATTTCAGATGCATGTTCCCTCCTTGTCCATCTGGCTAACGTGGGTTCTGGGGAATTGAACCTGGGTCCTTTGGCTTTACAGGCAAATGCTTTAACCGCTAAGCCATCCCTCCAGCCCAATAAAAGTTTTTTTAAAAAGGCTGGAAGCCGAGCATGTTGGTGCATACATTTGGTCCCAGCACTAGGGAGGCAGAGGTAGGAGGATCACTGTGAGTTCGAGGTCACCCTGAGACTACATAGTAAATTCCATGTCAGCCTGGGCTAGAGTAAGACCCTACCTCGAAAAACCAAAAAAAAAAGAAAAGAAAAGAAAAGGGGGGGGCTGGAGTGATGGCTTAGAGGTTAAAGCACTTGCCTGCAAAGCCTAAGAATACAGGTTTGATTTCCCAGTGCCCACATAAAACTAGATGCACGGTGGCCCATATGTTTGGAGTTTGTTTGCAGCAGCAAGGGGCCCTGGTGCTCCCATTCTCTCTCTGTCTCTGTCTCTCTTCTATTTTTTTTTTTCACCTGAGGTAGTCTTGCTGTAGTCCAGGCTGACCTGGAATTCACTATGTAGTCTCAGGGTGGCCTTGAACTCACAGCGATCCTCCTACCTCTGTTAGGATTAAAGGTGTGTTGCCACCACGCCTTTTTTATTTTTTATTTTTGGGTTTTACGAGGTTAGGTCATTCTAGCTCAGGCTGACCCAGAATTAGTCTCATGGTGATCCTCCTACCTCTGCACCACCATGGCCAGCTAGCTTCTTTTTCTTTTTCTTTTTTTGGTTTTAATTTCGAGGTAGGGTCTCACTGTAGCTCAGGATAACCTGGAATTCACTATGTAGTCTCAGGATGGCCTTGAACTCACAGTGATCCTCTTACTGCTGTCTCCCGAGTGCTGGCATTAAAGACGTGCACCACCATGCCTGGCTGTTTCTATTTTTTAAACCTACATTTTTGGACAATGGAACACACAGGAGCCATAGATTGTTACTAGAAAGTTTTCAGTGCCAGGAATGGGATACCTTCCAGTGAGTTGTTGGCCAGGGAGGTCCCTGAAGCCTCCAAAACATTACAGGCCATTGCTGAAGCCCTTGGTTTCCCACCAGGAATAGATGGTAAGACCCTATTGCTGAAGACTCCACATACTTGGGCTGCAAGGCCACTGAGACATCCTGCTGGAACTGAGCTGATAACCTCCTCCATGTAGAACAGCTGACAGAAACTGGAAGAAGCTATTCTGCATGCAGTTCAATGGAAGAAAGAGAAATCACAAGTGAAGATACTCAACAGTGGACACTGCAAGCCTTGTATTTGGCAATAACGGCATGTCTGTTATAGGGGAAACCAACCGCCCTCTAATTGGACTGGAGGCCTGCTCCATGCCAGGGAATACATCCCTGATACTGAAAACCTACAACAGGGGTAGTCATGAGCCCTAGGGGTGTAACGTCTGCTGGTGTCTGGCTAAAGGTATATACTATGCTCACCAAACTTCCCAGTAAGCACTTCTCTTAATTTTCATACCCATATATCAATGCTACTTTCACTTTTGGCTAAAGAGCCTTCTCTTTTCAGATGGCAGTGACCTTGGGATGACTCAGAAGGCACCATGGTGCTGAGAAGAAGTGACAGAGGAGAGGAATGCTCAGCACTGAAATGTTTCTATCACACCTTCCAAGGCTCAGGGTCCATTGCGGAAGAGATGGCAGAAAGAATGTAAGAGCCAAAGGAAGGGTGGGACTCCTTACAACGTGCTCCTCCAGACACAAAATAGCCTGGATATCCAAGACCTCACAGTGCCTGACACTACCTACACAAGACCATCATCATAGGAGAAAAAAATCATGACATCGCAATAAAAGAGAGGCTGATTGAGAGGGGGAGGGGATATGATAGTGGAGTTTCAAAGGCAAAAGTTGGGGGAGGGAGGGAATTACCATGACATATTGTCTAAAATTAGGGAAGTTGGCAATAAAAAATATTAAATAGAGCCGGGCGTGGAGGCACACTCCTTTAATCCCAGCACTCGGGAGGCAGAGGTAGGTGGATCACTGTGAGTTCAAGGCCACCCTGAGAATGCATAGTAAGTTCCAGATCAGCCTGGACTAGAGTGAGACCCTACCTCAAAAAAATATATTAAATTAAAAAAATAAACTGATGGACAGAGGGAAGGGATATGATAGAGAGCAGAGCTATGAAGGAGAAAGTGGGGGAGGGGAGGGGAGGAGAGGGAAATACCATGGTTTGTTGTCTGTAAGTATAGAAGTTGTCAATAAAATGTATATATATAAAGCAAACAAAAATAAATAAAATATTTGAAATAGCCAGGTGTGGTGGCGCACGCCTTTAATCCCAGCACTCGGGAGGCAGAGGTAGGAGGATCGCCATGAGTTCGAGGCCACCCTGAGGCTACAGAGTTAATTCCAGGTCAGCCTGGACCAGAGTGAGACCCTACCTCGAAAAAAGAAAAAAAAAATTAAAATAAAATTAACTCTTTTTAAAATGTATTAATTTGGGAGAGAAAGAAAGAGAATGGGAGCTCTAGGTCCTTCTGCCATTGCAAACTTCAGATGCATGAGCCACTTTGTGCATCTGGCTTTATGTGGGTACTAGGGAACTGAACCCAGGCTATCAGACTTAGCAAGCAAATACCTTTAACTGCTGAGCTATCTCTCCAGCCCCAAATTAATTCTTTTTTGTTTGTTTCTTCAAGGTAGGTTCTCACTCTAGCCCAGGCTGACCTAGAATTAGTCTCAGGCTGGCCTTGAACTCACATTAATCCTCTTACTGTTATCAAAGTGAAGAAGGGGATGGAAAACACCATATGGGATACATATATACTTACTCTTTACAGATAAAAGTAAAAATAATAGCAACATAATTTGGGTTTTTTTTGTATATTATATGAAAAATAAAAAATATAACAATAAGAATATAGGCTGGAGAGATGGCTTAGCAGTTAAGGCGTTTGCCTTTGAAGTCTAAGGACTCATGTTCAACTCTCCAGGTCCCATGTTAGCCAGACGCAAATTTGACACAAGCACACAAGGTTGCACATGCGCACACATGGCACAGTTGTCTGGAGCTTGATTACAGTGGCTGGAGGCCCTGGCGTGCCAATTCTGTCTCTCTGATTTAAAAAAAAAGAATGCCGGGCGTGGTGGCGCACGCCTTTAATCCCAGCACTCAGGAGGCAGAGGTAGGAGGATCACCGTGAGTTCGAGGCCACCCTGAGACTACAGAGTTAATTCCAGGTCTGCTTGAGCCAGAGTGAGACCCTACCTCGAAAAACCAAAAAAAAAAAAAAAAAAAAAAAAGAATGATAAGAACACAAAAGATGTAACTGTAGCAATTACATTTTTCTATTTATATAATTTTTAATATTTATATTTATATAAATATTTTTAATATTCTATTTTTATTCTTAAATATTTTTATTTATTTATTTAAGAGAAAGAGAGGCAGATAGAAGAGTGAATGGGCATGCTGGGCCTCCAGCCATTGCAAACAACTCCAGATGCATGGGCCAACCTTAGGCTTTGCAGGCTAGCACCTTAACCACTAAGCAATTTTTCAGACTTCCTTTAACAGTCTTAAGTTGTTCAAGAAATAGAACACTGGGGGCTGGGGAGATAACACAGTGTTTAAAGGCACTGATTTACAGACCCTGTTGGCCCAGGCTTCATACCCCAATACCCACATTAAAGCCAGATACACAAAGTGGAACATGCATCTGAGTTCATTTGCAGTGAGTAGAAAAAGGCCTTAGTGTACCCCTTTGCTTTTTCTCTCCCTCTCTCTGCTTGTAACTACATAAATAAAAAAACTTTTAAAAAACAAGGTGTGGCCGGGCGTGGTGGTGCATGCCTTTAATCCTAGCACTTGGGGGGCTGAGGTAGGAGGATCGCCGAGAGTTCAAGGCCAGCCTAGGATTACAGAGTGAGTTCCAGATTAGCCTGTGCTAGAGTGAGACCCTACCTTGAAAAACAAACAAACAAACAACATCAACAACAACAACAAAAACCCCACAAGGTGGTTGTGTTGGCTCACACCTGTAAATCTTAGTCGGAAGATCAGGAGTTCAAGGTTATCCTTGGCTACATAGCAATTTCGAGACCAGTTTAGGATACGTGAGACCCTATTGGTAATAGTTTGAACATAAAATGTCCCCTGTAACCTCAAGTGTCTGGTTAAGCCTTCTATTTGATCCCTAGCTTGTAGAGCCTTGCTTGAGGATGAGTGTCACTGGGGCAAGACCTTGGGATTTTATAGTCCAGCCTGCTTGCGGGGGCTGACTCATGAGGCACTGATGGTGGATAAGGTCCATCAGCTCTTCTTCCCATCTTTCTGATTCTCTAGTGAGTGGCTAGGGCAGAACCTGCCTGGAGCCTCTTACTTCTTTTTAATTATTATTTTTATTTTTTACTTTGAGAGAGAGAGAGGAAGGGAGAGAGAATTGGCATGTCAGGGCCTCAGCCCCTGTAATAGAACTCCAGAAACTTGCGCCACCTAGTGGGCCTGTGTGACCTTGCACTTGCCTAACTTTTGTGCGTGTGGCTAACGTGGGATCTCGAGAGTAGAGCATGGATCCTTAGGCTTCGCAGGCAAGCGCCTTAACCACTAAGCCATCTCTCCAGCCTGGGACCTCTTACTTCTGATGGGCTCCTTGCTGCAGGTGGTGAGACTTGGCTAGCTGTCCTCTCAGCTGGCCCAACACCCAGGCACCCCTACCCGTGGTCTCACCCTCAGGCACCCTCTGCTGTGGAATCTAACTCCCTCTGCTAACTCCTCTTGTCTAAGGGGTCCTCAGCTCCTGTTGGAGGTCCCCAGTATAGTGTCCTGGCTGAACAGAAGGAACTGAGCCTTGTTGATGTGAACATAAATCCCCTCCCTTGTTCCTTGGAGCTAAGAGGATGGCAATGGGGTCCTTTCCTATGACTTTCTTAGTCTGACTAGGCAGTGAGCGCAGCAGAGGTAGCAGACATGGTTTCCTGGATTGGGGTCTCAGACTATCTTTGTGGCCATGCTGTTTGGCCACATTCAGGCAGAGCAATACAGGCTTGATTTTCTGCTTACACCAAATGGCCAGCTGCCGCCTCTCTCACTTCCAGCCTGGAAGCCAAGGTAGTCCTGGGGCCCTTCAATCATTCAGAGGAAGCCAAACGAGATGAGTGTTTAAGGTCATGCATCCATCAGGGGAGTGGCAAAACCAGGCCCTTGCTTCGTCTCATTCCTGAACCAGGGTCCCTCACTTCTTTGCCCTTTGTGAGATATCTTTGTGTGACAAGGCAATGGACCAGCACACAGTCAGGTATGAAGAAAACTAGAGGACGTAGTAAGTGGCCAGAGTCCCCAGAGGTTAGCCAGGAACGATCTGGAGGGTATTAAGAAGGATCCGGTTCTGGGGAAGAATATGAAGACTAGTATTCTGCAGCTGGAGTGTCCATGCCCAGGTGTCTATTTTTTTTAATATTTTACTTTATTTATTTATTTGAGAGTGACAGAGAGAGAAAGAGGGAGACTGAGAGAGAGAGAGAATGGGCATGCCAGGGCCTCCAGCCACTGCAAACGAACTCCAGATGTGACCCCTTGTGCATCTGGCTAACGTGGGTCCTGGGAAGCCAAGCCTCAAACCGGGGTCCTTAGGCTTCACAGGCAAGCGCTTAACCACTAAGCCATCTCTCCAGCCCTAGGTGTCTACTTTTTGCAACTAATTTGCAAATGTTCAAAAAAAAAAAATCCTGGCGTGGTGGTGCATGCCTTTAATCCAAGTACTTGAGAGGCAGAGATAGGAGGATGGCTGTGAGTTTGAGGCCACCCTGAGACTACAGAGTGAATTCCAGGTCAGCCTGGGCTACAGTGAAACCCTACTTTGAAAAAAAAAATATAAAAGGCAGAGGTAGGGCTGGAGAGATGGCTTAGTGGTTAAGGCTCTTGATTGTGAATCCTAAGGACTCATGTTTGACTCTCCAGGTCCCACATAAACCAGACACACAATGCTCACGAGATGAAGCCTGCGTCTGGAATTCAATTACAGTGGCTGGAGGCCCTGGCATGCTGGTTCTCTCTCTTCCTTTCTCTCTTTCACTCTCTCTCTGATAAAAAAGAAAAAAAAAATTTAAAAAAAGGCCGAGGCAGCCGGTTGTGGCGGAGCCTGCCTGTAATCCCAACACTGTGGAGGCAGAGGTAGGAGGATCGCTGTGAGTTCAAGGCCACTCTGAGACTGCGTAGTGAATTCCAGGTCAGCCTGTGCTAGAGTGAGACCCTGCCTCGGAAAACCAAACAAACGAAAAGGCAGAGGCAGCTTGCTAATTCCAGGACAGCTGAGTTTACACTGTGAATTCCACAACATCCACTGAGACACTGTCTTAAACAAAAAGATATAAGGAAATAACATAAAATCATGACCTGGGTTATGTGTGTGACAGAGACATTGTATGTGTATGCAGTGTGCATTGGGTGGTATGTGGGCTCGGGAGCAGGGTATGTGCTGTGTGGATGACTGGGCTGCATGGTATTGGCTGTTAGCAAGGTCCCTGGGCCTGGGTTACGCTAAAGCTGTGTGGTTGCTAGCCTTGCAGGTGAATGGGAGAAGCCAAACAAATGGGAAAAACGGAGCCTGGTCCTGGGTGGGCTGAGGCCTGGGGCTGGGCCAGCCGGGATGAACTGGGTTGACTTAGAAAAGACAGGGAGCCATAGAAGGAAGGGAAGCTGGTGGGCTTCAGGGTGCAGGGGTAGGGTGTGGAGAAGAAGGGAAGCTGCCCTCTCAGGCCCCTCCATATGGAAGCTTGCGTCCCTGTACTGTGGCATCTGCTGGCAAGTGTGGAACTTGTGGGGCTAGCGTTTATGTGACGGTGTGTGAGAGCGGTGGCACGTACAGACTCGGGGCACGGAGGGCCAGAACAGCCAAGCATTGGGGATGAGGCAGGAAGCCCCTCCTCCTGAGGCAGGTAGTAGCAGGTGGGGGAGGAGAAGGAAGGTGGGGCCGTTCCTGGCTCCCACAGGGCCCTAGGGAGGAAGCTTGAGCATACAGGGTACATTAAGCCCTGGCTTGGCCCCCACCCCAGCCCCTCCCTTCCTGTCCCTCATCTCCAGGCAGCCTTAATTGAGGAGGAGGGGCCTGCAGAGGCTTGGGGAAGGGGAATCAGGATTTGCTATGGAGAGGTTATGATCCTGGGTCTCACTTTCCCGGCTTACAAGATGAATAATTTCCCACACCAGAGAGCTGGGGGCACATGGAGAGGAGGTTGCTGCTGGGCCAAGCTGAGGACTGGCGCAGGCTCAAGGCCTTCTGGGGTGTGTGTGTGGGGGGGAGTAAGAGTTCTAGAGACACATCAGGGAAGCCTGGGGGGCAGGAAGGGAAATAAGAGGCCAGGAACCTACTTCCTGGTGGATGAAGGCGGGAGGCCAGGAGAGGCAGAGGGGGAGGGCAGGGGAGGAAGTCTCCGGTACAGGTCACTCCCTGAGGCTGGGCTGGGGCGGGGCGGGGCGGACGATGGAGAGCAGATCGAGCGCCCCGGCCACCTTCACGCTGCTGCCCAGCCGCCCTGGAACCCCAGAGCCCGGCCAGGTAAGCACCTGCAAACAGCCCCTCCTGCCCAGTTCCTAGCCTTCCAAGGTTGCCCCCTCCAAGGCTCTGTTGGGGCAGGAGGTTCTTTGTGTCTACCTCAGATGCCCACTCCGCAATTTGGATCTTGTGGGCTGCTTGGGTGGATCCTCGACTTTGTTGTGTGTTGTATGCTTGACCGTGTATCTTGTCTGCCTAGCAGTGGGCACAGGCCGGACCCCTATCCTGTGCACATAACCACAGACAAGCACCTGCTGCCTGGAACTTCTCCAAGGGCTCCTGGGTAGTGACCCTGGACGGCGGGGCTGGCCCCTCCAGTGGAGGCTGACTTGGCCTCGGTGACAGGAGCTCGGGACACCTGCCACAGCCCCACTATGCTCCTGACATCCACCGTATCAGGTAAGGCTCCAGCCACCCTTGCTGGGGTGTAAAGACCTCCTTCTTGCTCCTGGGGGTGGGTGGACTATCCTGAGAGGAAGGGGAGGCAAGTGCACATGTGTGCAGATCCTTTGGGGTCCCTACTGCTGGGAGCCAGGAAGTGGGCAGTGAGGCAGGCAAGAGGCTTGATGGAAGAACCTCTTTGGTCCAGGGACCCAGAAAAGCACCCTACTAACTTGGCCTTCATCCCTCACCCTTGCCCAGCTGTGCCTGGGCCCCTCTTTTCCCCCAGCTCGTCAAGCAATGGCAGCCAGGAGGAGCCATTGGATGCCCGGGACCCGCTGCTAGCCCGGGCGGAACTGGCCCTGCTCTCGACAGTCTTTGTGGCTGTGGCCTTTAGCAATGGCCTAGTTCTGGGGGCTCTGGTACGGCGCGGCCGGCGCGGCCACTGGGCACCTATGCACGTCTTCATCGGTCACTTGTGCCTGGCTGACTTGGCTGTGGCTTTGTTTCAAGTGTTGCCCCAGCTGGCTTGGGATGCCACCGACCGCTTCCGTGGGCCCGATGCCCTGTGCCGGGCTGTCAAGTACCTGCAGATGGTGGGCATGTACGCCTCTTCCTACATGATTCTGGCCATGACGCTAGACCGCCACCGGGCCATCTGCCGCCCTATGCTGGCATACCGCCATGGAGGTGGGGCTCGCTGGAACCGGCCAGTGCTGGTGGCCTGGGCCTTCTCACTGCTTCTCAGCCTGCCTCAGCTCTTCATCTTTGCTCAGCGCGACGTGGGGAATGGCAGTGGGGTGTTTGACTGTTGGGCCCGATTTGCAGAACCCTGGGGCCTTCGTGCCTATGTCACTTGGATTGCCCTGATGGTTTTTGTGGCGCCTGCCCTGGGTATTGCTGCCTGCCAGGTTCTTATCTTCCGGGAGATTCATGCCAGTCTGGTGCCAGGGCCATCTGAGAGGGCTGGGGGGCGCCGCAGAGGGCACCGGACTGGCAACTCAAGCGAGGGCACCCGGGTGTCGGCAGCCATGGCCAAGACTGTGAGGATGACGCTGGTGATTGTGATTGTCTACGTGCTGTGCTGGGCACCGTTCTTCCTCGTGCAGCTGTGGGCAGCATGGGACCCAGAGGCCCCGCGGGAAGGTGGGTATAGATAGAGAAGTGGGGGTGATTCCGTACCAGTACTGTCCACACCCACCCTTGTAGCAGTGGGCCCACGCACGGCCCTCATGGCCTGCTAGCCCCACGTGAGGGACCCCCTGAGCTCCAGCCTGTACACCCCCTCTCCACAGGGCCCCCGTTCGTGCTACTCATGTTGCTGGCCAGCCTCAACAGCTGCACCAACCCCTGGATCTACGCTTCCTTCAGCAGCAGCGTCTCCTCGGAGCTTCGCAGCCTGCTGTGCTGTGCTCGGAGACGCACTGTCCCGAGCCTGGGGCCCCAAGACGAGTCCTGTGCCACAGCCACCTCCTCCCTGACCAAAGATACTCCCTCCTGAGCAGTGGGGGCCTTTCTCCCCGAAAGGCTGCTCCTGTCTGGCTGGGGCTTGTTCTAGGAGTTACAAGGAAAGGGAGCCCCTGGTCCAGCCCTGGCTTCCCCTAAGTTTCACTGTCCCCGGGTGTACAAGGAGAAAGGCTCTAGGATGATACAGGGATTCTTAGGTCAACTTGTTTTTTTTTCCAAGGTAGGGTCTCACTCTAGCCCAGGCTGACCTGAGACTCACTCGGTGTGTAGTCTCGGGCTGGCTGTGACTTCGAACTCACAGTGCTCTTCCTACCTCTGCCTTCCGAGTGCTGGAATTAAAAGTGTGCCCCACCACACCCGGCTAGGTGATCTTCTTTGTGCCAGGCCTGGGGGAAGACTCTGGCAGAGGGCTGCAGGGTCTGGAGGCGCATGTGCCTCCCATCCTGGCAGTCACCCCCAGAGCGAGGCAGAGGTCCCAGGGAGCCGAGGAAGGATTAGGGTGGGGCCAGTATTCCTGTCTATGCCACACTTGTCCCTCCTTTCTCACTGCCTTCCTAATAAAAGTTACAGTTCATTTTTCCACATAGAGAAGGGTCTCTTTGGACCAGAGTAATGGTGGATATAGAGGTCACAATGCAGACACACAAAGACCCCCATACACCCACAGACAAATGTGTGGCTCTGGAACTCATGCTGCAGACAACTAAGATGGCATTTTGTTGTTTTTCGAGGCAGGGTCTCTCTCTAGCCCAGGCTGGCCTGGAATTCAGTATGGAGTCTCAGGGTGGCCTCAAACTCATGGCAATCCTACCTGGGCCTCCCAAGTGCTGGGATTAAAGGCATGTGTCATTACCCTGACCCCAAGATAGCATTTTTTGTGTGCAGGTAACATAGGACTCCCCCCCTCCACTTTGGACCGCGCTGTGTCAGGGGACCCCCAGTGGAAGATGTTCAAAATGCTCAACCTGCTGCTTTGGCATTTTTCCCCTGCCAGTGCAGGTGCCGAGGACGGCCCTGTATCCCCCCTGCCCAGTACCCCACAACAGAGTACAGGCTGTCATCTGGCAATCAGTGCACAGGTCTTTATGCATTGCCGCTGCCCCCGCCCCCACGGCCAGACAAGCCCTCTTAGCAGAGCTGGAGAGGTGACGGTCCCCAGCGTTCTTCCATCGCTGCCTCCCAAAGGGACTTAAGCCAGGGCAGAGGAGAAGCGGAAGACCTCGGGAGAACGGAGGGTTTGCTGGTGGCCGCCTGACATGAGCTGCCTCAGTGTGGCTTGAGGGGCACTCCTGAGTCTGGGCCCTGGGGACGGGAGGCAGAGGGTGAAGCTGGAGCCCCAGCTACCAGGGAGAAGCCTTTGGTTTTGCCGAAGCGGCTGCAGACCAGATGTTTTGGGCTTCGGGTCCCTGGGCTGTGGGAGGCCGTTGCTGCTGGTCCAAAGCCCTGGCGGACAGCAGTCTTTCCCAAAAGCTCCTTAAACACAGAGTCCATGTTCTGCGCCACAGCCTGGAATAAAGGAAAAGATGGAGAAGGTCCAGGAAGAACTTCCTTGATTCCTCAAGCCCACCCTGAAGCCAGGCCAGCCCCTGAAATGTGAGCCACACGGGGGGCAAGGGAGTTGTTTGAGCCTCCAGACCACCTTCCTGTCTCCACTTCCACTTTCAGTATCTCTGCCACAACTTATTTTGGGGACCGAAATTCCTTTAGTCTGGCTGTGAAGTGGGGGCCCTCTATTCTTACCTCCATTCCCTCCCTGACTGATATCACAGCCTCCATTCCGGCCGCCTCTGAGGCCATCAAGCTGCTGGGGACTGTCATTGCCTTCCTCTGTTGTCTTCCAGCTGCCCAGCCACAGCCTGGACCCCTAGTAGCCAGGCTCCACCTCCTGTGTGTCCCCTAGGCGAGCCGCTCCTCCTAAGGTTCAACAACTGTCCCCAGGGCCTCTCTAGTCATCCCATGGGGACTCCCTGAACCCACTGCACTGACAGTACGCCTCGGGTCGTGCCACTCGCCAGAGCCTGTCTTAAGCCCCTCTGCTCTTCAGCCAGCTGCTCCACTCCTCCTGCCTCCCTGCCATCTGTCCCTTTCATCCTCTCTAGTGTGCATCTCACTGCCTGGCACCTAGTCTGGCTCTAGGTGCCAGCCTTGAAGTATTCCCTGGAACTCCTCACCCACAACCATCCCGGAGTGCCTGGCTGCTGCCCTACTCAAGAATGTTCCCCCATCCCTGCCTGTGTGCCTCTGTCTCGCCCATCTTACCCCCCCCTTTTACCCCTCGTCCCTTCCCTGGATTCTGTCTTGCGCCTGCCTGCCTGTTGCCAGGTGCCCCTGAACAGAGGTCAGAGAGAGAGAAAGAGAGAGAGAGAGAGAGAGAGACACGAGGGGGGGGAGAGGCGCCCCCTGCTGACCACATAGCCAGTCCTAGCACTTACCTTATCTAGCTCCACATTTTGCTCTGGGGATGTGGGGACCAAACAGTGTCTTCTCTGCCCAGAGGGGCTAACAGCCTCAGATAGGGTATCTGGCTCTGGCCTGTAGACACAGATAGGCAACCTGGTGAGAGCCCTGGCTAGCCTATGTGGTCCTCGGGCTCTTCCAGAACCTCTCCCTGTCACAGCCAGGCTGGCTTTGTTTTGTCCACTCTCAGTTGTCATGTGACAACTCCCCAAACACCACGTGGCCAAAGAAGCCCGAGCCCACGCCCTCTAGCTTGCCATAGTTGGGGACAGCCTCTGGCCTTGGTGTCTGCTACCGGGGACAGCGCATAGGGGACAAGTGAAGCCCTCAGGGAGGACTTCCCTTACTCACCGATGGGTGAACTCCAAGGTCAGGAGGCCCTCTGGACGGCTTACAGACTCACCTGTGGCCTGCAGCCCTGGCCCAGTCACCTGCTTCTCATCCCTGGGGGGCGGGGAGAATGGCCTATTTCAGACACCTCCTGAGCTGAAGCCCACGTGCCAGTAGCCTCAGCCCCAGCCGAAGTAATCGTGAATGCTTGCTCTTAGGCCCAGCCCAGGCCTCTGGACTGTGGCTTGGGATGAGGAAAGGCAGCAACCCAGGTTTGAATAAGGCCTGTGTGAGCATGTTGAGGTGGCAGACGCTACTTCCAGCGAGAGCTGGAGAATGAGCAAGGTCTGAAGACTCCATGCTCATTACGGGCCAAGGGGTACCTATGAGCAATCACAACCCAGAAAGGCCAAGGCTGACGTCATGGGACCCTCCACAGGGCTGCGGTTCACTCACCCGTCAGGCAATGTGATGTACTTATGAGGAATGAGCCCCCGCACACCGGCATGCTCCCCTCGCCACCAATCATTCGATGCCCGAGCATGCAGGCGCAAGATGTCCCCTCGCTGGAACGTCAGCTCCTGGGCTGTGCGGCCCGTGTAGGCAAAGCAGGCTACAGCCTCTATGACCCCCTCCATGTCTGGAGAAGTAAAGAGTTCGACCGGAGTTGGAGGAGACACCCACAAAGAAGCTAGGGTAGATCCTCCCTGATCCCTCCTTACCATCCTCCTGAGCTGTGGTCCCAGCTTCCAGCTCAGGGTCAGTCTCCCCCACTAGGCTCTCCAGCTGGGCGTCCCTGATGTTTAGAGCAGAGCAAAGCACGTAAGGGACCTCCACTCCACTAGACATCCCCCGCCCAAGGCAGTCCGAACAACCTACCCCAGGCAGCTGGCAGAAGGTGGTGCCATGCACTTCTCATAGACAGGGCCTGGCAGCGTGGCCAAGGGTGGGAAAACCCGGGCAGGTTGTAGGATGAGCGTTTGCACCAGCTGGTTCACCCGGCCCTGCAAGGCCACTGGGTCCTGTCCAGCAGGCACAGGCAGTAGTGTGGGTCCAAAGCACACAGCCAAGTTGTAGGGGTCCATCATATTCTCATCACTGTACTGAGCCAGGCTGGGAGGGGGGGACACAGGGATCACAGGCAGGGAGCTCCAGCACGGGATGTCCCCTCTACCCCCATAGTCAAATTGCTCCCGGGAAGCACTCACTGGTTGAGGAAGGTGAATAGGTAACGCAAGACCACCAGCACGGGTCCGGGCAGCCGGGACAGCAGGCAGCTCACAGGCTCCACCCGCTCACCCACAGCCTCCAGCTCTGTGGCCAAGGCCACCCCCAAGAGAGCACACTGAATGAGGCCACTGCCACTAGCACTCATGCTTGTGGGTGCCCCCCCCTCCCAGCTGGCCTTAGGCCTCACCTGTACAAGCCAGTAGCTCATTGAAGAGGTCCAGGGAGAAAAGTGGGGGCTCCAAGCTGCGGAAGTACAGCTTTAGCACCCCAGCCACTGAGTCCAAGTCATTGGCACTACAGCCTTCCACCAGAGGGTCCTCCCCTGTGGGCAGACAGGTGGGCGACAGGGCAGGGTGAAGAGGCTGCCTGACGTGGAACCCACCGCCATCCTGCCCTCCTGCCGGTCCTCACCTCTCTCAAAGGCATCGCGGATCTCAGAGATCCTGGCCTGAGCCCCCGAGACCCGGAAGATGCCCTCGTGCTGCAGGCCTGCGGCGGACATGGAGCTTGTGACCGAGTTCCTTTTCTTCAAGCCCGCCCCACCCCCACCCCCGCATCAGGTGCCCGGGCCCAGGGTGACAGAAGATGTGCGGAGCTTACCGTGGAGGTTAATGAAGCGGATGCAGCTTTCCACCACCAGGGGCACTAGCTGGCCTGAGCTCTGGGGACAGAGAGGGTGTTTACTTCACTAGGACACAGCACGTTGTCCTTGTCATTCCCTTGACTTTTCTCTCAACAGTGTTTGTTACTGTGGAGTTTCTCAAGTCACTTCAAAGGTCTGACTTGCTGGTGCTATTTAAAGTGGTGCTTTACATTTTATTTGTAAATTGTTGTCAGAATGTTAAAAATAAAAACCGTAGCCGGGCGTGGTGGTGCACGCCTTTAATCCCAGCACTTGGGAGGCAGAGGTAGGAGGATTGCCATGAGTTCAAGGCCACCCTGAGATGACAGAGTTAATTCCAGGTCAGCCTGGGACTAGAGTGAGATCCTACCTCGAAAAAGCAAAAAATAAAAAAATAAAATAAAAACCGCAATCAAAATCTGGATGCTGGTTGGGTGTGGTGGTGCACACCTTTGATCCCAGCACTCAGAAGGCAGAGGTTGGAGGATCACCGTGAGTTCGAGGCCACCCTGAGACTACAAAGTGGCTTTCAGGTCAGCCTGCGCTAGAGTGAAACCCTACCTCGGAAAACAACAACAACAACAAAATCTGGATGCTGACCTTTTTAATCAAGTAACTTTACAAAATTTAATTTGTTCACTGAAATAGTCTGATCCTTTCGAATGCTCTATGTATATAATCACGTCATTGTAAATGATAGTGTTGACTTCTTTTCAGATCTGTTTTAAAAATACTATCTGTGTGTGCCACAGCATGCATGTGGAGGTCAGATGACAACTTTGAGGTGTCTGTGCTCACCCTCCTTGAGACCTGGTCTTGCTGCTGCAGATGACCTACCAAGCTGCAAACAAACTAGCTGGCCCATGAGCTTTAGATTCTCCTGGCTCCGCCTTCCATTTTTGTACATGTGCCACTTTGCATCCAGCTTGACAAATGAGTGGAACTGAACCCAGGCCACCAAGCTTTGTAAACAAGTGCCTTTAACTGCTGAGCCATCTCCTCAGCCCCCTATTTTTTTTTGTTTATTGAGACAGTCTGTGTGTGTGTGTTTCGAGGTAGGGTCTCGCTCTAGCCCAGGCTGACCTGGAATTCACTATTTAGTCTCAGGGTGGCCTTGAACTCAGGGTGATACTCGACCTCTGCCTCCCCAGTGCTGGGATTAAAGGTGTGTCACCATGCCCACTGAGACAGAGTTTTATGTAGCCCAGCCTGGCCTTGGATTCACTATATAGCTGAGGTTGCTCTTGAACCACTGATCCTACTGTATTGCCTCCAAAGTGCTGTGATCACAAGCATGTGTCACCATGCCTGTTTCTTTCAGATTTAAAAAATATATATTTTATTTATTTATTTGAGAGAAAGAGGGGGAGAGAGTGAGAGAGAATGGGCACGCCAGGGCCTCAAGCCACTGCAAAAGAACTCCAGATGCATGTATCTCTTTGTGCATCTGGCTTACGTGGGTCCTGGAGAATTGAACTGGGATCCTTTGGCTTTGCAGGCAAACACCTGAACCACTAAGCCATCTCTCCAGCCCTCTTTCAGATCTTTTTTTTAATTCCTGTTTTTTTCTGTCTAGGACTGCCAAGGCTATATAGGTCAGAAGGGAGCTTTTGGGTGTCTCTTACTGATGCCAGTTGCAGGGAAAACTCTCAATATCTCACCCCCAAATATGCTATAGCTCAAGTTTTCTGTAATTTTTTAAATTTTATTTTAGAGAGAGTGAGAGAGAGGAGAGAGAGAGAATTGGCCCGCCAGGGCCTCAGCCACAGCAATTGAACTCCAGATGCTTGCGCCACCTAGTGGACACGTGCGACCTTGCACTTGCCTCATCTTTGTGCATCTGGCTAAGGTGGGATCTGGAGAGTAGAACCTGGGTCCTTAGGCTTTGCAGGTAAGCGTCTTAACTGCTAAGCCATCTCTCCAGCCCAGTTTCCTGTATTCTTTAACAGTTTCTTTCAATCAGTGGAGGCCACTGGGAAGCCCAGGAGGCCTAGGAAAGGTCTGCCTAGGCAGAGACTCTTGAGCTCCACCCAGGAAGGTTGGGACTTAGGGTACTGGAATCAGGCAGCCGCTTGGGCCACAGAGGAGATACAGGGCTGGAGAAGGGCCAGAGATGGCCTGAAAATGAGTTGGAGTGCAGGCAAAGGGAGTACCTGCATAAACTTCTCCAGGTCACCTCCGAAGAGTTTCTGGTTGTACTGGGAGGTAGGTCGAGGTTGGCGGCTCTTCTGGAATTTTCTCTGTGTGTATTGAGTCCTGTGAAAAAGAAATGGGAGCTGTTTCTGATAGAAGCAGGCATGGAGAGGAAAACACTTCATCCACAAGTCAGTGCAGGCCCCAAGCCTCCCAAGTCATTTCAGAATCCATTTGGCAAATTGGTACACAGATGCCACCAAGCGCTGGGCAACAAAGAGGTGGGGTAGATGGGGATCCAGAATAGGTCAACACCTCATGAGGGACTCACCACGACATCTCTCGCTCTTCCTTGTCACCTAGAAAAGGGAAAATGTTGGTCTGCCTCTCAGGCTGGGATATCTTCAGTGAATCCCAGAGAGGAGGCTTAGCTCAAAGGCTCCGGGCGGTCAAAGGGCCAAGGGCAGGAGAGAAGCGAGGACGCTTGCACGCTTGGTTACAACCTCTCTAGGCAGGGAGGAACATGTGCTTGGTGAGGTAAAGGATGGAGATGGAAGGCCAGGAGCAGGACCCACCTCGCTGTATGGCCTCCTGCAGCTTCTCATGCTTAGCCTGCAGCTTGGCACGGATGCTCCGGCCGCTCAGATACTCTTGCAGCTTCTGCAAAGCCACAAGATGAGCCCAGAGTTCTAGAGCAGCTCTATAACCTCTGCCCCCCCTGCCCTGTAGGGCCCTCCCCCATCTGCCCACCCCACCGTGAGGTAGAACGTCTCAGTCTCCTGCTGCTGGCCGCGTCTGCGGCCTGTCTGCCGGGTGCCTGGGTCTGAGCTTGTGGACTTGAGGGACTCAGTGGAGGGGCTGGCCTGGAAAGAGTCAAGTATGTCCCCATCCTCTGATGTCACCACCTCCAGCAGAGCCTGCAATGTTGCCTTCAGTGTCTTGTTCACCTGAGAGGACAGCACCAGGGCAATAAGAAGGGAACAGTGTGGGAGACAGGAAGGCCACTGCCAGCTAGAAGGAGGGTATTGTTAAGGGCAGCCAAATCTGAGAGAGGGCTCCAGGTTCCTGTCCCCACTCCAGGCCCAGCCACTCATGCCTCCTCTGTCTCGATGGTCTGTCGGTCCAGACGGCTCTGGATATTTTGAGCTCTGGGCAAAATCTCATCCCGCAGCTCCATCTCTACCCGGATCTCAGCCACCTGCAGAGAGCAGTACCAGGGGCTGAAGGCTAGGCTGGGGCAAACAGTGTGTGTGTGCGTGTGTGTGTGTGTCTGTGCGCGCGTGTGCGTGCCTGGAGGTTGGGCCTGAGGGACAAAGTACATTTCTGCTGACACTCAGACCAAAGAATGTTGAGGTAGCTCCCCAAGGGAAATGAAGACATTCACTTGGGACTTGTGTGTATACGTTCATGGCGACATTACTCATAACAGTTTGAGGGTGGAAGCAAAAGTGCCCACTAGACAACAATTGAAAAATCATGCGTCCATCTACACAGTGGGACATTACTCAGCTATAGAAAGGAATGAAGTACTGCTTATTTATTTATTTGTGGGTTTATTTTATTTTATTTATTATTATTATTATTATTATTATTATTATTATTATTTTGGTTTTTCAAGGTAGGGTCTCACTCTAGCCCAGGCTGACCTGAAAGCCACTTTGTAGTCTCAGGGTGGCCTTGAACTCACAGTGATCTTCTTACCTCTGCCTCCCAAGTGCTGGGATTAAAGGTGTGTACCACCACACCCAGCTGCTCTTTGTTTATTTATTTATTTATTTTTTTTTTTTGAGGTAGGGTCCGGCTCTAGCCTAGGCTGACCTGGAATTCACTATGGAGTCTCAGGGTAGCCTCGAACTCATGGCAATCTTCCTACTTGTTCTTCCCGAGTGCTGGAATTAAAGGTATGAGCCACCATGCCTAGCTCAATCCCTCTTGTTTTTTTTTAATATGTTTTTATTATTTTATTTTAGTGTGTTTTTTAAATTTATTTATTTATTTATTTGAGAGCGACAGACACAGAGAGAAAGACAGATAGAGGGAGAGAGAGATAATGGGCACGCCAGGGCTTCCAGCCACTGCAAACGAACTCCAGACGTGCGCCCTCTTGCGCATCTGGCTAAGGTGGGACCTGGGGAACCAAGCCTCGAACTGGGGTCCTTAGGCTTCACAGGCAAGCACTTAACCGCTAAGCCATTTCTCCAGCCCTTTTTGTGCTTTTTTTTTTAAGGCAAGGTCTCACTCTAGATCAGGCTGACCTGGAATTCACTATGAAGTCTCAGGGTGGCCTCAAACTCATGGCAATCCCCCTACCTCTGCCTCTTGAGTGCTGGGATTAAAGGTGCGTGCCACCACGCCCGGCTCTATTATTTTAATTTTAGAGAGAGATAGAGAGAGAGAATGGGCACACCAGGGGCTTTCAGCCTCTGTGAAGGAACTCCAGACGTATACGCCCCCTTGTGGCGCATTGCCACATTGCATGCTTGCATCACTGCATCTAGCTTACATGAGACCTGGAAATTCAAACATGCGTTCTTAGCTTAGGCTTCACAGGAAAGCACCTTAACTGCTAAAATCTCTCTCCAGACTTTACAAAGATTATTTATGTTGGGTGTGGTAGTGCACACCTTTAGCCCCAGTCCTCAGAAAGCAGAGGCAATGACACTACCTACACAAGACCAGCATAAGAGGAGGAAAAGACCATGACATCAAAATAAAAGACAGACTGATTGAGATGGGGAGGGGATATGATGGAGAGTGGAATTTCAAAGGGGAAAGTGTGTGTGGGGAGGGTATTACCATGGGATACTTTTTATAAACATGGAAAATGTTAATAAAAATTGAGAAAAAAAAAAAAAGAAAGCAGAGGCAAGAGGACTTCCATGAGTTAGAGGCCATCCTGAGACTCCATAGTGAATTCCAGGTCAGCCTGGGCTAGAATGAGACTATACCTTGAAAAACAAAACAAAACAAAAATTTAATTTGTTTATTTGAGAGAGAGAAAGAGAACATAACTATGGGTGCACCAGGACCTCCTGCTGCTGCAAGGAACTCTAGATGTGCCATTCTGTGCATCTGGCTTTATGTGGGTCCTGGGGAATCAAACTCAGGCTGTCAGGCTTTGCAAGTAAGTGCCTTTAACTGCTGAGCCATATCCCTAGGCCTGTCATATGTTTTTTGTTTGTTTTGTTTTTTAATATTTTATTTTTATTTATTTACTTATGAGAGAGAAAGAATGGGTGTGCTAGGGCCTCTAGCCACTGAAAATGAACTCCAGATGCATGTGCACCATGTGCATCTAGCTTACGTGAGTTCTGGGAAATCAAACCAGGGTGTTTAGGCTTTGCAGGCAAGCACCTTAACTGCTAAGCCATCTCTCCAGCCCCCTTGTTTTGGGTTTTTAAGCTGAATGTTATGTATTACAGTGTGGTCTCCAACTCATGTAGCTAAAACTGACCTTGGAACTCCTAATTCTCTTGCCTCCAGTTCCTAAATGCTGGAATTACAGGTGAGCATCACCACACCTGGCCATCATTCTTTGTTTCCTTTTTTCTTTTTCTGCTCTCCTTCCCTTCTGTCTCCTCCCCATCCCCTCTCTCTGAGACATGGACTCATTATGTAGCCCAGGCTGCCTTCCAACTTGTGGTGATCCCCTTGCCTTTTCCTCTTGGAATTACAGGCATGTACCACCATGCCCAGCTTTATTCTTTAGTCATACGACATGCAGCTATCAGGTCCTTCTACCATTGAGCACGATGTACTCTAGATATTTCTATGTTACAGTATGGAAGCCACATGTGGTAGTCCAGCACTGGGGAAGCTGAAGTAGGAGGATCACTATCAGTTCAAGGCCAGCCTGAGACTACACAGTGAATTCTAGATCAGCCTGAGCCAGAGTGAGAGCCTAAACAAACAAAAAAGCTGGGCACGGTGGCACAGGCCTTTAACCCCAGTGCGGGAAGGCTGAGGTAGGAGGATTGCCATGAGTTCCAGGTCAGCCTGGGCTAGAGTGAGACCTTACCCTAAAAACGAAAACCAAAAAAAATCCTACTGAAAAAAAAAACATAAATAAAAGCTGATCTTAATGGTGCACACCTTTAATCTCAGCACTGGGGAGGCTGAGGTAGGATTGCTGTGAGTTCTAGGTCAGCCTGGGCTACAGTAAAACTCCACTCTGGGAAGAAAGACAAAATAAAAGCATATGGGGGCTGGAGAGATGGCATAGTGGTTAAGGCCCTTGCCTGCAAAGCCTAAGGACCCAGGTTTGACTTCCCAGAATCCACATAAGCCAGATGCACATGGTGGTGCATATGCCTGAGTTTGTTTGTAGTAGTTGAAGGCCCTGGCATACCCATTCTCTTTCTTTCTCTTTCTTAAATAAGTAAATATATAAATAAATACAATATTGTTAAACCGGGCATGGTGGCACACACCTTTAAACTCAGCACTCAGGAGGCAAAGGTAGGAGGACCACCATGAGTTCGAGGCCACCCTGAGACTACATACTGGGACTCCAGGTCAGCCTGGGTTAGAGTAAGATCCTACCTTGACAAAACAAAATAAATAAATTAATTAATTTTTTAAAAAGCATACAGGGACTGGACAGATGGCTTAGTGGTTAAGGCACTTGCCTGCAAAGCCAAAGGACTTCGGTTCGATTCCCCAGGACCCATGTAAACCAGATGCACAAGGTGGTACATGCATCTGGAGTTCTTTGCAGTGGCTGGAGGCTCTGGCATGCCCATTCTTTCTCTCTCTTTTTCTGCCTCATTCTCTCTCTCTCAAATAAATAAATAAAAATAAAGTATAGTGCTCGCTTCAGCAGCACATATAACAAATTTGGTATGGGACAGAGAAGATTAGCATGGCCCCTGCGCAAGGATGACAAGCAAATTCGAGAGGCAGAGGTAAGAGGATTACCGTGAGTTCGAGGCCACCTGAGACTGCATAATGAATTCCAGGTCAGCCTGTGCTAGAGTGAGACCCTACCTCGAAAAACCAAATATATATATATATATATATATACCACATAACCACATATAGGAGTTAGCCAGGTGTGTTTGCTCATTCCTGTAAATCAGCACTAGAGGCTGAGGCAGGACGATCTAAGTGAGTTCAAGGCCAGCGTGGGCCTTGACAGAGCAAGACTGTCTCAAAGAAAAAAGAAAAGAGAAACAAGGTTGGGGCGATGAATCAACGGTTAAAGAGCTTTGCTTTGAAGCCTGCTGGCCAAGGGTTCAATTCCCCAGTAGGCATGTAAGGCCAGATAAACAATGTGGCACATGCATTTGATGATAATTTGCAGCGGCAAGTGGTCCTGGAGTTCTTTCTCTACTGTTGTTATTAATATTATTATTTGTTTTTTAGAGGTAGGGTCTCACTCTAGCCCAGGCTAACCTAGAATTCACAGCAATCCTCCTACCTCTGCCTCCCAAGTGCTGGGATTAAAGGTGTGTACCACCATACCTGGCAGAGAGAGAGGGAGAGGGAGAGAATGAATGAATGGATGCACCATGGCCTCTAGTCACTGCAAATGACCTCCAGATGCATGTGAGCACTTTGTGCATCTGGCTTTATATAGGTACTGGGGAATTGAACTTGGGTCATTCAGATTTATGAGCCCTAATTGCTGAGCCATCTCTCCAGCCCTACATTATTTTTTGAGACAGCATCTCTCACTAAAGCCAGAACTCACCAATTCAGCTAAAGTAGCTATCCAGTAAGTCCCCGGGATCCACCTGTCTCTGCCTTCCCAGTGCTGGGATCACAGACACACACCACCACGGCCAGCTTTCATGGAGGTGCTGGAATCTGAACTCAGACCCTCATGCCTTCACCCCAAGCCCTTTCCCTACTGATCCATCTCCCTAGCTCAGGAAAAGCTTTTTGTTTGTTTGTTTTTTTTTTGGAAATAAGGTCTCCCGTAGCCCAGGCTGACCCAGAATTGGCTATGTAGCAGAGGATGACTTTGAAATCCAGATCCTACTGCCTTTACCTCCAGAGTGGGCCATCACACCCAGCTGTGAAACGTCTTCGGCATATGGACAGCCACAGTCAACATTCACACTGTTGTAGTTGAATGTTTAGTTTATGGATGCCATTTTCTTTTATTGTTTTTATTTTTTATTTATTTACTTATTTATTTATTTATTTTGGTTTTTCGAGGTAGGGTCTCTCTCTAGCTCAGGCTGACCTGGAAATCACTCTGTAGTCTCAGGGTGGCCTCAAACTCATGGCAATCCTCCTACCTATGCTTCCTGAGTGCTGGGATTAAAGGTGTGCTCCACCATGCCTGGCCTTTTATTGTTTTGGTTTTTTTTTCGAGGTAGGGTCTCGCTCTAGCCCAGGCTGATCTGGAATTCACTATGTGGTCTCAGGCTGGCCTCAAACTCATGGTGATCCTCCTGCCTCTGCCTCCTAAGTGCTGAGACTATAGGTGTGTGCCATTCCACCCAGCTGGAAGCCATTTTCTGAGTGAGTCCCTGAGGCAGAGTGCTTGTGATGGTTTAAGTGTAACATGTCCACATATTCTCGTGTATTTTGAGTACCTGGTCCCAAGCTAGTGGCAATTTGGGAGAACTGTGGGACCTTTGGAAGGCAGAGCCTTGCTGGAGGCAGCACGTCACTGGGTGTTCATAACTAGCTCACTTTTGCTGGGACCTTCCAGCTGATGTGACAAAATGTTATGCCCAGCCTCTGCTCTGCCATGCTGAAACGTCCCCTAGAAAGTGTAAGCATGAAACTGACTCTCATGAGCTGCTTTTCGTCCCAGCAATGAGAAAGTAATTCTCACACTGCTCTGGTGGGCTATATTTTCCCCGAGGCTATGGAAGGAAGGGCTAAGAAATAAGGGACTTACTCAACCATCCAGCAATTTCTTTGCTTTAGCAGCATGTGAACTATGTGACTGACCTGTTATGTATGTACACATGAAGGCCAGAAAATCTAAAGCCCTTTGAAGCTATGCTTGGGGCCATAAAGGCGAAGGGGGAAGACCCTTACCTCATCACCTTCATGGGGCTGGTAGTCAAAACGTAGAGGCGGACAGAAAGCCATTGCATGCACCTCAAGCACCTTGGCCTTGTCTCCTGGAGGATCCAGGGCCTCCACAGCCTCTTCCAGGCTGCCTAGGCCCTGCATCTGGGAGGACTGGGTGCGACTCTCAGCAGCGGTATAGCTCCGGAGGGCCTGCCCCAAGGCCAGGTGGAAGCCTGTGTCACAGCACTGAGGAGAAGCAAGCAGACACTGGTGTGGGCGCAGAGCCAGGACCTGCAGCCCCAGCAGCCCCTCCGCCTGCCCAAGCAGAGCTCACATCCATGAGGTCTAAGATATCGTGCAGGTAATAGTTGCTGACTGCCGCATTGACGCTAGCCAGGCTGAGCAGGTACTCGTTTCGGGCCTTGGTGCACTTGAGCTTGTGTTCCAAGAACTTGGCCTGACGCTGCTCAAGACAACGAGACACACTGGTGTTACACACTTGGTGGCCCCCATCTCCACCCTTCATTCCCCTCCCTCGGTGGTCAGGTGGTCAAATACACTGACTGTGCCACAGGCCTCTCACACTCAACATAAAGCGTAAGTCCATTGCTTGGAGCACCCTCACGGATCATGGGGGCCCCACCCAACTCCCAGGAGCTATAGTTGACTCCCCAGCTCCTCACTGGCACTTTTCATGGGCTGGTGCTCTCAACTGCTTGCCATCCTCTGCCCTTTACATTGTTTGAGCCCCAACATCCCTCACTGTCATTGTCCACAGAAGTGGAAAAGGACAGCTAAGTAAATGAAATGTACACACACACACACCCGTGATAGAGGTGGAAGCTCAAGAGTTTGGGCTCCACACAGAAGGCACAGCCACCCTTTGCCCCACCCAGCTTAGGGCCTTTATCCTGGCATCTCTCATCCTCCACTTGAGAGTACCAACACCCACTGTACCCCACAGGGGCTGTGAGGGGACAAGCTTGGAACATAAAGCAACTGTATCAGGCTGCATGGGACCTGTGATCATCCGTCTCCATCTCTGCGGCCTGTTGAGCCTGTAACCCTTATAACATGACGACACAGTACTTTTCTGCCCTATAGCCACCAGGGCTGACCAGGCCAGAGTTCTCCCCTTACAAGAAGAAAGAACCTTGCTGGAAGCCTGTGGTTCCCTCCCAACCAGCCCTGTCCTAGAAACAACTGCAGATTTGCAGGGACAAAGGCCAGGAGGGACAGCCTTCAGAGCTGGACGGAGAGACAGCCTCTCGCTTCCCGGGCAGCTCACCTTCTCCACCAGACGCCCTCCCTTCTTGAGAGAGCTCTTGCGAAGGGGCCCTCCCTCAGTGTTGGTGGCAGTGGCGGTCGTGACAGCAGCGGTGGTAGGCAGGGCACTCCTGCCACCTGTCCGCTTCTCTTCCTGCCGCTCGGCCTCCCGGAGCTTGGCCTCAGCATTCATGCTTTCCGTGTGGTACACATGGTATGTCTTCTTGGTCTGCAAGGGAGGCCTCTCAGGGCCAGCCCATGCCCACCTGGGCACATTGTCTAACCACTGTGTCCCCAGAGAAGTTCTCCCCCCAAACGGTGTCCTACCCTCTGCAATCAATTCTCCTTGAGCCTGGCTGGGAGAGATGCAGCGGCTTGGGGCTGTCCTAACCTCCTTGTGGTTGGGATGGGGTGGTCCCGACCCTACTCACCATCTGGAGCTCTGAGACCACCTCCAGAAGCTCATCCTGCAGTTGCTGCACCAGGTCCTTCGTCTAGAGGTGAGGGGTTGTGTAACCACAATGTCACCTCAACCAGTCCCTGCCACTATGCTAGGACAGCCTCCTTGGCTTCAGCTTAGCAACAGTGCCACCAGATAGAGCCCCCCCTGGGCTTTTTTGGGAGGGCTGAGGTAGGGTCTCACTCTAGCCTAGGCTGACCTGGAATTCACTATGGAGTCTTAGGGTGGCCTCGAACTCATAGCAATCCTCCTACCTCTGCCTCCTGAGTGCTGAGATTAAAGGCGTGCACCACCACTCCAGGCTATGGGCTTTTCTTTCTTTCTTTTTAAAATTTTTTTTGTTCATTTTTATTTATTTGAGAGTGACAGACACACAGAGAGAGGCAGGGAGAGATAGAGAGGGAGAGAATGGGCACACCAGGGCCTCCAACCACTGCAAACGAACTCCAGACGCGTACGCCCCCTTGTGCATCTGGCTAACGTGGGTCCTGGGGAATCAAGCCTTGAACCGGGGTCTTTAGGCTTCACAGGCAAGCATTTAACCACTAAGCCATCTGTCTTTCCTTGATAGATCTACAAGGCCCCCACCACACCTTACCTTTCTGATGACACGGCCCACATCCTCTGCGATGTGACTCAGGCGCTGGACCAGGGGCCCAGCCAGCATTTCACTAAGGGCCGCACTCTCTCGACTCTGTTGCCGCGTCTGCTCCAGCAACACAGCCCAGCAGTGCAAGGGTGACAGGAGCGACGGCTCTTTCCTGGGGCACAGGGACACTCAGACCACGGATTCTAGGCCTTGGCTCTGAGAGAGGCATACCAGCCCTTGGCGTACCTACCGGAAGCTTTGCTGCTCCCGGCTGCTGCCCCCCAGGCGGCCACTGCGGCTGGCAAAGCGGTCGGCCAGCTTGTCCAGGCCCCGGGAGTACTCCAGCTCCACCTCGGCTCGGCGCCGCATGAACTCAGCCAACTCCTGCAGCAGCTCCCTCCGCAACTCACCTTGGAGCTCCAAGCAGCGCAGCTGCTCACTCAGCTGCCAGCGCATCTCTGCAATGGGGACCAGGCACGGCTCAGGCCTGGCACGCGTGCACTGCATGGTCTAGCCAGGCTCTTTTTTGTTGTTGTTGTTGTTGTTTTTTTCTTCAAGGTAGGGTTTTACTCTGGCCCAGGCTGACCTGGAATTCACTATGGAGTCTCAGGGTGGCCTTGAACTCACGGTGATCCTCCTACCTCTGCCTCCCGAGTGCTGGGATTAAAGGCATGTGCCACCACGCCTGGCAGCCAGGCCCTTTTTCCCCCCTTGCTTATTTATTTATGATATTTTTATGGTTGACACCTTCCATGATTGTAGACAATATCCCATGGTAATGCCCTCCCTCACCCCACTTTCCCCTTTGAAACTCCATTCTCCATCATATCCCCTCCCCCTCTCATCAGTCTCTCTTTTATTTTGATGTCATCATCTTTTCCTCCTCTTATGATGGTCTTGTGTAGGTAGTGTCAGGCACTGAGAGGTCATGGATATCCAGGCCATTTTGTGTCTGGAGGAGCACATTGTAAGGAGTCCTACCCTTCGTTTCTAGCCAGGCTCTTGAAGGGTTGTAAAAATGAGGACCCAAAGACAACCATCCTGTCTGTCCTGAAGGTTCTTTGGTGCCTGACTAGGTTAAATATCTGGAGCCAGGGCTGGAGGGATGGCTTAGCAGTTAAGGCGTGTGATTCCCCAGGACCGACATAAGCCAGATGCACAGGGGTCGCATGCATCTGGAGTTCATTTACAGTGGCTGGAGGTCCTGGAAAGCCCATTGTCTTTCCCTCTCTCCTTCATTCTTTGTTAAATAAATAAATAAAATATTAAAAATCTGGAGCGAGAGCCGGGTGTGGTGGCGCACGCCTTTAATCCCAGCACTCGGGAGGCAGAGGTAGGAGGATCACAGTGAGTTCAAGGCCACCCTGAGACTACATAGCGAGTTCCAGGTCAGCCTGGACTAGAGTGAGACCCTACCTCGAAAAAAACAAACAAACAAACAAAAAAATCTGGAGCCAGAGGGAAAAAAGAAGTATTCCTGGAGCAAGACACCCCATGCTCAGATCTCCAGCAGGAGGGAGTTCTGTGCTTTGGTTTCTAGATACACACAGGCACATGGGCCTGCTCAGGGGTGGGGGCTGCCGTGGTGTTCTGTTCCACCAGGCCCACAGTGAACCTGTGGCCTCAGTAGTCAAAGAGTCCTTGCCTAAGGCCAAACTGGGCAGTCCCACCAGGTGAGATGCTGGGGTTGGTAAATGAAGGGACAGAAGAGGTTGGTTCAATACTTGTCTGCAGTTTCCACTTGCAGTCACCCACCCCAAGGCTTTCCCAGCACCCCACAGAAGAGCCCTGACCGGGCCCTACACCACAAGCTTTTTGATATCTTATCTCTCTAGCTAGATTTGGGCAATGCTGCTTCCCTCACCCAGGCCTAAAGCAAAAACCTGCCTGCCTTGCAAGTTTGAGCAACCTATTAGAGACACTTTTGACCCCATAATGGGCCCAAGTGGGCACTGGAGGCCCTGGGGACATAAGATATTGTCTTGGCTTCCAGCAAGAAAGACATACTGCCTATAGACAGGTCTCTGGCCACCACCCTGGGGCAGGATACTAACTGATTTCTTCATTCAGCAGAAAGGTCACTTCACATCCATTTTGTTTCAGGAATATTCTAGAAACAGTGGCCTGCCCTCCTGAAGCTGGGACTGAAGTGGGGGACAGAGCCATCCTAGAATATCCAGGAGCAATGCATACAGAGATGCACACAGAAGGCCCCCGCCCCACTCTTGACATCTTGCACTATCCTTCCCAGGGACGACTCTCGTATCCAGCTGTGTACTGGCTTGTTTACTATTTTTCTCTCCCTCCAGGCCAGTGAACCTCGTGAGAGCAAGCTCTCTCTTGTACAGCAATGTATTCCTAGAGCTCAGGGCAAAGCTGATGCATAAAAAAAACCCTGGGGGGGGTGGCCTGAGGGGAGCTGAGTCAGTAAAATGTTTGCCATGCAAGCCTAAGAACCAGAGTTCAGATCCCACACTCATGCAAAAGCCAGGTACAGCAGCAAACATCTGTAATCCCAGCACTGGGGGAGAGAGACAGAAGGATCCTTGGGGCTTTCTGGTTCTAGGTTCAGTAAGAAACCTTGCCTCAAAAAATAAAGGTGGAGGGCTGGAGAGATGGCTTAGCAGTTAAGGCGCTTGCCTGCAAGCCAAAGGACCCAGGTTCGACTCCCCAGGACCCACGTAAGACAGATGCACAAGGGGGCACACACATCTGGAGTTCGCTTGCAGTGGCTGGAGGCCCTGGCACACCCATTCTCTCTCTACCTGCCTATTTCTGTATCTTTCTCTCTCTCAAATAAATAGATAAAAAATAAATTATTAATTTATTAATAATTAGCAGTTAATTGTTTGCCTGTAAAGCCTAAGGTCCCCGGTTCGAGGCTTGATTCCCCAGGGCCCACATAAGCCAGATGTGCAAAGGTGGCACATGCATCTGGAGTTCTTTGGAATGGCTGGAGGCCCTGGCATGCCCATTTTCTCTCTCTGACTCTTTCTCTGTCTGTTGCTCTTAAATAAATAAATAAAATTTAAAAAAAGAAGAAAAAAGAATTTTTGTTGTTTAAATAAATAAGGTGGATGCCGGATGTGGCGGCACACACATTTAATCCTAGCGCTCAGGAGGCAGAGGTAGGACAATCGCCATAAGTTCGAGGCCATCCTGAGACTCCATAGTGAATTCCAGGCCAGCTAGAGTGAGACCCTACCTCGAAAAACCAAAAAAAAAAAAAAAAAAAAAGCAACAAAAAAAGTGGAGTGTGGTTGAGGAACATATCTAATGTTAACTTCTGGCCTCCACACACATGTGCACATTCATGTACATCTACATGCCTAATACACTCATACACACACACATGCACACACCATAACACATAACTCCCAAACAAAAACAGCTGGCAACCCGATGTAATGGCATACAAGTTTGTAATCCCAGCACTTGGGAGGTTGAGGGAGGAAGACTGCTGCAAATTCCAGGCCAGCCTAGGTCACATAAGGAGCTTAAGGTTAGCCTGAGCTACATGGTAAGATCCTGTTTCAAGCAAGCAAACAAATAAAAGACCGCTGGCAAAAAGGAGGGACAGAACCCTGTACGTCTGAATTGCAAAGTTGGGCCTCAGGCCCCACCCGCACTTCCTGCGAGCAAGACATTGGCTCCCACTTCTGCTGACAGCCTCTCAACAACGACTATGCTGATCTTTCAGAATTTAGGGTCTCAAGACAGTGCCCACACTTCTCTAGCATGGTGGGGTATCTGGGAAAAATAAAATCCATGAAGACTAGAGACCTAGAGCGAGCAAGGGACCCCTTGAAGACAGTCTTGCTCCAAACTCCAGTTTCTTGGTGGGAACTAATTGGCCCATAATTTGCTGACTGAAGATTTTTCAAAGTCCTTAAGCTTCATGACATTTTGAGGAAGTGGGATGGGATCCTTGTCTCCATCTCAGAAATGCTGAAGGCCAGACTTACAGAGCTGGCTCACCTTCTGCAGTCACCCCAAGATGGCTCTGGACACTAGGTGGCTTCTTCCAAAAGGGGAGGATGGGGACACACTCTGGAAGGTAGCTGTAGTCATCACAATGCTACCAACACATTCCAGGGGCACACTGGTGTAAACTGCTTGTACAGAACAACTACGTTGAAACTGGCACCTACATTATATCTCCTGGGAACTGTTGTGCTGTGTGATCACAGGTAAGTCAGTGTGCATCTCAGACCTGGTTTCCATAATGGGTAACATAGAGCCACGGAGAGTGACAAGGAGTTGGACATCTGGAGGCAACAAGGAACTATCAACTCTTACATGCAGCATTCTTTCCTTAGCAAGTTACCACACCCGGAATCTGTCAGCTAAGAATTTGCAAGGCTCATTTGCATGTGATTTGCACAGCGGTGTTTATCAGACAAGCGCCCAGAAGGCTGCACAGACGGCCCTGCTGAATTTCTGGAGCCCAGATTCACTCCCCTCGCTTGACCTGGGACCAGAGCCACCCTCATCTGTAGGCTACCTCAACTGCCAAAGGGAAGTGAAGGTGCCGGGGCTGCAGGGACTGCAGTGGTGTTAGGATGAGGTGGTCACCATCAAAGTCAAGGTGGCCCACTATACCCTGGGTAGAAAGCCACCTTTCTCGGTCTGCCCTTCCCTCGGGCCACCAGAGTCCTCATTGCGCATGAGTGAGCAGGAGCAAGTTGGGCAGAGAGGCCCGAGGGAGGGAGGAAGGGAGGCGCTGGGTGAGGCCAAAAGAGATGCCAAGAGGTAGGGCTCGGGCTCCCTCCTCCAGCCCTTTCCAGGAGTTGCAGAGAATCAGCAGCGGACGCTTCGGGTTCCCCCACGACATTCGGGGTCTCGCCAGGGAACCAGGCCGGAGCGCCCGGGACCCCCTCACCTTTCACCTGCGTCTCATACTCGGCCTGCTGCCCCCGCTCCCGCCGCAGCTTCCCGTGCGCCGCCATGGTCGCGGGCCGCTCGCGCCGTCGAGTCCTGACGCTCCCACGCGGTGGCGAGCTGGCCGGGAGCTGGAACCAAGGCAGCCACGGCCAGCAACCGGTACTGACTCCGCCCCGTCCCGCCCCGCCCCCAGCGTGGTCCCCGGAGAGGCGGGGAGACCCAAGCCTGGACCTGCCCCCCTGAGGCTCCTTGGGATTGGGCGCCCCCTCCCAGCCTGGCACCTAGACCACCTAGTGCCCAATACCCCACTGGCTGCAAGAGTGAGACTCCAATATGCCCCCGGAAATCTGATACCACCTGCTACTGGTCGCCACCACCTCCAGATGGCTATCTTTGGTCACCACTGCCAGACTTCACCCCCAATGACCACTGGCCCTCAATACCAAAAGAAAATGGCTCCACAACTGATCCAGGCCCAGGATTGCTACTGGGCTGCCAGCACCCCCTTTCCTCCCAGGACACCAGATACCCCCGCTCTTCCTTAGACACAGCCCCTAGAGAAGCCTAAAGGAGCCCAGGGGTGGGAAGGTCCCCAGAGGCCAGTAAGCTTGTGTTTCCCTGTGGCGGGGGCCTCTGGGGGGAAGCAGCAGAGATGGGCTATGGTTCCCCTTCTGCTCAACCCCAAAGGAAAGAACAAGGCTCATTTCCCCATAGGTGGTTATCACTTCCTGCTGCCGGAAGATAGTCTTCTACCCCCCCCCGCCCCCCCCCCCCCCGTGCCTGCAGCTTGAACCTGCCAGGTCATAGACTGGGGGGGTACTTAGGCAGCTAAGCCACGGGGCCTCCCTTACCTGCCTCTACCAACTCTAAGCTACCTACTTGCAAGCAAATGTGTGGGTCCCTTTTTTTGAGTAAATTTGTGTGGGGGTTATTATTTTTTTTAATTTTATAATTTTTTTTTGCTCATTTTAATTTATTTGAGAATGACAGAGACAGAAAGAGACAGACAGATAGAGAATGGGCATGCCAGGGCTTCCAGCCACTGCAAACGAACTCCAGACGCATGCGTCCCCTTGTGCATCTGGCCAACATGGGTCCTGGAGAATTGAGCCTCGAACCGGGGTCCTTAGGCTTCACGGGCAAGCGCTTAACCACTAAGCCATCTCTCCAGCCCAGGGGTTATTATTTTTAAATATTTATTTATGTATTTACAAGGAGAGAGAGACTGAATATGGGCATGTCACAGGGCCTCTTGCCTGACACATGTGCCACCTTGTACATCTGGTCCCATCTGTGGGTACTGAGGAATGGAACCTAGGCCAACAGGTCTTGCAATAAGTGCCTTCAACGCTGAGCCATCTCCACCACACTGGATTGTTTGAGACAGGGTGGTAGTCACTATGTAGCCTAAGCCAGTCTAGCATTGGAGGCAATCCTCCTGCCTCAGTCTCCTGAGTGCTAGGATTACCGTCATGCACCACACTGGGCTTTTCCAGTAAATTGGGAAGGCAGGAGGCAAGTGACAAGCCACCTGTCTTCCAGGTGAGGCAGGTTTGAAGGCACCAGCACAAAGAGCTCCAGTCCTGTGCATGCATGGATATGGAGGTGCATATGTGGGCACACATGACCTTGACCTGCAGATGTCGGAATCTTCCCAAACCCCTTCCCACACAGCATGTACACGTGAACCTGCTCCTATGTTAAGAGACCCACATCTCAGTAGTGCCTCGTGCTAAATGGAGTTGGGCACTCATATCCTCATTAGCTAACCCCAAGCCATCCTACCTAGCTTCTACTCCTGTCTGAGCCCTACCTAACTGGTCCCCAGAAGTTCCTCATCCATTCAGCAGAGCCAGACCCAGGACTCAGGCATATAAGAGATGGTTGCTGAACTGGCTTTCTTTTCTTTGGAAGTATATGTGTATTCCTATGTGTGTGGAGGTCAGAGGTGAGAGGTGTCGGTCTTCCTCAATTGCTTCTCTACCTTGTTCTTTGGCAGAGCCTGCTCCTGAACTTGGATGTCAACAATTGGGCTAGACTAGATAGCCAGCAAGCCCTAGGAATTCCCTGTCTCTACCAGAAGGTTCCAGCTATGAGATTCCAGCGTGAGCCACCACCATGAATTTATGTAGATTCCAGGGACTGAGCTCAGCACTTTGCCCAGAATCACTTCCCCAGTCCCCTTTTCTCCCCTCTCTCTTTTTTTTTGGGGGGGGCGGGGTTCGAGGTAGGGTCTCACTCTGGCCCAGGCTGACCTGGAATTCACTATGTAGTCTCAGGGTGGCATCGAACTCATGGTGATCCTCCTACCTCTGCCTCCCAACTGCTGGGATTAAAGGTGTGCGTGACCACACCTGGCTTTTTTTTTTTTTTTTTTTTTTTTTTGGTTTTTCGAGGTAGGGTTTCATTCTAGCTCAGGTTGACCTGGAATTCACTATGGAGTCTGAGGGTGGCCTTGAGCTCACAGCAACCTCCTACCTCTGCCTCCCAAGTGTTGGGATTAAAGGCATTTGCCACCACGCCCCGCTAAGGCTTTTTTTTTTTTGAAACAAGGTTTCATGTAGCCCAGGTTGGCCTTAAATTTATTATGTACGTAAGGATGACCTTGAACTTTTGATCTTTCTGCTTCCGCTAGGATTACAGGCAGAAGCCACCATACCTAATTTATGAGGTACTGGGGGGGGGGCATGGAATTTAGGCAAGTACTCTACCAACTGAGCTACCCCTGGCCCTCTCTCTGTGGTATCAAATGCTCACCTCAGTCCTGACTCCAAAACTACTCATATGGTGACCTATTCAAGCCTCTGAGTGAAAAACAAAAAACAAAACAGAAACCTCAAGGGTTTGGTAATCTCAGGACACTTGCTTGGCATCTGAACCCCTAAACGGAACTGGGCCTGATTGCTTCTGCTCTCCTTTGCACCCTTCAAGAATCCAAGCCAAAGCTGGGCATGGTGGCACACACCTGTGATCTCAACACTCTGAGGTAGGAGGGTCGCTATGAGTTCGAGGCTAGCCTGGAAGTTCCAGGTCAGCTTGGGCTAGAGCAAGACCCTACCTCGAAAAAAGAAAGAAGGAAGGAAAGAACAAACGAACGAAAGATAGAAAGAAAAAAGAGCCGGGGGCTGGAGAGATGACTTAGTGGTTAAGTGCTTGCCTGTGAAGTCTAAGGACCCCGTTTGGAGGCTCGATTCCCCAGGACCCACCTTAGCCAGATGCACAAGGGGGCGCATGCCGCTGGAGTTCGTTTGCAGTGGCTGGAAGCCCTGGCGCGCCCATTCCCTCTCTAACTGTCTCTTTCTCTCCCTCTCTCTCTGTCACTTTCAAATAAATAAACAAAAATGAACAAAAAATATTTTTAGAAAAAAGAGCGGGGCGTAGTAGTGCACGCCTTTAATCCCAGGCAGAGGTAGGAGGATCATCGTGAGTTAGAGGTCACCCTGAGACTACAGAGTGAATTCCAGGTCAGCATGAGCTAGAGTGAAACCCTACCTGGAAAAACAACCAAAAAGGAAGAAGGGAAAAAAAAAAAAGGCCGGGTGTGGTAGTGCACGCCTTTAATGCCAGAACTTGGGAGGCTGAGGTAGAAGGATCGCTGCGTGTTCTAGGCCATCCAGATCAGCTTGGGCTACACAGCAAGACCCTACCTCGACCCCCCCCCCAATTTTTTTAATCCTATGAGACGGAAGGAGAGAGAGAATGGGCCCGCTAGCCACTGCAAATGAACTCCAGATGCATGCGCCATGTGCATCTGGCTTACGTGGGACCTGGAGAATCAAACCTGGGTTCTTAGGCTTCACAGGTAAGTGCCTTAACCGCTAAACCATCTCACCAGAGCCCCCAAAAGTCAGGTGTAGGGGATGGGGACTGGGCTCACATGTCACACCAGCATTCAGTAGGAGAATGTTAGCGAGATCTAGGCGACGCCAACCTGGGCTACAGAGTGTGTGACCTTGGTTCAAACAAGCAAGCAAAGAACAGTAAGGGTCCAACCAGCGGAAGCGTCCCTGGAGCCCACCCCAGGCGTACATGGAGGAAGCACGGGTTTCTGCTGCCTTTTACCCTAAGTTCTTGGGCACTGAAGCCGCCCCTCTCAAGAGGCGGATGCAGCTTAGGGAGGGGGAAGTGCTGGGCCCTGAGGGCTTGCGGTTTCTGACCCTCTCCGCTGCTCCCACCTCCGCCCAGGAAACCTAACCGCTCTCAGGCTGGAGGGGGCGACAAAGCACCAACGGGCCGCCAGGGACTCAGAGCAGGGAGGGCAGAGGGCGGGCCACGCTCTGCAAGGCGCCTTGAGAACCTCCGCAAGCGCCCGCCCACCCGCGCTGAGGCGCGGCCAAGTCAGCGCGCATGCCCTATGGCCCCGCTGAGCGAAGTCCGGCCCTGGAGCGCCCGGACCAATCAGAGCCTGGGAACTAAGGCTGCCACCGGTTTGCGAACCGGAAGAAACTGACTGCGGCTGAAGTGGGCGGGACAAGGCTCTTCCAACCATACAAAGGGAAAGCACGCGAGTTAAACCAATCAGAATGCAGTTTCACTAGAGCTCGAGCGCTAGGGGAACCTGGGCGCAGGCGCGCTGTACCTCCCCAGTGGTCTCGGTTTCCTGCAGTTCGTGGGGATTGGCAAATGGAGATCCGTGCCCTAGGTGTCGGTGGCAAATTATTCAGTCCAGCGGCCAAGCAGTATACTACCTACAGTAGCAAGGATGATAGCACCGGAGGCCCGCGCTGGCCCAGGCAAAGCCCGCCTACAAACTAAGAGCCGGAAAAAGGCAAGGGCGAGGCTGGACTCATTGTCTTTTATATTCTAGGGAAGCCGTGCTAGTGAGCCCCCTTCGTCTCAGCTTGGCTGGGCTGAGATAGGAGTGAGGAGGGTTAGGGTTACTTATTCTTTCTCCCTCATCTAAGTCTGCCTACACCTTAAAAAGGGGAGGGGCAGAGGTGGAGGCAGGAGAGATGGCTTGATGGTTAAGGTCTTTGCCTTCAAAGCCAAGGACCCAGGTTCAAATCTCCAATACCCACCTAAGCCGGATGTACACAGTAGCGCGTGTCTGGAGTTCACTTGCAGTGGCTAGAGGCCCCGGTGCACCCATCCTATCTGCCTTGATCTCTCAAATAAATGAAAAAAAAAAAAAAAAAGCCGGGTGTGGTGGCACACGCCTTTAATCCCAGCACTCACGGGAAAGAGGTAGGAGGATTGCTGAGAGTTTAAGGCTACCTTGAGAGATGGCTTAGTGGTTAAGCGCTTGCATGTAAGCCTCAGGGCCCCGGTTCGAGCCTCGATTCCCCAGGACACACGTTAACCAGATGCTGGAGGCCCTGGCGCGCCCATTCTATCTTCTCTGTCACTCTCAAATAAATAAAAAAAAATTTAAAAAAAGTTTACACACACCTTTAATCCCAGCGCTCAGAAGAGGGAGGAGGATTGCCATGAGTTCGAGGTCACCCTGAAAATACAGTGAATTCCAGGTCAGCCTGGGCTAGAGTGAGAGCCTACCTTGAAAAACAGACAAGACTAAAAAAAGGACCATGGGGCTGGAGAGATGGTTTAGTGGTTAAGGCGTTTGCACGCAGAGCCTAAGGACCCAGGTTCGATTCCCCAGGACCCACATAAGCCAGATGTACAAGGGGCACATGCATGTGGAGTTTGTTTGCGGTGGCTAGAGGCCCTGACATGCCCATTCTTTCTCTCTCTGCTTACAAATAAATACAATTTTTTTTTTAAAGTACCATGGTGACTGAACCCACAGAACCTGCTGGCTGTTGAGGTGGCAGAGAGGAAGTAACAGGACTAACTGCCAGGGCTTGAGCAACTAACTGGTGGCTGCCTGCACCAGTATCCTCCTAGTATCAGTAGAAAAATGCATTTAGGCTCAAGTATGAATTGGATTTGCTGTGGCCAAAAGCTGGAAGCAAGTATGATCCAGGAAAGGGCTGAGGGAGGAATGAAGCAAAGCAGAAAAGAACTGCCTTGGAAGCCGCAGCCGGCTAGCCCAGGCTTGTCCAAGGGCATTCAGTTCAGTGAGGGAGTTAGGAAGCCTTGCAACGTTAATGGAGATGTCAGCAAGGACAGAGAAGTCCCGCGAGGCAGCAGCAGGACTGCAAGGACACCACATGTGCCACCTCCATTCCAAAGCTGCAGGGAGCAGGCAGACTTGGGAGTCCTACCTCCGAAGTCTGGTGTGTGTGTGTGGGGGGGGACCCTCTTCCCTTGTATTCATGAGCTTGGTAGGTGGCTCACAGATGAGCTGCAAAAGAAAAGAGCTCTCCCTCCCTGCAATATGCACATTCACAAGAAGTCCCCAAGGGCAAAGTCCCCAAGGGCGGAGTGAGGTTTATTGTAAAAACACATGGATGAGGCTGGGCTGGGCGGGGAAGGCTCTAAGAGACCGAGTCAGAGGCTTCGGAGCTGTCTTTGATGTCTGTGCTCTCTGTGGTCTCGCTGACCTCGCTGAGGTCCTTGCTGTCCCCACCACTATCTTCAGCAGCCGAGGTCTTCTCCTCGCGACAGGCCTCTGCTGAGCTCAGAAGTGGGTTGCCTTTGCTCTCCGCGAGCTTGCCCTTCTCCTTCAGCTCCAGGTGCCGTCTCAGCTGCCGCCGGGAGCCCAGGGGGAAGCGGGTGGAAAGAGACAGGGCCTAAGTCTCCAGAGACAAGACAAGGGGAGCCAGGCTCTGTGGCTGGCTGGGGGAAGGGGCACAGTGAGAGGTGGCAGGGTCAGGGCAGAACACAGGACTGGGTGGGGGAGCCCTGGTTTCAATCCCAGCTCTGCCCTTCTGGGGGTCCCTTATCTGTCAAATGACAAGGGTCATGCTGCCCTGTAACACTGGCAGTGCCCCTGTGAGCAACCCTGCCCCTCAGAAGCTCTACTATCCCCCTTTCTGCCCAGCCCAATTTGGTCCTACCTCTGAGCCCACAGACTCTCTCAGATCACAACCCCTTCTAGAGCCAAGCCAAGGGTGGGTCACACTTGACAGTGTAAGAAACTAAGGGTAAGAGGGGTCTTGCCTCGAGCCACCAGGGTATTCCTCCTATCTCTGGGCTACTGAGTATCCACCTTCCCCCAAGTTAGGGCCTTCCTTCCAGCTGGGACTGCTTCCCTGGCCTGGCTGGATTCTTACCTCATCAGCCATCTGGGTGAGGTCACGCTTCATGGCGTAGGCATCCTCCCCATCGGCATAGTATTTGGGCTCCACCTCGCTGATCCTGGGGATAAGAGACGGGTATCACCTCCCCATGAAGGGCTCTTGTGGAGGTTAGCCAGCCTGAAGGAACTCTTCTCTCAGCCACCTCGCATTCACCAGCAAAGCCAAAGCAGCACCCAGGCTGACTAGCAAGGCTTATGTATCTGTGGCATCTTACCAACTGAAGCCCTCAATCCTAACTGTTCCTTTCCCTGCCCTGTTCCCTGACATTCAATGAGCACACAGGTGGCTCCTCTGCCGGGGGGGGGGGGGAGGGAATATATATGTATGTATATATGTATAAATGTATGTGTGTGTATATATGTATATATATAGTATACTGCACTGTATGAGAGTAGTTATGCCCAGGCCAGCTGAGAGGCAGTGCCCTGCCACTGAAAGGGGAGCCAGGCTCCATGACCTAGAAAAGCCTTGCCAAAGTCAAGGGAGATTTTGTTTGGAGTTTTTCTCGTTTTGGTTTTCTGAGACAGACCTGAAACTGCCTATGTAACCCAGGCTGGCCTCAAACTCACGATCCTCCACAGGATCACAGACATGAGCCACCACACCTGGCTGGGAATTAATTTGGCATATGAAGTAGTTCCCACCAGAGGCATCCTTCAGTGTGTTAAGGTTCCCTCTACCTGTGAAATGGGAATTTTGGGGCTCCTTCCAGTCACCTGGATCTGGATGCTGAGCCCAGTCCAGCCCTGTCTGACAGTATTAAAAGCCCAGTGTCTCCGCATAGGCAGGGCACCCAATCTCACTTTCTTTTCTTTTTTCTTTTTTTTTTTTTTTTTGTAGTAGGGTTTCACTCTACCCCAGGCTGACCTGGAATTCACTATGTAGTCACTCAGGGTGGACTTGAACTCACAGAGATCCTCCTACCTCTGCCTCCTGAGTTCTGGGATTAAAGGTGTGCACCACCAATCACTGTAAAGTCCTATCTCCTATACTGGACACAGAGATGCCCACATCTTGAGCGAACCTCCCCTTGGCCAACAGGATACCTAGGGCTGTGTGTCCCTTGCTGCAGCCTTCTTCCTTCTACTTTCGAAGGACCCTTGCTCCTCACACCCAAGGCCCACCTGTCTCCACTCCCCAAGTAGCACGAAGCAGCCTTGTGTGCTCTTTACCACACTGCCCTTCCCCAGCCTCACCAGCACCAAGGCACCCCTCTGCCACCCAGCAACACACGCCAGATGCCTCCAATACCCCAACACACAGCAAGCAGATGCCTCCTCCGTGCCAGCTGAGGAGGATAGAGAAGGCCCCTCCCGCCCCTTGCCTGGGAGGCAATGCAGCAGCGCGCCCCTGAGAGAGCGCTGTGTCTACTCACTGAAAGTTGAGGGTGTTGGAATAGAGATGCAGGGCGGCCCGGTTACTGCAGGGGAATAAGGCACTGCTGAGCTACAAAAACTTGGCCGGGCAAAGTGACAGATCATGTCCAGGTCCCGCCACTCTTCCTGGCTGACCCCTCTTCCCACTAATCCTACCTCCCAAATCTTCTCCAGAAGGCAGGACACCCTTGTCGACATGGTGTCTTCTGCCACCCCCCCCCAACCGCCCATTCCCTCAGTTTGGCTTCCACCTCTTTCGGACATGCAAGGAGACATATTTGGCATTAAAGTTCTCTATCATGGCTCGAGAGGCTTGGTCCATCAGCTTCTGAGCTAGGCCAAGGCGCCGGTGGGAACGCTTTACAGCCTGGGGGAAGAAGGATAGGTGGAGGTGCGACCTTGGAGGCGTCCCTAAATACCCCTACTCCACCTCTACCAACCCCCCAGGGAGCCGCACTCACCAGTGAGGTGATGTGTCCATGGGGCACGTCATCTGGGTCTTCTTCCCTAGAAGAATGCTCGAAAGGAGTCCGGCGCAGGTGCTGTCACCCCAGGTACCAGTGTACAGCAGGTGTGCACCCCCTTTGAGACTGCTACCACCGCCCTCCATACCCAGGTGGGGGGGATGGGAACCTCTGAACCAGAGCAGCCAATCCTGCCTCACGCAGAGCCCCATGCTGCACACACTAGAAATGTGCAGCGTCAGAAGAACATTGAAGGGGCTGCAGAGATCGCGTAGTGGTTAAGGCCTACAAAGCCAAAGGATCCCGGTTCGATTCTCCAGGACCCACGTAAGCCAGATGCACAAGGTGGCACAGGCGTCTGGAGGTTGTCTGCAGTAGCTGGAGGCCCTGGTGCACCCATTCTCTCTATCTCTCTCTTTCTTAAATATATAAAATATATTTAAAAATAGAAAAAAAATTTTAAAAAGAACATTGAAGCTGGGCGTGGCACACACCTTTAATCCCAGCACTAGAGAGGTTGAGGTAGGAGGATCTCTGAGTTTGAGGCCACCCTGAGACTACGTAGTGAATTCCAGGTTAGCCTGAGGTAGAGTGAGACTGTACTTCGGAAAAAAAATTACATCGATTGTGATTTAAATATTAAACACTTTTTTTTGAGGAAGGGTCCCACTCTAGCCCAGGCTGACCTGGAACTCACTCTGTAAGGATCTTCCTACCTCAGCTTCCCAAGTGCTGGCAGTAAAGGTGTGAATCACGACACCAGGCTTTAAAGCAAACTTTCAAGCCACAAAAAGAATAACAGGGAACACAGAAAGTGTATCACTGAATGAAGGCTACAGATGTCAAATCTGTGACATTCTGAAAAGGCACAACAGCAGCTACCATAAAGACCAGTGGTCAGGGGGGAGGGGGGAAGGAGGGACATTCCAACTGTTTAACTTTGAGGGCCCACAACACAGAATAACTGTAAATCATGGAATTTACTTTTAAATTGCAGCTTTGGCTCCTCACATCTAACAAATCCATTAATGTACATGTTAGTAGCAGAGAAAACAAGGAAAAGGGCTTATATAGAAACTCTGTACCTTCTGCAATTTTTTTTTTTTTTTGGTTTTTTGAGGTAGGGTCTCACTCTAGTGCAGGCTGACCTGGAATTCACTATGTAGTCTCAGGGTAGCCTCAAACTCATGGCGATCCTCCTACCTCTGCCTGCTGAGTGCTGGGATTAAAGGCATGTGCCACCACACCCAGCTTCAATTTTTTTTTCTGTAAAATTTAAACTTTCTTTAAAAAAAAAGTTGGGGCTGGAGAAATTGTTCAGCAGTTAAAGGTGCTTGCAAGGCCCAATGGCCTGGGTTCAATTACCCAGTACCCAAGCCAGATACACAAAGTGACCCATGTGTCTGGAGTTCATTTGCAGAGGAAAGAGGTCCTGGTGCACCCAATTCTCTATCTTTTTTTTTTTTTTTTTTTGGTTTTTCGAGGTAGGGTCTTGCTCTAGCCCAGGCTGACCTGAAATTCACTTGTCGTCTCAGGGTGGCCTTGAACTCACAGCAATCCTTCTACCTCTGCCTCCCAAGGGCTGAGATGAAAGGCATGTGCCATCACGCCCAGCTCTTTCCTCTCTTTTTCTCTCTGCTTGCAAATAAATAATTAAAAATATAAAAAACCAGCCAATTGGTTTAAAACAAAAACAAACAACGGCAAAATAACGGCTGGAGAAATGGCTCAGCAGCTAAAGGCACTTGCTTTTCAAAGCTTGATAGCCTGGGTTTGATTCCCCATTACCCACATAAAGCCAAGATGCACAAAGTGGTGCATGTCTCTAGAGTTCATCTGCAGTGTCAAGAGGCCCTGGTGCACTCTTTCTCCACCTCCCCCCCAACCCCGTCTCTCCTTGCAAATAAATATATAAAAACCTCAGCAAGTTGGACATGGTACTTCATGTACTTACAAGTATGAAACAAGATTGCCACGAGTTCAAGGACAGCCTGGACTGTCTCAAACAAACCTACAGCAACGCCCACCAGACATGGATGGCATCAGCCTCCCCCTGCAAAGTTTGACCCCTCCAGCCCCAACACTAGGCTCCTCACTCACTCCTTAGGGACTCACATTTTGGCCAGGACATAGCCCACAATCTTCCCATTCTCGTCCTCAGCAATATAAGAGAGCTGGCAAGAGAGGAAGAGGAAATCAAGTGAGAGCAGGTAGGAGGAGCTCCCTGCTGTGAGTCTGAAGCCGCTTAAAAGGTTAAGTTCTATGACAGCTGGTGGCCTCCAGTCCAAAGGCTCAGTTTCCCCCAGGCCACGCTGCACCCTGTCTTTACCTGGCAGTGGACAGGTACAGGCAGGAGTCTTGTGCCCACGCCTGTCTCTAGCCTTCACTCCTTTCATGCCCCTCCCCTGGCCCCACTCTCCACCAGCCGGGAAGACTGGCCCTCACCATTCCTAGGCGCCTACGGCTGGGCCCACTCGGCCTGGATGTCCCCCCGCACTCCGGAGGCTGCCCACCTGCGGCCAGGAGAGGCCGTGGTAGAAGTAGTACTTCATCTGGTAGTTCTCCGGGAGGCACAGGAGATTGCAGTGCTGCATGTTCATCAGGTCCTCGGGCTGCAGGGAGGGACGGCGGCCAGTTCGCGGTTACAGTTGTCAGGTGGGACCCCCTACTCCTGGTAGGCTCCTGCCCCACCCCCAGGCTCAACGCTAGCCTGGCCCCCAGCCGCTGGGCAAACCGTGCCAGGGCCAGGATTTCCTAGAACGATCGAAGGCTTCCAGAGGCCACACCACGAAGCCCTGCCGTCAGGCTTCGCGGCCTCCTCCCTGGCCGCCCCGCAACCTAGGGGAACCGTAAGGATTGCGGGGGTGCAGGGCTGCTGCCCCCAAGTGCCTCGGGGGCATGCGCACGTGGCCACCCGTCCCGTCCCGCGCCCACGAGGCAGGCTTCGCACTCCCGCCCCTCACCCTCGCGTTGCGGATGTTCATGACGGCGGCTGGGATCCCGGATCCCACCGGGCCCGGATCACGCGCACAGTCCGCTGCCGCCGGCCCCGAAGCGACGCGAGGCAGTTCGGAAGGCCAGAGATGGGGCCGGGCTCGCTGGGGCGGAAGAGGCGGCCGGAGGCGGATGTGCGCAGCCCGCAAGGATCAGCCCTCCCGGCCGCTCAGCCAATGTGCACCGCGTCCCGAGCACGGGCGAGCCAATGGGCGCGGCAGAGCAGCCGTTGGCTCGGGATTAGCCGCCCCTCCCACCGGCCCACAAAGGCGCGCACGCTGACAGGTGGAGCAGGGTCATCTTTATTTCTCGTCTTCGTGGGCGGACAGCGTGGGTGGGCAGCCGGTGGCGACTGGAGCCTGGGCGAGGCGGTTCAGCAGGGCGCCCAGCATCTCCTCGCACATCGCTAGGCACCGGGGCACGTGGAAGCAGCCTTCGGGGAGATAGGCGCGTGGGTTGGGGCGGTAGGGAGAGCAGAATGCCTGGAGCCCCTTCAAGTGTCGCTCTGTCTCTACTTACCTTTGAAAGGACCTCCCTTGATGGTGAGGGCCACCTTTCCCTCTCGATTCAGGTAGCCAAACCATTCCCCGTACTCGGAATCTCTAAACTGGAACGAGACAGTGACAGCTAGTGTGGACAGGACCCACTCCAGCGTGATGACCTGAGGAAAGAGCCCCCGCTGTCTCCACTGCATGGGTGATCAGAGCTCAAATTAAACCCCCAGATGTCATGGCTCCAGAATCAATGCTTGCTTGCTCCACCTCCCCCAACCCCCAGGTACAGTCTCGCTCTAGGCCAGGCTGACCTGAAATTCACTATGTAGTCTCAGGGTGCCCTCGAACTCTCGGCGATCCTACCTCTGCCTCCTAAGTGCAGGAATTAAAGGCGTGCGCCACCACACCCGGCCTAAAGATATTATCTTTCAGAGGCTATTTATTTATTTATTGCACCGGCTTCAGAATCAATGCTTTAAACCGACCATGTTCTGATGAAAGCTGAGGGATGGGAGGCAGCAGGTGGTCTGAGGCTGTGGAACTAGATAGGATGGGCTGTAGGTGATGTGTTGAAACACTGTGAGATAGAGTAGAAAGTACCCTGTTCTAGAACCGTGAGTCCCTCTTAGACGTTGTGGACTTTGATTGTGATGATCACATAGAAGTAAGCAGTATCAGTGCATGTGCATGCTTGAGTGTGCGTGTGTGTGTATACACGCCAGGGTCTCTGCTGCAAATGCCAGACACTTGTGCCACTTTCTGCATCAGGCTTAAGTGGGTAGCTTGGTCCAGCAAGCTTTGTAAGTAAATACCTTTTGTAAGTAAGTGCTGTCTTCCCAGCCTCTTTATTATTTTGATCCAGGAGCTCACTCTAGCCCAGGCAGACCTGAAACTCATTCTGTATCACAGACTGGCCTTGAACTCACAGCAGTCCTCCTACCTCAGCTTCCTCAGTGCTAGGATTACAAACTTGAGCCACTACCCCTGGCTTTATAGTCGCTAAGCCATCTCTCTAGCTATTTATAGCCTTACTTTTTAAAATATTTTTTTTAGGACTGGAGAGAAGGTTTAGCGGTTAAGCACTTGCCTGTGAAACTTAAGGACCCCCGGTTTGATCTCAAATAAATACATAAATAATAGTTAAAATAATTTTTTTTGTTTTTTTGAGGTAGGGTCCAGGCTGACCTGGAATTAACTATGTAGTCTCAGGGTGGCTGCGAACTCTCGACAATCCTCGTACCTCTGCCTCCCGAGTATTGGGATTAAAGTCGTGTGCCACCACGCCCGGCTTAATTTTTTAAAGATTTATTTTTATTTATTTATTAGAGACAGAGAGAGAGAAAGATTGGGCATGCCAGGGCCTCTAGCCACTGCAAACGAACTCCAGATGCATGTGCCACCATATAACCTTATTGTAAAAAATATTTATTTGCAAGAAGAGAAAGAGAACTCTTCGACCACTGCCTCCCAAGTATTGGGATTAAAGGCGTGTGCCACTACGCCCGGCTTAATTTTTTAAAGATTTATTTTTATTTATTTATTAGAGACAGAGAGAGAGAAAGAATGGGCGTGCCAGGACCTCCAGCCACTGCAAACAAACTCCAGACACATGCGCCACCATGTGCATCTGGCTTACATGGGACCTGGAGAATCGAACCTCAGTCCTTAGGCTTCACAGGCAAGTGCCTGAACTGCTAAGTCATCTCTCCAGCCCTATATCATTATTTTTTGTTTGTTTTTATTTATTGATTTGAGAGCGACAGAGAAAGAGAGAATGGGCGTGCCAGGACCTCCAGCAGCTGCAAACGAACTCCAGATGTGTGCACCCCCTTGTGCATCTGGCTAACTTGAGTCCTGGGGAATCAAGCCTCAAACGGGGGTCCTTAGGCTTCACAGGCAAGCGCTTAACCGCTAAGCCATCTCTCCAGCCCCCCTATAACATTATTTTTAACTTGATCTGGCATAGGATGATAATGGAGGGGTAGAAAGAGGAACACAGAACTGAAATTTTCCTAGGTTGTGTTTCTGTCATGTTTTTTTTTCTTGGCTATCTACATTTTTGCTTTCTATATTGTTATATTGCTTAGTAATAATGATTTACCTATTACAACTTTCTTAATTTTTTGTTTGTTTGTTTTTGAGGCAGGATCTCACTCCAGCTCAGGCTGACCTAGAACTCACTCTGTAGCTCCATGCTGGCCTTGAATTCATGGCAGTCCTCCTACCTCAGCCTCTCTAGTGCTGGGATTAAAGGAGTATGCCACCATGTCTGGCTTTGGTTTTTGAAGCAGGGTCTCATTCTAGCCCAAGCTGACTCGGAACTCCAGCCCAGTCTGGCCTGGAACTCATGTGGAACCTCCTACCTCAACCTCCTGAGTGCTGGGATTAAAGGCATGTGCCCCACCACACACAGCTGTAATCCGTTTTTACATTTTCTGAGATAGTGTTTGCTATGTAGCCCAGGAAGGCATTGAACTCAACAATCTTCCTGGCTCAGCCTCCCAAGTGCTGGGATCACAGACGTGTACTACCACACTGGGCTCTTGTAGTTTAATGGCATCTCCATTTTGTTCAAATGTATTCTTACTTCATTTTGTAGCTAAAACTGGTGGCCTCCAATCCAAGCACTTTACACATACATTCAGTATTAAGACAGAGAAGTAGGCCAATGACTGGTTTGGAAGAAGTGGTGAGCAGCATCAAAGAGAGCTGGAGTTGGGCTTCTAGGTGAGATTTGATAGAAACATATCTAGGATTTTGTTACCTTCTACCACAATAAAACTATGCTAGATTTCAGTTACAAGTTAGTAAAAACATTAGCGGGTGTGGTGTGGTACATGGCTGTGATTCCAACACTCAAAAGGTGGAGGCAGAGCTGGAGAGATGGCTTAATGGCTAAGCGTTTGCCTGCGAAGCCTAAGGACCCCAGTTCAAGGCTCGACTCCCCAGGACCCATGTTAGCCAGATGCACAAGGGGGCGCACACGTCTGGAGTTCATTTGCAGTGGCTGGCCCATTCTCTCTATCACTCTCAAATAAATAAATTAATTAATTTTTTTAAAAGGTGGAAGCTGGGTGTGGTGGCACATACCTTAATCCCAGCACTTGGGAGGCATAGGTAGGAGGATTGCTTCTGAGTTCGAGGCCACCCTGAGACTACATAGTGAATTCCAGGTCAGCCTGGGCTAGAGTGAGACCCTACCTCCAAAAAAAAAAGCAAAGTTAAAATAAAAGGTGGGGGCAGGAGGATAAGGAGTTCAAGGTTGGGCTGGAGGGATGGCTTAGCAATTAAGGCATTTGCCTGCAAAGCCAAAGGACCCACATTAGCCAGATGCACAATGTGGCACATCCATCTGAAGTTCATTTGCAGTGGCTGGAGGCCCTGAGACACCCATTCTCTCTCTCTTCTCCCCTCTTTCTCTCTGTCAAGTAAATAAACTATATATATATATATATATATATATATATATATATATATATATATACATACATATATATATATGTATGTATGTATGTATGTATATGTATATGTATATGTGTATATATATATATATATATAAAAGCCAGGAGGCAGAGGTAGGAAGATCTTCATGAGTTCAAGGCCACCCGGAGACTACAGAGTGAATTCTAGGTCAGCCTGAGCTAGAGTGAGACCCTACCTCAAAAAATAAAATAAAAATAAAAGATTTCAAGGTCATCCTCTGATACATAGAAAGTTTGAGTCCAGCCCAAGATATTTGAGATCCTGTCTTTAAAAAGGTGTGTGGGGGTGGGGTGGGGTAGCTGGAGAGATGGCTCAGCAGTTAAGGTACTTGCCTACAAATCCTAATGACCAGAGCACAATTCCCCAGAATCCATGTGGAGCTACATGCTCAAAGCGGCACATGCATACGGAATTCATATGCAGTGGATAGGGCCCTGGTACACCCATTCTCCCTGTGTTGGAGGTGGCGGTACACGCCTTTAATCCCAGCACTCGGAGGCCAAGGTAGAAGGATTGCTGTGAGTATGAGGCCAGCCTTAGACTTCATAGTGAATTCCAGGTCAGTATGGGCTAGAGCAAGACCTACCTCAAAAAAAAAAAAAAAAAAAAAAAAGCACAGTTAAGGTTATCATTTATTCTAAGGCCAAAGTTATGGGTCCCAGAATGAGAACCCCAGCTATAGTTGCAGAATTACCACTGGAGTCGTGGCTTTGGAAATACACCACCATTATTCATTTGTTCCCCACCTACTTGGGCTTCTGGCTGGGGCATGGCTTGGTTTCTTTCTTGCTTCATGGCTGATCCTGGTCTCCTTGCTGGCCTCTATTCTCTCTTATTGTGTACTCAAAGGCTTACTTGGCCCCTGGATTTCCATCTCACCTACTTTTTTTTTTATTTAAATTTTTTCCCTTGATTTATTTGAGACAGAGAGCGAGATGAGAATGGGCGTACCAGGGCCTCCAGCTACTGCAAACAAACTCCAGATGCATGCACCCCCTTGTGCATCTGGCTTACATGGGTCCTGGGGAATCTAACCTGGGTCCTTTGGCTTTGCAGGCAAATGCCTTAACCAGTAAGCCATCCCTCTAGCCTTTTTTTCTTTTTGAAACAGGGTGTCACTATGTAGACCAGGCTGGCCTAGAACATCCTCTGCTCTCAACCTTCCCAGTACTGGGTCCAGGCCTACATCACCACAGCCGGCTCATCCATATTTTTATGACAATTAGACATTTCTGACAGGTCTGCTCTTTCCCTCTCGTGTAGAGCCTTGAAAACTCACTTGCTGCCTTACTTCCCTTGTGGCCTGACTGCCAGGCCTCTGGCGGTCAGGCATGCTCTCAAGGGGCCCAGCCTCCAGCTTGGCTAGGCCTTACCTAGCCTCCCTTCCCTCCGAAGGACCCTTCCCTGCCCTCCATTGGCCCTGCTCCTTGCCCAGGGGCCTCCATGGTCTTCTCTGGCTCCTCCATAGGAAAGTGCCCTGCCACGCTGGCTGGCTGTGTGCTTACTGACTTACTTACATGGCCCTCCTACAAAAAGATGAGGCCCAGGAGGTGGAGGCTTCTTGGTTAACCGAACAAAAGGCACTCTTGAGATTCTCAGAGTGGCTGAGGGACCATGTCTGATGTGGGGGCTCTAAGAGGGACCTGGGAAAGCCTCTTGGATCCCAACCAGCCAATTCCCCATGCCTACCGTGTGCTGTTCCCATCTCTTGGTGCCTGCCACCTCCTCCACACCCCCCACTGGCCCTCCTAGGGACAAGAAGACAGCACCCACCTGGTGGAAGGTATATTCAGCCACCTGGTAGAAGAGGTGTAACAAGGAAGGGTCCCCGCTGTCGCTGTAACCCATGAGGAAGGCAATCATGGCTTCGCTGTGTGGCCACCAGAGCTTCATGTCCCATTCCAGCTGAGCACAGAACAGAGACAGGCAGCTGAGAGCCCTGGATCCCTGAAGCTCTATCAGCAGGGCACTCACACCAGGTCCTGGACCTGTTCAGTCTCCAACTGGCTTACGCTCCAAGATACCTTGAGGCAGGGTCTAAGCTAATTCAAGGGCTGGAGGGATGGCTTAGCGTTAAGGAATTTGCCTGCAAAGCCAAAGGATCTAGGTTCAGTTCCCCAGGTCCCATGTTAGCCAGATGCACAAGGAGGCGCACATATCTGGAGTTTGTTTGCAGTGGCTGGAGGCCTTGGTGCGCCCATTCTCTCACTCTCACCCCCTCTTTCTCTGTCAAATAAATCACAGCACTTGGGAGGCAGAGGTAGGAGGATCACCATGAGTTCGAGGCCACCCTGAGAATACAGTGAATTACAGGTCAGCCTGGGCTAGAATGAGATCCTACCTTGAAAAACCAAAATAAATAAATAATAAAAAAATATTTAAGCTAGTGCAAAAGGATTAGCTTACTGATCTAGTTGCACCCCAATTAATCCCTTAGGAGGAAAAGCAGGCCTCCTTTTAGCCCTTGAATCCAAATGCTGTCTGCCTTGACACAGCCTTTAAGCTTCTTGAACACTGCTTCTACCCATGGCCAGCACAGTCACCCTCCACAGGCCTTCGGGAGGATCAGGACATAGCCAACCAGGGCCAGGTCTACTCATAGTTGCCACTAAGTGAGAATCATCCAGAAGCTCTTCAGGCCACTGGCACGGACAGGGGGGACTTGTGTCTTGGTGTCAGCATTTACACAGGCTGCCTACTGGTTTCCAGAGGACATGACATGAGGTTGAGAATTGGGCTTGAGGTTCTAATCCAGCCTCAAGTTCCCTTTATTTATTTATTTTTAATTTTTTTCTTTCCTTTCTTTAGGTTTTTTTTTTTTTTTTTTTTTCTCCCTGAGCTAGGGTCTTGCTCTAGCCCAGGCTGACCTGTAGTCTCAGGGTGGCCTCAAACTCATAATGATCCTCTGGCCTCTGCCTTCCTAGTGCTGGGATTAAAGGCATGTACCACCATGCCAGGCTTATTTTTATTTATTTATTTGAGAGAGAAAAAGGCACAGGCAGAGAGAGAGAGAGAGAGTGGGCACGGCAGGGCCTCCAGCAACCTCTCTTTCCTGAGTGCTGGGATTAAAGTTGTGCGAAATTATGCCTAGCCTTTTTTTGAGGGAGTTTTCTAGATAGAGTCCCAGGCTAGCCTCAAATTCACAATGATCTGCCTACCTCTGCCTGCTGAGTGCTGGGGTTAAAGGCATGAGTCACCACACTTGGTGTGGCATTTTTTTTTTGAGGTAGGGTCTCACTATAACCCAGGCTGACCTGGAATTCACTCTAGTCTCAGGATGGCCTTGAACTCACAGTGATCCTCCTGCTTCCAACTTCCAAATTCTGGGATTAAAGGCATGTGCCGGGCTGGAGAGATGGCTTAGCGGTTAAGCGCTTGCCTGTGAAGCCTAAGGACCCCAGTTCGAGGCTCGGTTCCCCAGGTCCCACGTTAGCCAGATGCACAAGGGGGTGCACGCGTCTGGAGTTCGTTTGCAGAGGCTGGAAGCCCTGGCGCGCCCATTCTCTCTCTCTCCCTCTATCTGTCTTTCTCTCTGTGTCTGTTGCTCTCAAATAAATAAATAAATAATTAAAAAAAAAAAAGGCATGTGCCATCATGCCTGGTATGGTTTTTTAATTCATTTTTTTCTTTTTTAAGACATATTTATTTATTTGAAAAAGAAAGAGGCAGATAGAGAGAATGGGCGCACCAGGGCTTCCAGCCACTGCAAACGAACTCCAGATCCATGCGCCACCTTGTTCATCTGGCTTACGTGGGTCCTGGGGAATCGAACCGAGGTCCTTTGGCTTTGCAGGCAAGTGCCTTTACCACTAAGCCATCTCTCCTGCCCTCAAGTTCCCTTTCTCTGTGTTGAGAGTGTGTGCTCCTACCTGGGTAGGGCACAGGTTATCAGCATCCTGGAAGTAGAAGAGGCCTCCATGCTCACGGTCCCATCCAGAGTGGAAAGGCAGCAAGAGGAACTTGTCAATAACGTGGGCTCGAAGTTCAAGGTCACCTTTCCTGATGGCATGCCGGAGCAGGAACCAGCCAGCCTCCAGTGCATGACCTAGTGAGGGGTGAGGGGTGAGGGTAAGGCGGGAGCCAGATCCACCCCCAGGCATGGGAGGATTGAACCCCTGGAACATCCCTTCTTTCTCTAAGGGTGACAGCTATTCTGAACTCCATTGCAAAACAGCCTGCCTTCCTGTCTAGATCTGCCTCCCTCCCCAAATTGGGTGTGGTTGTGCACGCCTTTAATTCCAACATTCGCACTTTACATAGTGAATTCCAGGTCCGCCTTAACTAGAGTGAGATCCTACCTCAATCCCCCACCACCTCCCAAAAAAACAATTCAGAAGCTGGGCGTGGTGGTACACGCCTTTAATCCCAGCCCTCGGGAGGCAGAGGTAGGAGGATCGCTGTAAATTTGAGGCCAGCCTGTGAATACATAGTGAATTCCAGGTCAGCCTGAGCTAGAGTGAGACCCTACCTCCAAAAACAAAACAAACAAACAAAAAATCCCCCCCCACTCATGCTCCTGTTGCCAATCCCCAGTTTTGGGAGGCCTGACTCCATCATCCGCCTGCTCCTTGCTCCCTGGAAGATGGTACAGAGGAGAGCAACACCCTCACGTCTGAGGCCCCAGACACAACACTGAGTGTTCTCTTTTCCCAGACAGGCCTCACCTGGATTCTGCTGTCTTCCCAGGCAACCAGGGAGTTCCTTGCCATCTTCTGACACATTTTCCAGCACAACTTGTCCATCCCTCTGCCAGCAAAGGAGAAGTCTGTTTCCAATTTCCAGTCAGAAAGATCCAGCCTCAAAACCTCTTCTTCCCACCTTCCCACCAGCCACCCACCCATCTGCTCAGTAGGCCCAGAAGAACATTTTTGTTTTTGTGTGTTTCTTTTTTTTTCCAGGTAGGGTTTTGCTCTAGCTCAGGCTGACCTGGAATTCACTATGTAGTCTCAGAGTGGCCCCAAACTCACAGCAATCCTCCTACCTTTGCCTCCAAAGTGCCAAGATTAAAGGCGTATGCCACCATGCCCGGCACTGACAGGGTCTCATGTAGTCCAGGCTGGCCTTGAACTCTATGTAGCCAATAGCCAAGGCTGACCTCGAACTCCTGATCCTCCCACCACCACCTCCTAAGGGCTGGGATTACAGGTGTGTGCCATCACACCTGGCTACAGAAGAGCATTTTTTTGGAGGGGCCAATTCTGTCCCATGGCTAAGAGATTCTAGTCCTTAGTTTAGGCTTGGATCTCTTGAGGGAAAGGCAAAACATTTAATCAGAAGCCAGGGCAGATTTGAATGTCCCGTCCACAAAGGCCTAGAGGAGACATGGATCAGGGCCCGGTTTCAGGACTTTGACCCCTTCCTCCAGGCCCCCAACCCCCCCCCCCCCCGCTCCACCCAGTTCTTCCTCCACACCTTCCCCAGGGCCCCAGCTGGGCCACATTTCACCAAGATGGGCCTCCTCAGCTCCCCCAGGGCTGAGGGGTCCCTGTGCAGTGGGGGCGGGAGAATAGGGCCAGCTCTGCCCCCCCCCAGGCACGCTCACCTGGACATGCCGCAGAATCCTCTGGGCACACCAGTCCCCCAGCTCGGCGTACTTGCGGGCCAGCTCCTCGTCTGCCTCTCCGAGCTGGTCCACCAGGTTGAGCAGCATCATGGGCACCGCCATGGGCTCCGTGGCCGGGGTCCCTGACAGCTGAGGCCGGCCCAGCCCAGCAGGGTCCACCCGCACCCAGTGGACGATCTGATCCATCATCTCCACAGCTTCGCTCTGCAGGAAGGGGGAGGCTGCGGGGTCAGGACTGTGTCCCCTCATTCATTCACTCCAAGGACACTGGCTCCCAGTGATGTTCTCTTGGGCCGGGCAGATCTACCCACCCTGTCCACGGGCCTTCTGATCTGGGGTGCAGGCAGTGGGTGCCAGGGAAGGAGAAAAGGGTCCCTTCCCAGCTGGGCGTAGGGCACTGATGGAACAAGCTTTGTTCTGCCTAGGGTCCCTGGGGTGGTGCAGGAATATTGGAGAAAGGAGAGGAGATACAGTGGTCGCAGGATATTATCAGGCCCACAGGGAAAACAGGAATGCATTGGACAGGAATGTCTTCAGAATGGACTCAAACCCAGCAGCCATCCTCCCACATACCTGGTAATGCATTTCCCCTGTCACCCTCCACAGCTCATTCATGGCCATGGTGTAGAAACATTCGCTGAAGATGGTCCTCTGTACTTTGATGGGACGGCCATCCCGGGTCAGCACAAAGGCACACTTCTTGCCAGGGGGTGCCACCCGGGCATAGCGCAGCAAAAAGTCGCCACCTGGTGGTTAGGGGTAAGCATGCTAGACTCTTCCACATACTATATGGCTGCTGTTCTAGACCCCTTCTAGGAAGGACCTACTACTGACTGCATGGGCGAGGCCTCTGGGGTAGTGGCAAGAAGGGAGCACCTGCTTTTGCTGAGTCCAGAAGCTCAGAGCGGCGGAAGCGCTCGAAACTTCGGTACAAGCGACAATACATCCATACCTGTGGAGGAACAGTTTAAGAGGCAGAAGCCGGGGTAAAGAGGAGTCCCAAGTGTCCCTATAATGGAAAGAAGCGTTGAGTGACAGGCACTTGCAAGGGTGCAGACTGAGGCAGGAGAGGCCCAGCTGCCGTGCATGAATTGAGAGGCTGCAAATGCAACCTACCTGCCTCCCCTGCAGCCAGACATACTTGAGGTGGTCGTACACCCGCCCATCGTTGCCAAGGCACGTGAAGAAGCCCCTGTGGACATGCAAGGGTTAGGGAGAGGGGACAGGAGCCGGGACCCCTCCCCATGGCCTCACTGCCCCGAGGTTGGCAGATCTGAGTCGCCTCGGACTGAGATGGAGGCGCAAAGTTCCCTGGTGAGGACACTGGCAGAATAGCAAACCCGTGTTCTTGGTCGTGAGAGTACTCCATCCAGAAAGCCACCACACGGTCAAGCTCGTGAGCCACACGCTCCTTCCAGACCTGCAGCATCGCCTGCTCCTTCTCCATGCTCTGGGGAGAGATTCAGGGCTTGGAGGCACAGTTCCCCACAGAGGGACCCACAGCTTCCTCAACTCGCTCAAGTGGGTCTTAAAGCTTCTCAACTCCATCCCCCACAGGGCCCCCAACAAGGATCCTCTCCCTTTGCACTGGCCTGCAGCACACGGAGACCCCACTTCATCACTCACTCTCTTCCAGGAAGCTAGAGGTGGTGTTGATCCCGTGACTGTCACTCAGCTGACCGAGCTGTGCCCCACCCACCAGATCCTCCTCAGGGCTCCAAAGGGCCAGGGGCGGGCCTGCAACAGGAGGTGGGGCTACAAACTCCACCCCCGCCCACCATGGTCTCTGCTGGGCACTCCCACCCCCCACCAAGATTTTCCAGGTGCAAAGTGAGTGAGCTAGGGAATGGCCTGGGCGGGTGGGGAGGGCAGGGTGAGAGCCACTAAGTTAGAGCTGGAGGCTCAGGCTGGTGGTCCCAGCCAATGTGTGGGGCTGAAAGGAGGAGACAGCTGGAAAAGTCTGAATCCTGAGACCCTATCCCACGTCATGGGCAAGTTCTCTGTCCATTTAGTTCTTTACTGAGTTCAGCAGTGTCAAGCAACTCACAACCATCGGCCCTGACATCTTCACCCCAAAGGAAGGTTCTGGATGGCCAGACACTAACTGCCAAGCAGAACTTATTCAGCTCTCTGGCCCTGTCTTCTAGCTCCGCCCCCCCCAACATAGGTTGGGTTACTCATGACCACTGGACCTCATCAAATGCTCAGAGACAAGCTGGCTGAACTGCCTCCCACTCTCGCTGCCTCCTGGGTACCCTCACCACTAAGTAGAGTTCTGTGGAAGGAATGCTGCAGGAACCCGAGTGTCTGAGGTTACTGAGTTCTTCACAGGGCGTGAGACATCGTCCGGAAGGCTGGATCAGTCCAGGAGCGAAACAAGGCATCTCTGCCTCATGGGTCCCCTGGCATTCCTCTGTTGTGTGTTGGCTTTTGGTGTCACAATGACTACCTTCTTCCAGGCTATGGCAGGTGGCTCCTGCCACAGGCTGACTCTTAAAACTCAAAAACATGGGCTGGAGAGATAGCTTAGTGGTTAAGCGCTTGCCTGTGAAGCCTAAGGACCCCAGTTCGAGGCTCGATTCCCCAGGACCCATGTTAGCCAGATGCACAAGGGGACGCACGCGTCTGGAGTTCATTTGCAGTGGCTGGAAGCCCTGGCACGCCCATTTTCTCTCTGTTACTCTTAAATAAAAATGAACACCACCACCCCTCAAAACATTTGTGGTGCTTAGGAGTAATTGTGGCCCCCATGTCTGCAGGCAGGGGTCTGTTGCAGCTGTTCTGCGTTCATATCCACTCTCAGTTTAGCTCATACGTGGGGGGCTCTAGCTGTGTATGCTTTAGGCTTGTGTCATTATCCATGCCGTACTCATTTATGTCCAGCCTCCCCCCTACCTTCCTTGGATAGTGCCCCACCCGCCTTGTGACCAGACAAGTCACAAGGAGGTGAGGCAGGACTATGATGCCTATCCTAGGATACTGAGGGGTGGTATATGCTCAGACTCAAGCCCAGTGTTTTTATGAGTCTCATATAGCCCAGAGTGGCCTCGAACCCAAACCTGGTATGTAGATAGCCATGGTTGGCCTTGAACTCCTGTCCTCCTGCAACCACCTTCAAGTGCTGGGATTACAGGTGTGAGCCACCATGCCCGACTTGAATACCAGTATTTTGAGATCCTTGCCTTCTACAGCGTCAGGCAGCTGAGCACAGGAGGCCAGGTGGCCCGACAGGTGCTGGCTATGGGAGCAGGGCAGGAAGAACCCTGGCACTCCTACACTACGCTTCCACGTGTGGTAAACTTGCACAGACCCTTCCTCCCCTTCTGTGACCACCTTCAACAGACTCATTCACCCCAGTTTTTCTCCCAGCCCTAGGCATTCATTGCTCCAACTCTCACCTGAAATCAGTTCTCACCCCTCTGGGCCTGAGGCAGACTGGTGGACCTTTCCTTCACTCTCCCTGCCATCAGCGCACCCGTAGCAAACCACTGGCCACACTGCTGAGCTTCCAGGAGCTGGGCTCACCATGAGGCAGGACACAGTGGACCTCCCACATGCTGGAAGATGCTGTCGTGAACCCCAGTGTTGTAAGCACCAAGGGCAAGTGCCCCAGGGGAGGCCAGCTGCAGTGGGCCTGCATTCGTTCACCGGCCTGTGGGAGGTGCACACGCCTGGTTGCTAATCAGCACTGGAGGTCCAGGGTGGGCAACTTTTGGTATCACAATGAGACGAAGGTTGTCAGCAGGTGTCAGGAAGTGAGCCCCAAACCTGTCCTTTCCCTAGGACAAGAGGCATGAAAGGCCACATTGCTCTCCTTTGCTGGCATGCAGACCTGCCCTCCCTGAGCCCTGGCTACAGTCTGGGGCTACCTTGTCCACAGCTTCTTGCCCTACATATTAACAGTCTACCTGGTGGTACAGCTCAACTCACCGGCTGGACTCTCGGTTGGAATCAATGTTCTGTCTCTTCCTCTTTGAGGGGCCTGACTTGGGTATGAGAAAGCCAAAGGACTGTCCCCTGCAGCCCTGAGTACCCATCATATGGCAGATACACCTCTGTCTTGCTGGAGCTCACACTCTGGGACCTCCTGGGGGTCCTGAGCTTTTGGCGGGAAGCACGTGGGGACAGCAGCTCAGTCCTTGCTTCCTCCCATGTCTAAGGAATTGCTGCTGATGGCTGGCCTGATCCTTTGTCTCACTGCCATCCTCTAGTGGGAAGGTGATCTGGCCTCGGACAGCCAGCAGCAGGTACCCAACGGGTACCTCAGTCTCTGCCCTGCAAGCAACTTGCCCCGGAGCCTTCTGTGTTTTGGAAGGGCAATTGGGAAGAACTGCTCACCTATGATCCCTGGTAACAAGAGGCCCCCAGAGGCTCTAGTGAGCCTTGAGCAGGTCCCAGCTTCCCCCCCTCCAAAGGTCACAGGATACCCTGACAGGAGACACCACATTGTTATTTCAAAAAAAGTCTTTTTAATTGTTCAAAATAGCACAAAACAACATCGCACTATGGTAATATTGAGTCACAGGGGTTACTCTACAATAGATGAATGGGAGTACTGTTCTCAGAAGAGAAATCAAAGGGCGCTTGGGAGAAGGAATGGGAATAAAACAAAGGGACCAGGCGAGTGGGCTCCAAGTTGACTAAACGTGACGTTTTCCACAGAGAAATATATTACAACAAACCAGAGGCCCCAGAGGGTGTGGGCCAAAGGTTGGGGTGGGGGGGAGCTGAAAATATTGGCTGTTCATCTTAAATCCTTCAGTAACTTGCTTACAAACCTTACTCATTGCCTAAAACTTGGGTCTTGAGGCAGAAAAATCCAGAGCCTGGGGACAACCCTACATTCACTGAGTTGGTTTCTGGCACTCTTACACCCACCCTCTCTGGGCTAACCTTTCCAAGGCGGCCATGTCTCCGAAGGCCCCAGGCTCCTGCCCTGGCTGCAGTTGTTCAGAGGCTAATCACTGCAGGCGTGATGCTGCTGGAGGCGGGGCCCACCCTCAAGCCCAAGCCTCTGCATGCGAAGTGCTAACCCAAGGGCAGCGAGGTCTGGCATCTCTGTGTTCCAGAGGCAGGCAGGGCTAGCCAACAGGAAACGGCTGGGCGGTGAATACCAGGTAGCACACAGGATGCTCCATACCTCTCCTGCCCCAGCTGCCCTCAGCTTTTCCTCATGAAGATCCCTGCCAAGGAGTAGCCAAGGAGGGAGGGAAAAAAAAAAAAAAAAGGAAAAAGGAAAAAGATAACACATTCTGTACACAGCTAACAACAACAAAAAAAGGGATAAAACCCCACACACTAAGGCTAAAATTACAATAAAAATGTTAACTTCATCCATTTCAACTTAAAAAATACAACAAATGCAGCAGTTGGTGATATGACCCCCCCCCCCCAAGGCCCAAGCCAAGATTGCTGGGGGCCACTGTGCCCATCCGGGAATTTCATAGCCACTGCTCAGGCCACCCAAGGCTCCTCCTTTCCCCTCTTTCCTCTCTGCAGCGAAGCAGGAAGGTGGCGAGTGGGAGCACAAAGGTCTCTGAACAGATCACGTTAGCTTCCTACGGGTTCGCTGGGAGAGGTGTCTAGTAAGCCTGAGGAAGGGATGCGAGGTGGCTGGAACACAAGGGTTAATAACAAAATAAAACGGAACCAGACCCCCAACATGGGGGGCCAGCCTGGAAAAGCCTATCTGAGGAAGGACTCAGGGAACACACGCCCCAGCCCTTGAATGCCCATGAGGCTAAGGGCAATGAATCACAAGTGCAGGCTTTTAAGTGTGGGTATAGCTATTTCCTTTGTTTTCAGTTTCAACTTCTCTTCCTCCAAGGTCTATGAACTGTCCAGTCTCACTCTGCTAGGGGTGGGTGCAAGGTGGGGAGAAGGAAGGAGCTCAACTCTCGTTCACTTGCTCGCTGTTCTTTTCAATCTGCAGAAATGGTAAAATGTGCTTTCTTTTTAGATTATTGTAAAAACAGAGAAAGGGGGAGACTGAATGGTGGCCAGTGGCTGGTGAGGGCGAAGTGCAAAGACCAGGCGGGCAGGGTGGGAGGGCGGGCCCTGGAGGGCATTCCTGAAGCAGAGGGTCTGGAGGATCCAGGTGCTGGTCAGCTTCCTCACTGACCATCGGCCTTAGACTTCTTTGGAGCAGATTTCCTTTGAAGACAGAGGACAAAAAGTTAGGGTCCTAAAAGCACCACAAAAACACTGATGCAGGATTGCCATTAAGTTCAAGGCCAGCTTGGGCTTGAGTCAGACCTTGCTATAATGCCATCCCCTTAATCCCCTCCCCACATGCCAAAAAAACCCCTACTAATGCAGGACCTGGTATGGATCCAGTCCCAAGCAGCTCGTGAGAGCCCAAGCCCACTATCCCCACTCCAAGTTCTGTTGCAGATGGGCCCCGAAAGGGGCTTGCTGCTTACATTTCGGGAGACGACATGGGCCGCTTGCTGGCTGGCTTGGTGCCTGAGCTGTCTTTACTGGTTTCTGAAAGGAATAAAGAAAGAGCAGTGAACAGCCTAGCTAAGAGCAGGGGACAATCTCATGTTACCAACCCATCATGATCCCAGACACCATTTCTTTCTGACCCTCGCAGGACACAGGTCAGAACACTGTGGAATGGAGGAGCTCGCCTCCCGCGGCTGCCCCCACCTGCCCCTGAACTTGCCGGGTTTGGCCTGAGTTCAGGCTGTCTACTTGAGTATCTTGGGGAATGTTCTCAGGTAGCCCTCCCCATCTCTTCTCACGTCTCACCTCAGCAAAGCTCCTGTGCACTCCCGGGAGGCCTCTCCAGAGCGCCATACATCTCCATACCCCACACCATCAGGATTTCTAATCTAGCTGAGCTCCCCTACCCAACTCATCTCTTGCTCCCGTGGGCAGAAAGCTTATGATGGTGTGCGATACTCTGTTAATTCCAACCTTCTGTCAGGCCTGGTTTGCCATGCCTTCCCTAGAAGCCACCCAGGAGCACTATGAACAGCACTCACCTTGCAACCACCTCACTTGCGTGGCTGGGCCATAGCCCTTTTCATTGCGGGCAGCGATGCGGAAAATGATGGCAGGCTTGGTGGTATAGTCAATGTGGGCATTGGAGAGACTGGAGGACTGCACGAGGCAGGAGGGGCTGGGTCCGCAGTATACCCGCATAAAGGCGAGCTGGGCTGGTGTGGAGCTCTTGGGCTCACCACCGGCCTGTGAGCTCTGGATGGCCAGGTACACTGAGTACTCGATGATCTTGCCAGAGGTCACAGACGGTGGCTCCCAGGTGAGGTGAGCACCATCTGGACTCTAGAACCCAGAACAGAACATCAATCTTTGTCGTCTTCACTCACTGTGGCTTCAGCCCACCTCACCTATACCCCTAATAAGACTATCAAAAGCTTCTAGAACTACTAATGAGCCGCTTTCTCCCCCTAACACGAGGGACATTCCTCTCAAAAGAACTTTAAGGAATTCCATATCCAAATGAAAAAAATAACTAGGCCTCAAAAGAGCCTTCCTAGGCCTGCCTCACATCACCAAATCTGTTATTTAAGTTGTGACTTGTCTCTTAGCTGCCTAGTCATTCATTCCTACATCTCAGAAATAGAACTAGCTGGGTGTGGTGATGCATGCCTTTAATCCAGCACTTGAGTGGCCGAGATAGGACCAACACCATGAGTTCAAGGCCAGCCTGAGACTACATAGTGAATTCTAGGTCATCCGGGGCTAGAGCGAGGTCCTACCTCAAAAAACCAAAAACAAGCCAGGCGTGGTAGCGCACATCTTTAATCCCAGCACGCAGGAGGCAGAGGTAGCAGGATTGCTGTGAGTTCGGGGCCACCCTGAGACTACACAGTGAATTCCAGGTCAGCCTGAGCTAGAGCGAGACCCTGCCTCAAAAAACCAAAAACCAAAACAAAACAAAACCAAAAACAGGGCTGGAAAGATGGCTTAGCAGTTAAGGTACAAGCCTGCAAAGCCTAAGGACCCAGGTTCAATTCTCCAGGTCCTACATAAGCCAGATGCACATGGTGGCACATGCACCTGGATTTAGTTTGCCTGACATGTCCATTCTTACTCTCCCCCCCGCAAATAAATAAATAATCACAAAACAAAACAGTCAGGCGTGGTGATACATGCCTTTAATCTCAGCCCTCAGGAGACAGAGGTAGGAGGATCTCCGTGAGTTCAAGACCACCCTGAGACTCCAGAGTGGATTCCAGCCTGGGCCAGAGTGAGACCCTACCTCAGAAAACCAAAAAGAGAAAACAACAAAAAAGCAAACGGAACAGGGCCCAGCCCTCCTTGAGATGTCAAGACTCTGAACGGTAGAAAACCTGGCATGGCCTGTCCACCAAGGATGGGCATGGTCACCTAGCCCCCTTACCCTAGTTTGGCACTCTCCTGGACATACCCACCTCTCCCTATTCCACAATACATACGGGGGGAGGGAAGAAAGCTAGCCCAGAGCAAGACTCACTTTGCTGATTTTAATGGCACAAGGGGCTCCTGGGAACCCAGGCAGACATGTTTTAAAGGCAGAGATTTCACTGAAGGGCCCCCGGCCACAGGCGTTGATGCCAGCAACACGAAACTTATAGGCTGTGCCAGGCTGCAGCTCCTGCTTCTTCAGCTGGTTATAGTCAGGGATGGTGCCTGAGTCATCCTGGGCAAAGAATGGAAAAACAGGAGAAGAGAAAAGGGCAAAAAGCCTGCTGTCAGAAAGGCTGCTCTAGGGTTGAGTGGTTAAGGTGTTTGTCTGCAAAGCCAAAGGACCCTAGTTTGGTTCTTCAGTACCCAAGTAAGCCAATGCACAGGGTGGCATGTGGCTGGTGGAATTTTGTCTGCATTGGCTGGAGGTCCTGATGTGCCCATTCTCTACCTGCTCCTCTCACCCTCTCAAATAAAGAAAGAAAACTAAAATATAGATACACACACACACACAAGTTACACTAGGTGCTGGTTTGCAGATCAATGCCTCATGTGGCTGCTTAGCACAATCAAGGTCCAGGTGTCATCTCCTAGTACCACCAACCAAAAAGGAAGTAGCTCAGAGCCAGCAGAGCTATTCTGCAGCCTGGGAACATCACTAAGTCCAAAGGGATTCTTTACGGAGCAGAGAAAGGTTAGTGATGGCTTTGTCTTCATAGCAAGACCCTAAGAACATGGAGAGGTTCACTGAGGCCGGGACCACTGTAGAGGAGATGCTGAAGCTCTTGCTTTCTTTCTGCTTTGGAAAAAAGGTCTCCATTTTGTTGTGTGCACATTTGGAATCATTTGTTACCCATGAGCCCCCACTCAGGGTAGTAGCTAAGCCTATTTCTGTAATACCTGCCTCATGTATCTACCCACCCAAAGGTGCCAGACTCTGGGAACACTTACATCTGATGGAACAGCATCATCTTGTGGCAGGAAATAGTGTGTCACCATTACATTGGTGCCCTTAATGACCCCCACATCAAACCATTGGTTCTCTTTTTTCACAGGTGCTTTACTGGGTGGGGGTGGCAAGTCTGGCTTCTGGAGAACAGAAATGGAGAGGTAAGGGTCTTTTGGCAAGGTCCTCAAGACCCAGAGGTAGTGCTGTCCCTTCTCCCTGGGTCCCATGACACCCAACTCACCACACCCAGGGACTCGATCCCATTGGCCACTTCAGTCAGGGTAGCTGCAGCCTGCAGCTTTGCTGGGCTGGCTACCACAACTGGCTGAGGGGCTACAAACGTGTTGGACGGAGCCAGGCCTGGGGGGGGGGGGAGAAAAACAATGAGTCAGCCGGAAAGGGTTCTGTGTGAAGCCTAGGAGTCCTGGCACCCCCATGCCCACATACACTCTAACCATTCAACTCTAGCAACAATTTAACCCCAGACAGGAAGCATCTCTCCCCCAATCAATTAAATTCCTCACAGACTGGCAGAAGGACTCTGCTTACTCTCAGTGGCCGTGGAGGGTAGCAGGGCCACAGTACTGGGAACAGCAGCAGCCAGCTCATTCAGACAGTTGCTCTCGATGGTGGGGTCATTGAGGCTGTCAGCCGGAGCCAGGGCCTCAGTGGGAAGGTGGTGCTGGTGCTGGGCCTGGGCCTGGGCCTCCTGCAGTTGCTGCTGCTGCTGTACCAAGGCGGCCAGTTCCTGCTGTGTCAGCACGATGGGTATGGTGGTGGCCTGGCCCTCTTGGCCCTCAGCTGAAAGGTGACCCAGTTCTGCCTGTGTCACAGCAGCCGCTGCCTCAGATGTGTCCATGGGCTCCCCAGTACCTGCTCCAGGACCAAGAAAACACATACTTAACACCAGCATGCCTGGCCCAAGGGACAGAGAGGGTCCCTCGGGGAAACAGTCTGTCATACAGACCTTGGTTCCTTAATCATTTTTACCATGTCCACACTCTTGCCACTGGCCTTGAGTCTCCTTCCCGGTGCCAGCCTCAGCAGCAGTGGGTTTTCTCTGCTCAGGCTGGCCCAATAACCTGTTGCCTTAGCCTGTCCCTCCCTCTGGGGTTGTCGCTCATCCCAACAGGACCACCCTCCCTCCAGCCCCCAGCTGGCACCTACCCATGACGGCCTGCTGCGCTGCCTGCAGCACCGCCTGGATGGCCAGGGCTTGGGCCTCCTCTGTGGCTGCAGCCTGAGCAGCTGCTTCCGCGGCAGCAGTCACTGCCAGCTCCTCTGGGGTGAGCCCTGTCACCATGAGGGTTGTGGTGCCTGCCTGGGCTTCAGCCATAAGCTCCTGGGGAAGTGATAACTGGTCTACTTCGGACTGGGTGGGAGGGGGTGGCTGGACCACCACAGTGGCCACAACAGCAGAGCTGGCAGGCTCCTGGCCTGAAGATGGGTCCCCTGTACTGCTCAGATCCACGGCGGCCTGGAGCTCAGGGGTCTGGGAGGTTGATAGGACCTCAGTGGACTCCCCCATCAGGGGTGTGGAGGCCGACTGGAGGAGTTGCCGTGGTGGCAGCTGCTGGCGAGGTCCCGGTGTGACCTGGAGTTCCTCTGGGGGCTGCAGGATGTCAACAGCAGAGAAGGACATGTCAGAAGTTTCTGTGTTGGCTATGGTCATTGTTATCGTGGTCGGAATGGGGACTTCGGAAGTCAGAGCCCCTGGGGTAGTCTCAGTCAGTGATGATATGTTCTAGAAAGGGAGAGAAGCCCCTGTCAGAGGGGAGGAGAGGGAGGCCACAACCAGGTAATGGGGCTGAAATGCAAAATGGGCCTTGGTCTTTCTCTACAGGACTATGGTATCCACAACAGGGCACCTGGACCCCATTCTCTATGTGAACAGAGACAGTGGGTCCCAGAGCCGAAAGAAGGGTACAGCAACTAGGGGAGAGACCCTGGAAATCTGACTCAAGTACAACTTCTCCTCAGGGAGGCTTCAATAAAGGGTACCTCAACTCTCACTGCCTCGCTTCTACAGACTACAGAGAAGGGCAACAGCAAGCATGGGAGCCAGCAAGGGAAACAAAAGCACCCAACGCAGCGAGTCCGGCTCTCAGGACTGCCGGTCTCCTGCCCACAGGCACCAAGGCAGCCCTTTTATGGAAAAGCAGCCAGGAACAGCCATGCCCCGTCCAAGAGTGACATCTAGTGTCCAACTTTGGAACAGTATGGACTGAAGGCTTAGTAGGCAGAAGGGACCCCCTGGGCTTCTTACCGGCACAGAGGGGCCTGGGACTGGTGTAGACTGTGTCACAGTGGTCACGGCTCGCTGCAGCGTGGAGGGTACAGTTGTCGTGATGGCACTGGAGCTGGTGATGTTTGCGCTGTCACCCTGCGTGCTCTCCACCTCTCCCTGATCACTGGCAGCTGGTGGGGGATCTGTGGGGTGTCAAGAGACTGGCGGGTCTGCCCTTGCCTTTACCAACACAGGTTCCCACACACGGGTCAGTCTCAAGACATCCCATCACTGACAGTTGGGTCACTTGTACCACACCCTATGGGCTACACTCACCTTGGTTTGAGCTCATGTTGGAGGTGACGGTGGTGGCCGTGTGCGTGGTGCCTGTCTCGTGGGTTTCGCAAGGAGGGTTGGAGCACACCCTCTGTGTTGGGAAAGGAGCCAACAATGCGGAACCAGCCTGGGAGGCGACAGTGGGCGCTGCAGCTGCCTCCAAGCCAGACTCCAGGGTCCCATGGGAAGGAGTGGCATCAGGAAGCAGGGCACCCACGCTGACTGACATGGTGGTGCCGGTGGAAGTGGTCTGGTGTGTCTCACAGGGGCGGCCAGCAGGAGGCTGTTGTCCACCCTCAGGCTGGCCCGCACCCCCGTTTGAGGTGGCAGTGGTGGCAGTATGTGTGGTGCCCGTCTCATGAGTCTCACAAGGTGGGTTTGAGCACACCCGCTGGGCGCTGCCTGCGTTGGAGGTAGTGGCGGTGTTGGTGGTGCCTGTCTCATGGGTCTCACATGGTGGGTTGGAGCAGACTTGGGTCACGGTAGCAGAGGGGCACAGCAGCGCCTCTAGGGCTGTCACAGTCATGGTGGTGCTGGGAGAGCTGGTCTGGAGGCTATCATATGTAGGTGTGGCAACCGCCCGAGCCACACCCAGCTCCCCAGTGCCCATGACAGAGCGGGCGGTAGTTGGGGTGTTGGTTGTGTAAGTGTGCTGGGTCTCCAGCTGGCGCCCTGTGGGCATGTCCTTGTTGCTGGGGCCACTTAGCCTGACTCTGCCACTTGGAAGGGCCAGCTGCACAAAGGCAGGGCTGTGGGCCCCAGCATCCAGTGCCACACTTGGCCTGAGCAGTGGGCCAGCTGAGCACTGGGTCCCAGTGGCCAGCACAGTCATGGTGGCACTGGTCACACTGGTCGGGCACTGTGGTTTGACAGAACCTTGGGCTCTCTCCAATGCCCCAGGAGCAACATTGATCCGCACCACCGTGGGGGTGCTAGAGGCACGACGGGCCTCTCTCTGCTGCCCGGTGCCCATGCTGGACATGGCTGTGGTGGCAGTGCTGGTGGTGCCTGTCTCGTGCGTCTCGCAGGGAGGGTTGGAGCAGCCATGCTGCCCGGCCAGGTTGGAGGTGGCTGTGGTGGCAGTGTTGGTGGTGCCGGTCTCGTGGGTCTCGCAGGGGGGGTTGGAGCAGACGCGGACCACACTGCCGTTCTGCTGCCCCACAGCTGAGGTCACAAGAGAAGCAGCAGCCTCCTGTCTATCACAGACAAACTGCACCTGGGTAGGCTGGGGATGTCCCCCAAGGTTAGCCACAACGGTGGTAGTGGCTGTGTTGGTGGTGCCTGTCTCGTGGGTCTCGCAGGGAGGGTTGGAGCACACCAGTGTCACAGTACCAGGCTGCACATCACCCTGACCTGAGTCGGCAATGGTGACTGTGGCTGTGGGCTGTTCCGTAGTAGGTGAGGCCAGAATGGACACAGGAAGGTCATGCACAGGCTGGGCCTCGACCCCGCTGGGTGCTGTGATCAGAGTTACCTGCGTAGGCTGAGATACAGGCTGAGGACACAGGAGAGCGGAGAAATGAGTGCCACGAATCACATGGTCTCTCATCTGTCCCTCGCACCATGCTACGAGCTGTCACCCATGCCAGCTGTGACCACCAACTCTGCTCCTAACTGCCCCTGGCAAACTTACAATGGCCTTCTCAGAGACCAGGAAGGTGGGATGTGGGGCCGGGGCAGGATAGGAGCGATGACGGGTAGAGTCAAGCTCTGGTTAGGAATGGAAGACCTCAGCCATGTACAAAGACCAACACCAGATGCCTTACCACTTCCAAAACTTCAGTTTGAGAGAAAAGTTTAACAAGGGCAAAATGTGGCCGAGTGTGGCAGCATCTGCCTTTAATGCCAGCACTGGAGGAGCTGAGGTGGGAGGGCGGGCGGGGGGGGGGGACAATGCCACATACACATGGAATTGACTCAGTTCATCTTCTAGCGCTGCCAGAGAACCTAGTGTTTGAAACTGGACATAGCTCAATTAAGCCGTCTCACCCAACAGACAAGGAAATGCCACATGGGAAAGCCACCACAGCTGAACCCCGTCTGGAGAGAAGGGCCCAAGACAGCCAGCTCTCATTAGAGGGTGCTGCTGTGGGTGACACTCTCAGGACCACCTACCTGCATAGTGATGGTGGGCGTGGTAAGCCCACCAGCAGCTGTCAGGGTGGTCTGGGCAGCTGACACTGTGATGGCGGTGGGGTTGATCACCTGGCTTGACAGAGTAGCAATTGTGCCCAAGGTGGTGATGGGTGTAGCCAGGGAGGCACTGGTACTATGAGCCCCAGCTCCTGCAAGGCTGGTAGAGACGGTGCCCGTCACTGTGCCTAGGGTCGTGACACCTGAAAGGAGGGAAAAGCAGAAGTAGAAAGAAGCCGTTGCTGCTCCCAACTCTGGGTAGGGCTGGAGAATAGGAGTTCTTCAGTTTAACGACCAGGGACAGGAGTCTTGGAAAAAGCACCTGCCATCCTCCCCCAGATAGATTTAGAGGTGGCGGCCACAGGAAGACTGCAGGGATGGAGCGCAGCCGCTGCTGAGGACCTGGCCTGCAGGCTACACACCTGTGGTGCCCTTCACAACCAATGTGGTGACGGCTGGCTTGACAGCGGAGACGGTGACAGGGTTGACCAGGCGAACGTTGCTCATGGGCACAGTGCGGAGGATGGTGCCTGGCTGTCCAGGGGCCCCCTTTAGCACCACCTGGAACACCAGAGTAAAGTGCCACCAATGTCACTTGCAGGCTGACTGGACTGTGCTGCCCCCTCCCAGGCCTGTCAGGATGACACGTGTAGCCTGCTAGGGTGGACTACACTAGAGACGAAGTCAAGAGGGGTCAGGTGGGCCTCACCTGAGTCACTCCTTGTTGTCCATGGCCAGTGGCAATCTTGGGGACTGCAGTAATGATTTTGGCAGGTGCTCCAGTTCCTGAAGTCATCACTTTGGTGGTAATAATGGTGATGGGTGACTTGATGCCAGCACTGCTTGTCACACCTGTAATGTGAGAAGCCCAGAGAAGACAAACTCTGAGATTTCCCAATCCCTGCTTCTCTTTAGACCCCCTTTTAAACAGTTACCCCAAATTAAAACAAAGCACTACCAATTAGCCACAGTCCTGCAGGCTCCCTACAAAGCTTAAAAGCAGTCAAGGGCTGTAGAGACGGCTTAGTGGTTAAGCGCTTGCCTGTGACGCCTAAGGATCCCGGTTCGAGGCTCGACTCCCCAGGACCTACGTTAGCCAGATGCACAAGGTGGTGCATGCATCTGGAGTTCGTTTGCAGTGGCTGGAGGCCCTGGCGCACCCATTCTATCTCTCTGTCTGTATCTGCCTCTTTCTCTCTCTCTGTCACTCTCAAATAAATAAAAATAAGAAAAAAAAAAAAAAGAAGCAGAGTCAGGGAAAGAGTGGCACGGAGGCTAAAACAAAACTGGGAACATACTGATCCGGTCTCCACTTCCCCTTCCTGCTTTCTTTTCTCTCCTGACTTGTCAGCAGAGACGGCCAGGAGGTGGTGTTTACCTGTGGCCCCTGCCTGGGTGATAATGGCTGACATGGGGATGGTCTTGATGATCGTGGTTGTGCCAGGTTTGGTGGTGCTGGGGGAGACGCTGCTGATGCCCAAGATGGTGGGCTTGGTCCCTGCCCCACTAGCCTGTGTGGTGGTGATGATGGTGGTGGGCTTGCCATCTGCTGAAGTTACCAGCTTCAGGATTGTCCCTGCTGGCAGCGGCCCTTTGGTCTGAAAGGGAGAAGCTGTGAGAGGGGGGGACTACTGCAGAAAAGGCCAGTAGCTTTAGCTACCTCAGAGAGGTGCAGGGCAATAGGGCTGATGTGACATCGACAGGCCCTTGAGCCGCACAAATTGTCCTGGTAGCCCAATGTCCATCCAGACTTGTGAGATCACAACCAGTGGAAGAGTGAGAACCCACCTGGATGATCTGAGTCACAGGGCCTGTAGATGCTTGGCCTGTGACAGCTGAAGTCTGAACTGGTTTGGTCTGGACCACTGACATCACTTTTCCCAGATTGGAAATCTAAAAAGGAGAGGATGGAACAAGCAGTGATCTGGAAACCAAACAAGGGCATGGCCTGAGCTGGGAGTCTATTGGAGCTGGCCCAGGGCAGCAAGTGACCAGTGGCAGTTACCATAGCCTGGCAGCTGTCACATGCAGCCAGATGGTACCTGTCACTCACCAGAGCACTGCCTCCTGGGACAGAGATGGGGCTCTTCACCAGGGTGATGGTCTTGGTAACTCCACCTACCACTGTGGTCACCACCTGGGCTTGCTGGGCCACTGTCACAGTCCCCGACTTGTGTACCGTGATGATAGGACGGGTAGATGTGTTGGCAGCTGAGGACACAGAGGTCCCCACCTGGGCAGCTGCAGTCTTCAACATGCGAGTGGCTGGGTTGCTCACCTAGAGAAGCAGACTAACGATAAGCACGGCTGTAGCCAAATGGCCGTGGCCGCCCTCTCCACCTGTCTCCCTTGACCAGGGGAGAGGGATGGGGTAGCCGAGCAGCAAGGGAGCAGCCGAACTTGCACAGGCTGCTATGCTCATAAGGGTGGCTGCTTGTTGCTCGGCCTGTGCCAGAACCAAGAATGAATGACCCAATGACCCGAAGGAGTGGTCAATGCCTCCAACAAAAGACCACTGCTGTTCGGTGAGAACAGAAGCCCCCAGCCCTGAGGCTACTGGCTTGGAAGCAGTAGGTAAACGCTCACCATGACAGGCGAGGAGGCCACCTTCACAGCGGCTGGAAGGGTGGTTGTGCCAGGTGTCACAGCCACAGTCTTGACAATGGTAGTGCCTGCTGGGACACTTAGCACCGTGGGTGCTGAGGAAGGAGGGATCTTCTGGGTGGCAGCGGCAGCAGCAGCTAGTGCAGCCATCCCACTCATCTGTGGGTTGCTGCCAATCACCTGTGGTGGGCACAGAGCACATGAGTTGCAGGGGACCATCCTTACTCCATGGCCCTCCAGAACTTGCCATGGGGCTTGGCTGTATTCCTTTGCTTTTTCCCACTGCTGGCCCCTTTCTCCTGGCCACGAATGGAGTACCCTCCAGCAAGTAGGCCAGAGCTTGCCAGACATTGCAGATCTTTTAAAAAAATATTTTATTTATATGCCAATTTATTTATTTAATAGAGAGACAGAGAAAGAGGCAGAGATAATTAGAATGGGCATGCTAGGGCCTCTAGCAACTGCAAACAAACTCCACATACATGTGCCACCTTGTGCAGCTGGCTTATGTGGGTATTGGAGAATCGAACCCAGGTCCTTAAGCTTAGCAGGTAAGCACCTTAACTACTAAGCTATTTCTCTAGCCCTGGAACCTCTCCCTCCCTCCCTTTCTTTTTGTTTTCTGAGGTAGGTTCTCACTCTAGCTCAGGCTGTCCTGGAATTCACTCTGTAGTCTCAAGGTAGCCTCAAATTCACGGCAACCCTCCTACCTCTGCCTCCAAAGTGCTGGGATTAAAGGTGTGCACCAGCATGCCTGGCTCAGATCTTTTTAATTTTTACTTACTTTTTTTTTTTGAGACAAGGTCTCATATAGCCCATATGTGCCTCAGCCTATCTCAGGATGACCTTGACTTTTAATCATTCTTTATCTCCCAAGTGCTGGGATTACAGGTGTGTGCACCACCAAACTAGGGGAGTAGTTCAGTAATATAATATATACTTAGTATGCACAAGATCAATGTTTCATTGTCAGTACTACCAACAAAATGAAACAAAACATATCTCATCACATCTGGGCTGGGTATGGTGGCACACACCTGTGAAGTAGCACTAGGGAAGTAGAGCTAGGTGGATTGCCACAAGTTTAAGAGCACGCTGGTGTGTACATAGGGAGTTCCAGGCCAGCCTGTACTATAAAATGGGAGCCTGTCTCAAAAAACCAAAACCTAGCCAGGCGTGGTGGCACATGCCTTTAATCCCAGCACTCGGGAGGCAAAGGCAGAAGGATCACCATGAGTTCAAGGCCACCTTGAGACTACATAGTTAATTCCAGGTCAGCCTGGACCACGGTGAGACCCTACCTTGAAAATCCAAACAAACAAAAAAAACCAAAATAAAACCAAACACCAAAAAGCAGCAAAATCCCAAGCCAGGCGTGATGGCTCAGGTTTATAATCCCAGCACTGGGAGGATTCCTATGAGTTGGAGGCCAGCCTGGGGTATATAGTGAGGCCCAGGGCAGCCTCAGCTAGATGAGAACCTACTTCAAAAACAAAACAGGGCTGGAGAGATGGCTCAGAGGTTAAGGCACTTGACTGCAAAGCCTAAGGACCCAGGTTCAATTCCCCAGTACCCACACAAAGCCAGATGTACAGTAATGCATGCATCGGGAGTTCGTTTGCAACAGCTCTGTCTGTGGTAAGGCCAATCTCTCTCTCCGCTTGCACATAATAAAAAGATTTAAAAAATAAAAATCCAAAAAGCAACTAGAGGCATGGTGGCTCGTGCCTGTAATCTCAGTACTCAACAGAGTGAGACAATACGTAGGGGGAAAAATTACAAAACACACACAACCCAGTGTCAGATACAGCTCACAGGCCCAAGTCAGACCCAGTTGCCAGATTTATCTCCTCAGGCTCCAGAACCAGGAAGTCTACTACATTTCAAATGTACTGAAGACCACATAGAAGTCCCTGTGAGGTGTTAACTTACTAATTTTCAAAGTGGCAGCACCTTAAGAAGAGTAAAGGCGTATGAAGCACTATTTGAGCTGATGGGATTCAAACCCTGTCAAATCTGCTACTAGATCACTAGAAAAGGCTGCTCTGCTTCTCACCGTCCCCTGGGCACTCTGTGTGGGCACAACCATTCGCACGCTGGCAGGCAGGGAGGTCACAGTGACAGGGGCTTTTCCAGCCTGGCTAGCAGGTCGCATGGTGACCAGTGGAGTTCCTGTTGTAGCCTGAGGACCAGTCACTTTAAGAACAGCAGGGACACCTGATGAGAAAGAGGGTTGGCCATCAGCAAATCATTTTCCAGACGACCCCTGTCACCCTACCAAGTTCAGTAGAGACTTAAGTTATTTTTCAACCTGCCTGTACTTGTGTGGTTCTCCTGTGCCCTAAGGAGTACCCCCGAAGCAAGACAGTGTTCTTACTCTCACAGCATCAAACCTGAAGCTCATAGCTACTGCCTGTTGAGCAGCCTCCACAAACCAGGGCAACGGCACCTACTCAGGCGCTCAACTGTCTCCACAGGCCAGGCCCTACCTTCAATTGTACCCGCCCCTAGCTTACCTTGAGTTCTGGCCGCAGCAGGCACAGAAATGGAGCTGCCTGGCACTGTCGGCAAGACCTGGATGGTGGTGGTGCTCGGAGGTGCAGCAGCAGCCTGGGGCAGGAGCGTGATGCCTACTTGGGTCAGTGGCTGCACAGCAGGTGCAGCTGCTGCTGGCGCAGGGCTCTTGGGAGGGTTGGCAGGCACAGATGGGACTGGATTGGGTGTGGGGGAGGTGGCAGTAGCAGCCGTGGCAGGAATGTCATATTTTTGGAGCTGCAGAAGGTAACTGTCGGCTGTTGCAACTGCCCCCCAGCTAACCTCCAGTGAATTGGTATTGGCTCGTACCAGCTGAACCCGGGCTGGAGGTGGTGGCTTTTCTGTAACAGAGCACAGGTGGTAAAACAGAGGACAAGGAGGCTTCAACAGTGGAAATGACAGGGGCCTAGCACCTTACCTGTCTCTAGGTACCACAGGTCCTTGCAGCAGACCTGGTTGTTCCAGGCCTTGCGATAGCCATCACGCCCACTCCAAATGTACAGGCGGGTGTTAATAGCAACTGCACAGTGGCCCGCTCGAGCACGGGGAATGTTGTCCTCCAGGGTGTCCATCAGGATGGTCTCCCAGGCCATGGTATCTAGGAGTGAGCAGATGCTGGAGGTCAGCAGGAGAAAAGAACAAACCTGTCCCCTCTCAGCTCCCAGGAGCCTCTCTTATTCTTTCATTGTCAGAGTACTAAAATTAAAAACCCTGGGACGAGGCAAGCGCGAGGACCTGATTTCAACCCCCAGCACACACATGAAAAGCATGGCGTGGTGGGACATGCCTATAATCCCAACACCAAGAAGGTAGGGACAGGAATATCCCTGGAGTTTGCTTGTTAGCCAGTCTAGCCTACCTGGTGACCTCCAGGCCAATGACACCCTGTCTCAAAAAGTGGCGTGAGTGAATATGATGGAGAATGGAATTTCAAAGGGGAAAATGCGGGAGGGGGAGGATGAGGGAGGGAATTACCATGGGATATTTTTTTATAATCATGGAAAACGTTAATAAAAATTAAAAAAGAAAAAAGAAAAGTGGTGATTGAGCTGGGTGTGGTAGCACACACCTTTAATCCCAGCGCTTGGGACACAGACGTAGGAGGATCGCTGAGTTCAAGGCCACCCTGAGACTACATAGTGAATTCCAGGTCAGGTTAGGCTAGAGTGAGACCCTACCTCAACAAACCAAAAGGAGTTGGGTTAGTGACACTTTTGAAGACAACACTTGAGGTTGTCCTTTGACCTCCACACTCTCAAACAAGCACACATGCACTCACTCACAGAAACATACCACACATGCACAAAAAATAATTAGAATATTGCTCAGTGGTTAAAGAAACTTGCTTGCATAGCCTGCTGGCCCAGGGTCAATTCCCAAGCCACTCATGCAAGCTGAACATGAAACGTGGCACAAGCACCTGGCATTTGTATGCAGTGGCAAGAGATCTGGTGTACTCAAACATACATATAACGTGTGTGTACACACACGCGCGAATATTTTTTTTTTTCTTTTTCACTCAGGCTGACCTGAAATTCAACTATACAGTCTCAGGCTGGCCTCAAAGTCATAGTGATCCTCCAACCTCTGCCTTCCTGGGATTAAAGGCATATGCCACCACACACAGCTCGCAATTTTTTAAAAATTTCAAACACAGGGCTGGAGAGAGGGCTTGGCAGTTAAGGCACTTTCCTTCAAAGCCTAAGGACCTGGGTTCAATCCCCCAGTACTCATGTAAGCCAGATGTACATGGTAGCGCATGCATCTGGAGTTCATTTGCAGTAGCAAGAGGCCATGGTGCACCCATACTCTATCTGCTTGAAAAATTAAAAAAAAAAAACAAAAAAAACTTCCACATATATAGCAAAAGGCACCATAAAAAAAAAGCACAAACTAGAAAAAGGATTTGGAAGATACCTAAAGGCTCAATTCCTTGAACATAAAATAACACAAAACATAGGGAGACATGGGCAAAGGTGAACAGCGCTTGCAGGAAAATCAAGTAAAGGACCTAAGAGAGCACACCTGTCCAAGCAAGGGCAACACTGCAGCTGACACTCAGGATCGGGCAGTGGGCTGGCCTGTGGGGAGCTTTGCTACCTAGTAGGCCAAGAAAGTCTGATTTTGTGGTAAAAAGAGTCACATTCCCAGAAAGTGGGTACCACCAGGGGTGCCTACGCTGGACCGAGTCCCTGTGTGGGGTGGTTTGTGCTATGCTTGATGGCAACTTTACCTCTGAGCTCTTGGTTGATGTGAGATTAGGTCTTGGAGCTATGATGCTCAGGGTGGTCTCAAGCCACCATCAGACTTCAACCTGATTTGCTGAGATACAGATATGCACCAGATACGCCTGGTTACCTACCTTCCAGGTTTTTATCCTCTCAAGGTGCAAGGAGGAACAGGTTTTGGCACCACGAGAGCAATTCTAAAAAAATGCAGATACCCACTGGAATGATCTCAAAGATATATTAAGTGAAAAAGGCCAGTGTGGCTCTGTAGCTGTCAGACTAAGAACCCAGAACTAATGCCGCTGTCAAAGAATCCCTGGATGTGGTACAAGAAGCCACTTCCAAGGGTGCCTTTGAAACCAGGGGGAGTGAAAGATGACTTCACTTCATGTGGTCTCATGTATACGAAGTCTATTCAAGTGAGTGCTCTACCCACTGGGTACTTCCAGTGGATTGTATCTATAAGGACCTGTGAGCCCAGGTTAGCTTACTGCATAGCCCACAAAAGTTCTTGGGGCCAAGGACATCAACACCCACCCCATCCCACTTTGAGCCTTAGGCCATACCCAGGTTGAGACAAGCCAGCGTGTTGGTACACTTCCACTCCTTCTCGTGTGTGGCCACTTTGACATCATCCATGACGAGAGGCACCCAGCCACCAAACACATACATTCTGGGAGGGGGAAGGAGAAGCAAGATTTTAGAGTAGGTGCCTAACCAGAGGCCAACTCTTCTACTTAGAAAGTTCTGAACACATTCAGTCTCTGGACCTCCCCCAGGATTCATGAAGACTTCTGACTCCTACCTGAAGGCTAAGCCCTTACTTCTATGGCAGAAGAGCACTAAGGCTCACCTGAAGGTATCTCCATGGTCCCTAGACTTCTTTTAGGACCTTGCCATTCACAAGTTAGCTGCTTGGATACAGATCTAGAAGAGACTTTACCCCTTCGTGGGGTGGAGCTGTGCAAGCCCAGAAAGGGTCTCAGGCTGGGTTGTATGCAACACCTCTACTCCCAATGTGCCCTCACTAGGTCATCCTAACATGGAGGCATGGGGCAGCTGAATGCCAGCCCTGCCATAAAGAAAGACCTCCTTTGGGCCTTACAGACTGCTGACAAACGTGACTAAGAATGCTTGAGGAGTGGAGGTGGTGCGGGCCAAGGAAGAGAAGAACGGGCACTTACTTGTTTCCTATGGTGGTTGCAGAGTGCAGACTACGAGGAAGGGGCGCCACCCCACTGAGGCTGGGCTTATTCCATGTCAGAGTTTCTGCAGAGATGGAGAGAGGTTATTACCCATCACACCCTTAGGTCCTGGGTCTTGGGCAAGGCAGGCTCTGAACTGCATCCTAGGCTCCCTATAGCCTATAGCAGGACTTCCAATCATTGTTCAAACAACAATTTTGGCATTTCTAAATCTGACAGAAAGGTTTCTCCTGAACTGGAGAGAAATGGCTCATCAGTTAAGGTGCTTGCCTGCAAAGCCTAACGACCTGGGTTTGACTCCCCAGTACCCATGTAAGCCAGATGCACAAAATGGTGCATGCATCTAGTTTGTTTGTAGTGGCTAAAGGCCTTGGCACACCCATACTCTGCCTGTATTTCTCTGCTTGCAAATAAAACACACACACACACACACACACAGAGGGGGGAGAGGTTTCTTCTAAAATGTGCTTCCCACTTACTTGGTATCAGGCAGAATTGCTCCCATGGATAGGGGTAGGGGTGCCAAGCTCACCCCAGCTACTCCACTGCACTTCCACCCCCCCCCCCAGGTAGGGTTCTCACTCTAGCCCAGGCTGACCTGAAATTCACTATGGAGTCTCAAGGTGGCCTCGAACTCATGGCAATCCTCCTACCTCTGCCTCCCGAGTACTGGGATTAAAGGCGTGCACCACCATGCCCAACTTGCACTTCCTACTATCTGTGGCATGCACTCGTTCCCATGTCATGGCATCGTACAGGCTATGCTTTAGGAAACCTGGCACTGCTCAAGTTTCACTCATGTTCAAATATCTGAGTGCCCTGATCCATGGGGCAACGTAACCAAGAACTACACTTCCACCACCAAGTCTCCTCTGAACCACTCAATGCTACCTCTTGCTTACCGACCTGAGTAAAATTCCTAATAGTACATGGACATCCAATTTTACTGTGATGGCCAGACCACGAAAGAGCCAACAGAGGACTCTACCCAAACTGAGAGTTCCACTCTTCTAAGGCTCCACTCCCTTGCTCTCTTACTCTCTTGTAAGCTCACAGAACAGCACAGCCAACTGAGCCTTCCTCCCATTCTTAAAAGACCACTAAGCACCTCTCTTCTTCTCACCTGACAGGGTGGAGGAAAGTACTAGTTCTATATAAGCCCACCTCCCTAGGGCACGCGCTGCTCCAAAGCTACCAGGGTAGAAGTCTCAGTGTCTTACCGATGTCCAGGGTCCAGAGGTCACCTAGCCTACAGCCACTCATCCCTCCATAGATCACCAGCTTAGATTTCTTGTTGTCTTTTTCAGTATAGACCACAGCAGTATGTGACTCCCGGGGCGGGGGCAGGACCCCGTAAGTGATGGGGATGTCCCAGGCGACCACTCCAGAGCCTGGCCGTAGTTCCAGGATATATAAGTCATTTAGGTACCTGATGAAGAAAGAACAATCACAGAAAGCCTCAAACTCATACGTAAGAGGCCTGAGGACTCCTCAAAACATAAAGGGGTAAAGGCCATGGTAACTCCAAGTTCTATCCTTGACCCTGAAGAAGGGGACTGCAAGCAGCTCCCAAGGTAAGCCTAACTGGAGCAGCAGCAAGGGGCTGTGACGCCACGATGACAGCTTCAAGTTCAGGCGCAGGGGCAGGCCCTTCCAGGCAGCCATGCACACAAAGCCAGGCATTATACCAGGGCCTCCCTAAAGCAAGGGGGCGTCGGCTTGGAACTACCTCCAGACAGCAAGGCCCTTGGCCACAGGCCTTGGAAAATACCCATCAGGAAACCTGCAGGCAGCAGAGGCTGCGAAGGAAGCAACCAGCTCTAAATTGGGTCTGAGCAACAGGGATCAGGCCAAGGCAAAGCAAGCTTCTATCTCCTGGCTAGCCTCTTCCCACAAGCCAGACTCAGAGGTTCAGATTTCAGGGCTGGGAAGCTCCTGAAAAGTCACTGGGTGCTGCCATTCTCTTGCTGACAACCCAGCACAGGAGAAGAACATGGCTGTAGTGGGGTCGGCGGGCACACCCAGCTTGGCGATTCCAGTGAGCTTCTGGGGCAAGCAGAAAAATCTTACCTTGGAATGTTGTTCTTGGGGTCCTCACTATCATTGGCCAGACCCCCAAACAGATAACATTTGTTGCCTACAAGGGAGAAGCTGTGCCCAAGCCGAGGACAAGGAGGGGGCCCATTTTTGGGTGTCTTTGCTTTGAGTCTCTTCCATTCCCAGCGACTTGCCTGCAAAAATCAAGATTTAGAGATTTGACTCCTGAGATGAGAAGGGCACTGGTGAAAGGTCTGAGGCAATTCATGGTATAGGGAGATGGTCTGGGAAGAGGAACACACTGTTAGAGCAAGCAGGTCCTAAGACATTTGGTCTTGTTTTTCTTTTGACACTGGCCAAGTTTAGAACAGCACTTGCAGATTCTTAGGCAGTCCCTTCCACCGCCTCTCTTGTTCAGCCCAACCCTCAAATCACTACCACAAGTACTACAAGGAGTCATATGGGGCCCAAAGCAGTGTGCGAACCCAGGCCCACAGAGGAAGCAGCTCCCATGGGGCTCTAGGCTGTTACCTGGAGCTCGTAGAGGTCATTGCTGTATTTCCCATACTCCACCATCCCACCAAACACCAGCAGGCGAGTACCATCACACACGAAGCCATAGGCTGCACACCCTGGAGGGATGTCCCCTCTCACTGCTGGGATGAACCACTGGTTGGTCGCTGAAGAACAAAAGGAAACATAAGTCAAAACACCTAACAGAACCAGAGCCACCAATCTTATTCCTCAAGGCCTCCTCTGAATCTTCAAACATGGACACAAATGCAGGGGCCGAAGCAATACTGTCCCTTAGGAGCCCTAGTAACACCCCATACCTCCAGCCAAACCATCTGCAAAGCTCTGATCTTTAGACCATGGCACAACTGTATGCTTCTTGTCAAGGTCATCTCAATATGCAGGAAGTCACAGTCCAAGATAATTCATCAACCCCTGGGAATCTGGCTGCTGACTTCCTTCCCCTACTGCTCAAAGCATCATCACAAATAAAACTTCTAGGCCCCAAATGCCCTGTGAGGCCCCTTGCTCCTCCTCTTGAAGCCATGGCTCTCTCAATGCACCTCAGGGTTAAGACAGCTAGAGCCCACAGCTGCACCTGTGGGTGGTCCAGGAAACAGTGACTGTTGCAGCCTGCTGCCTTCCCTCGATGCAAGCAGCTGGGAGGCCACAGCCAGCCCCAGCTTGCTGGCTCGGGAGAACCGGGGACAAGAATCAGTCTCAGCTCTGACCTACCAGTCTCGGCTCTGACTTCCCCTGCCGCTCTCGTCTCCGTCTCCTAGGTGATGGTCCGCAGGCTCTATGGCAGCGCCAGTGCTTGCCCCTCCCCCACCACCACGCCTACAACAGCTCAGAACATTCTCAAGCCCGAGGTGGCAACCACAGTAAACTGTGACTGAGGCTTCTCAAAAGCCCCTCACACTTATAGCTGGGGGTGGGGTGGGACCGTCATGAAGAAATCAGGCCACTGACACGGTCTTGTTGTCCTATGACAGGACAAGACACAATGGCAGCCTCAACTAGGATGGAGTTCCTCTATGGGCAGCCTGGTTGTGGGCTCCGCCACCCAGGTTCTTGGGTCTCCCACCTGTAGTGCCACGGCTTACTGGGATGTGACAGAAAAACATCCTCCTGTCATATACTACGTTATTTAAAGGGCATGCCACTCTCCAAAATCCCTCGACTGGGGTCCAGAGGTAGATGTGCTGCTGCGCGTGCAAGTTAGTGTGATGAGCTGTAACTAAGCAGACTGCCAGAAGGATGACGCTTTGGCTTTAGGGCCGCAGCCACCTTGGGGCAGGGCTTTAATCAAGACTGGGCCCCTACAAGCTAATGGGAAGGTCAGGTTATTCTGGTGGGGAGGGGTGTAGGAGGCTTTTGTAGAGCTGCTCACTGCCTCATAGCCAGACTTGCACACAGAAATACTGTGATAGGAATAGGGCTGGAGGGCTGGAGAGATGGCTTAGCGGTTGAGCGCTTACCTGTGAAGCCTAAGGACCCCGGTTTGAGGCTCGATTCCCCAGGACCCACGTTAGCCAGATGCACAAGGGGGCCCACGCGTCTAGAGTTTGTTTGCAGTGCCTGGAGGCCCTGGCGCGCCCATTCTCTCTCTCTCTCTCTCTGCCTCTTTCTCTCTCTGCCAGTCACTCTCAAATAAATATAAACAAACAAACAAAAAAAAGAATAGGGCTGGAGTGCCAGGGCGTGGTGGTGCACGCCTTTAACCCCAGCACTCGGGAAGCAGAGGTAGGAGGATAGCCATGAGTTCAAGGCCACCCTGAGACTACATCACGACTTCCAGGTCAGCCTAAGCTAGAGTGAGACCCTACCTCGAAAAACCCAAAGGGGAGGGGGACTGGAAAGATGGCTCAGGGGTTAAGGCGCTTGCCTAAAAAGCCTAAGGACCTGAGTTCAATTTCCCAGTACCCACATAACACCAGAAGTATGAGGTGGTGCACGCAACTGGAGTTTGTTTGCAGTGGCTAGAGGCTATGGGAAACCCATTATCTCTTTCTATTTGCCTCTTTCTCTCAAATAAATAAGTAAAATATTAAAAAGAAAAAAGGGGCTGGAGGGATAGCTTGGTGGTTAAGGCGTTTGCCTGCAAAGCCAAAGGACCCCAGGACCCATGTTAGCCAGATGTATAAGGGGGCGCAAGCATCTGGATTTTGTTTGCAGTGGCTGGAGGCCCCAGTGTGCCCCTCCTCTCTCTCTCGCCCCCCCCATTACTCCCTCTTCCTCTGTCAAATAAATAAATACAAAGAACAAAAAAGAAGAAAGGGACTGGAGAGATGGCCCAGCGGTTAAGGTGCTTGCCTGCAAAGCCTAAGGACGCAGGTTCAATTCTCCAAGTCCCACATAAGCCATATGCACAAGGTGGCACATGCATCTGGAGTTCATTTGCAGTGGCTAGAGGCTCTGGTGCACCCATTCTCTCTCCCTCTGTGTGTCAAATAGAAATAAAGAAAAGAAGAAAGGGTTGGAGAGATGGCTTAGCAGTTAAGATGCTTGCCTGTGAAGCCTAAGGACCCATGTTCTACTCTCCAGATCCCACTTTAGCCAGACGCACAAAAGTGAAGCAAGCACATGATCACACATGCCCATTAAGTGGCACAAGTGTCTGGAGTTTGATTTCAGTTGCTGAGGCCCTGGTACACCAAGTCTCTCTCTCTCCTCTAGCTAAAAAAAAAAAAAAAAAAAAAAAAAAAAAATTAAAAAAAGCAAGCAAGCTGGACACGGTAGTACATGCCTTTAATCCCAGCACTCTCAGGCTGAGATAGGAGGATCACCATGAGTTTGAAGCCACCCTGAGACTACATAGTGAATTCCAGGTCAGCCTGAGCTAGATTGAGACCCTACCTTGAGTGACCCCCCAAAAAGAGTAATAGATGTGTGACTTGGAGACCCAAGATGTTATGAAAGTAGAAATAACAGCACTCCTCTCCCTCACCCTTACTCAGATGTACCTGGGAAAGGAGGCAGGTACCACTCCCCATCCTTTAGTAAAGTCCTTCATTGCCAGCCCCAATGGCCTTCAGTCAACAACTGTGCCCTGCCTTGCCCGAGGTAGGACTCTGCCTCCAAGGGAGAGAAGAGGGCCTACCCAACTCCCATCTGGTTTGACAGGTGCACCAGGAAATACTATTGGGTTCCCCTGTGGCTTGGCTGAATCACAAGCACTACAGGTTGCCTAGCCCCCATCCTCTGCCATCTTCTTACAAGAGATACAGTTTGTATTGCCTATGCTCATGAGCACATGTGTATCCACATACCCAGGTACTGGCTCTCAAACAACCATGGAAGAGTTTCATACAAGTCTGTGAGGCTGCCTAAATCCAGGTCTCTCAAAAAAAGAACAGAGCCCAAAGCTGGCTGTGGTAGTCCATGCCTGTAGTCCCTGCACTGGAGAGGTAGAGGTGTGTGTGGGGGTTCAGTTTCTCAAGGCCAGCCTGGGGTACATGAGACTGTCTCAAAAAATAAACTAAGAGAGCTGGGCATGGTGACACACGCCTTTAATCCCAGCACGCAGGAGGCAAAGGTAGGAGGAGGATCACTGTGAGTTCAAGGCCAGTCTGAGAATACAGAGTTAATTCCAGGTCAGCCTGGGCTACAGTGAGACCCTACCTAGAAAAGCCAAATAAATAAATAAAAATAAATAAGTTAAAAGCGAGGTGTAGTGGTACATGCCTTTAATCCTAGCACTCGGGAGGCAGAGGTACAAGGCCACCCTGAGACTACATAGTGACTTCCATGTCACCCTGCACTAGAGAGAGACCCTGCCTCTATTTAAGAAAATAAATTAAGGGCTGGAGAGATGTCTTAGAGGTTAAGGCACTTGCCTACAAAGCCAAAGGACCCAGGTTCAATTCCCCAGGACCTACATAAACCAAATGCACAAGGTGGTACATGCATCTGGAGTTTGTTTGCAGGGGCTGGAGGCCCTGGTGTGCACATTCTCTTTATCTGCCTCTTTCTCTTTCAAATAAAGAAATGTTTTATGAAAGAAAAAAATAATTAAAAAGACCATGCCAAGCATGGTGGCACATGCCTTTAATCCCAGAACTTGGTGGCAGGAGAATCACTGTGAGTTCAAGGCCACCCTGAGACTACAGAGTGAATTCCAGGTCAGCCTGAGTTACAGTGAGACCCTACCTCAAAAAAAAAAAAATTGCACACCAAGTGTGGTGACTCATGCCTTTAACCCCAGCACTTAGCAGGCAGAGGTAGGCAGATCACTGTGAGTTTGAGGCTAGCCTGAGACTCTATCTCGAAAACTCCTCCCAAAGGGCTGGAGAGATGGCTTTGCAGTTAAGTGCTTGCCTGTGAAGCCTAAGGACCCTGGTTCAAGGCTCCATTCCCCAAGACCCACGTTAGCCAGATGTACAAGGGGGCATACACATCTGGAGTTCGTTTGCAGTGGCTAGAGGCCATGATGTGCCCATTCTCTCCCTCTCCCCTATCAAATAAATAAATAAAAATAAACAAAAAAATTTTTTTTTTTGGTTTTTGAGGTAGGGTCTCATTCTAGCCCAGTCTGACCTGGAATTCACTATGGAGTCTCAGGGTGGCCTGGAACTCACAGCCTCCCGAGTGCTGGGATTAAGGGCATGCATCACCACGCCCGGCTCAAAAAAATATTTTAAAAGAAAAGAAAACTTCCCCCCAAAACGCTGGGCATGATTTTGCACACCTTTAATCCCAGCACTCAGGAAACAGAGGTAGGTGGATAGCTGTGTGTTCCAGGCCACCCTGAGACTACAGTGAATTCCAGGTCAGCCTTGAGGAGAGTGAGACCCTACCCTGAAACTGCCCACCCACCAAATTAAAACCAGAGACCAAGAAGAGAAATGACTCACCCAAAGTCAGTAAAATAGACTGAGACATGAACTCAGTTACACATGCATTAATCCATCCATGACTACCCTCAACAGAGCACCCTTATGGTAAGGCAGATAGGTAGAGAGCCAACAGACAAGGCCTGAATGAAAGTTAAAAATGACAAATGGGATCACCCCACAGTTTTCCTATCACTGCTTCACTGACCCAAATAGCCAAGCCAGATACTTCTATGGGACCCAGAGGTGCTGATCTGGTTCTAGAATCTTTCTGGTGAGACAAGGGCCCTCCCTAACTTGCAGCAAGTCTGTCAGAGAACATAGCTCCTAGTATGGAGATAGCACTGCCTCTCCTCATCTCACCCACGAGTCCCGATCCACCCCCTGAAAAACACATGTATGTGAGCCCCCTCCCACTCTTAAATGTAACAGCTGCACTGTTGCCCCTCAATCACCTGATGGGGTATCATGTAATTCAATCCCTGGGCCCCTCATTGTGGATTTGCCCTGGCATGTCCCTGCCCTCTAGGCTGGATGTCACAGGAGAGGGGAATTTGGTGAAGAGGCCCCTGGCTTGAAGGCTCCAGAGTGAGGCAGACACACTCCTTTCTCAGCAAGACTGAAGCCTCCCTGGCTTCTTTCTTTTTCAATTTCTTTTCTTCTTTTTTCCCTTCCTTTCTTTCTTTTTTTGAGGTAGGGTCTTGCTCTAACCCAGACTGCCCTGGAATTCACTCTGTAGTCTCAGGGTGGCCTGGAACTCGTGATCCTCCTACTTCTGTCTCCCAAGTGCTGGGATTAAAGATGTGCACCACCACGCCTGGCTCCTGGTTTCTGACTCCATTTGTAGCTGTGGCTTCCCAAGAGACCAATAGTCAAGCAGCAAAGAACATGGCGGTGCTCAAGGAATCATCTTCCTTTCTGTTCAATCTGTCCTGTCAGAGCATTTCCTGTGTGGAAGGCCCCACACTGGGAGACACAGAGGAGCCTGCAACCTCTACTTCCCACTTGGTCGGAAAGCTGTGCGTCCTCCCTCAGCAATGGGAAGAAAACTTGGAAGAGTTTGGAACCATGCCCAACCATTGGGAGCAGAGCAAGATTAATGAAGAGCATGACTGAAGAGGGCTTCTCAGAGGACAGAACATTTGGCCTGAGCTGTGCAGGGTAAAGGGGCCCAATCAGGAAATAACTCCAAGAGCCTGGTGAGAAGCGAGGAACCACCACCCTTTAGACACAGAGCAGGGCTGGAGGGGCTAAAAGAAGTAGAAAGCTCACCATGGGCTTGAGGTCAACCTAGGTTAGATGGAGTTCTGGGTCAGTCTGGGCTAGAGTGGGATACTGCTTCAAAAAAAAAAAGGGGGGACTGGAGGACTGGCTTAACAGTTAAAGCGCTTGCCTGCATTGCCTGCGAAGCCTAAGGCCAACTTCAATTCTCTAGGTCCCGCGTAAACCAGATGCACAAGGTGGCACATGCGTCTGGAGTTCATATGCAGTGGCTAGAAGAGCTGGCATGCCCATTCTCACTCTCTTCCCCCCTCCCACTCCTCTCGGTCTCAAATAAATAAATAAATATAAATCTTGAAATTAAAAAGAAAAACGGCTGGAGAAATAGCTTAGCAGTTAAGAAACTTGCTTGTGAACCCAGGTATGATTCCCCAGTACCCATGTAAACCAGATGCACAAGGTGGTGCATGCGTTTTCAGTGGCTGGAGGCCCTGGCACATGCATATTCATTCCCCCCCCCCTCTCTCTCTCTCTCTCTCTCTCTCTCTCTCTCTCTCAAAAAAGAAAAATTAAATAAAAGATTAAAGAAAAAAAAAAAAACAGAACAAAACAGCTGGGTGTGGTTGTGCACACCTTTAATCCCAGCACTCAGGATGCAGAGGTAGAAGGATGTTCGTGCGTTTGAGAACAGCCCCAAACTACAGAGTGAGTTCCTGGTCAGCCTGGGCTACAGTGAGACCCTACCTGGAAAAAAATATAGAGAGCGAGCGAGCACAAGCGTGCCAGAGAGTGAGACTCTACCTCGACAAAGAAAAAAAGAAAAAAGAAAAACGAGGAGGGCCTGAACATGTATGGTACTAGTTTTTAACTTAGAGACCAATTTCACAGAGCAACAAAGGAGGGTGTCTGTGAGGTAGCGGTCTGCAGCCTATTAACTGAATCAAGAGCCAAATGGTGGGAAAATCCTGGTGTAAAGGTCTGTGCTCTAGCCCAATTCACCCACCTCACTCAGGGACCCTAACTTCTCACCTCCCTCAGACCCCAGATTTTCTCATGTGTAGAACCTAGGGAGGTCCTGCTAGGTGTTTCCCAAGTTGCTCCCAAAGAGTACAGCAGAGCTAGATGTGGCTCAGTGGTAGCAGGCCTGCTTGACATGCCCAAGGCCCTGTTCCAGCCTGGCACCGGCATGGCGCCACAAAAAGTCTGACAGCAAGTTCTGAGGTGAAAGCAGCCCCGGCCTGTAAGCAAACAAGCAGGCATGCACACACGTGTGCACGTGTACACACACACAGCGCTTCAGCAGGGCACACTCCAACCTGACAGGCTTGAGGTCTCTGGCTTATGTGCTTTATCTCATGAAAATAAGTTTCACTGAGGACAAGGACAGTAGCTTCCTTAAGACCAACCGAAGGCTAGTTACAGGGTCCCTTAATTCTTGTAGCAACTGCCACAAGGAGGAAGGCTACGTGCTGGCACACCCCCCCCCCCCCCCGCCACCTTTCAATTGTATACACTCCACTCAGTGCCCCATGTTACCCCCAGACCCCAGAGCTAACAAGACAACGAGAAGCACCCCCCCCCGGGGGGCAGCTTTTTAGTCTTAGCAGAGAGGAATGCTTGTTCCAGACCCTCCAGTTCTGCAAAGGGAGGGTCTTCAGAAGACTAACCCTGCAGAAGCCAAGTGCTCCAGGCAGAGGCAGAGCTTCTGCTTGAGGGCTCTCTGGAAACAAAGCCAGGTAAGGACGGCCAGCCAGAAGGCAGCAGGAGCCTGTAGAAGTCCAGGCTGCCAAGCACTTGGCACACTCTAAGTCAGTCAAAAAGGTGGGAACAACTTGGTAAGGAACAGGGAGCTCGAGGGTTGCTCTCAAGAAGTCACCTAAGAAATGAACCATGACAATTGCCAAATTACTACCCTGCAGGATGATTCCAGGGCTTTCCTATAAGCAGTCCTTTGGAAGGCGGGCTACCTGCTAACATCCAACCTATCTTTGCAGATTGGTGATGAATTAATACTAAAGTAGTCAATTGGTTTTAATAAACTAATGAATATGCAGAGGCTTTAGAAAACCAAAGCAGTGGCCTGCCGTGGACTTTGGAGCTGGCTGTAATTAGGCCCCTGTCCTACTTTCTAAAATTGCGTTTCCTCGCCAGAAAGCCTACTCCAGGCCTTAGGAGAAGCAAGTTAGTCCAAGGAATGGCGAAGGTGCTGCTCATGGCAGGCAAGGACATCTCTAAAAACAGCCCTACCACCCGAGAACTTGCACCTCTGCCCTTGGCCTTAGCTTACTGAGTTAATTCCTGTCACCGCAGCTGCCTGGGCTGGCCAGTTACACTGACCCCCCCTCTTCTGTGGTGGCCCTGAGAAAAGCCCTGCTCCTTGGAGGCAACAGGTGCTAACAGACAAGGAATGCAGAGGGTCACCAACAACACACCAGCAACCCAAAGTGAGCTCAGAGGTGGAGGCATGCCTGCACTGGGGGGGGGGAGGGGAGAGCCTCCAACACTTGCTCCAAAAAGCACCCTCTCTTGCTGCCTGCTTCCCAACCACCCCCAGAGCAAGGGGGCAACTGGAACTGGAGGAAAATCAAAAGAACAAGACCCTTATTGGCACCCTCAAATTCTATCCACAATGCCAAGAGAAGGTTCCGGGAGGGGGGGCACTGGGACCCAAGGATGGAAGCCAGAAAAGAGGGAAAGGAGCTGGCAAGAGAGAAAGCACCGCAGGATGTGGCTCTTGCTGCAGAGGGGAGCTTCCAGAAGCCTGCCATGGGCGGGAGGGGGGCCGGCTCTCTCCTGCCATACTGGTGTTCCAGGATCTCACCTGGATAGAACTCACATACATCTACAGCCTCAGCAAGACCTTTTCCTTTAGGGAAAGGCAAAGAAGGGTCTTGGGGACCAGCAAGCAGTCAACAGGCAACACTTCTGGTGGGTGTGCAGAAAGGGTCAAGAAGCACAGGGCAAGTGATGTGACAAAGGTTCTGCCCTACAGACAAGCAAAGCTACTAGGCAGGGGACCACATGTGGCTCCCTAAGAGACGGGGCAGTGGCCAGCGGGCAAATGAGCACTATGTGCAGACACAGAGGCTCTTTTCAACTCGGGAGGGATTGGTTTTGAGGGAGGCAGAGGGGGATTGGGGTAACCCTTGACTTATCACCCAAGAGAGGAGGCACAGAGCTTCTTAGCCAGCCGCGGGAAAACGAACTCCAATGTTCAACCGCAAAGGGACCAGATTATGAAGAGGCAATGTGAAAAAAAAATTCGCAGACGAAAATGCCACCGGAGGGGGGAGGGGGAGGGACAGTCCAGACACCCGTCATAAGTCCATTTCACGGCACACAGCCCTCAGGGTCTAACGGGCTGTTAAGACTCTGCCCTCAGGAGCACTTCCCTCCCTTTTTCTGGAAACGGAGAACCGATCTGTAATGTAGAAATTGTCATTCCTCTGAATGGGCACGGGCGCTGGCGGGGAGGACTAGCTAGCGGAGTAAGCGCGGGAGGGGGGAGGACTCCGCCTGCGCCAAGGGGACACATCCGCCCGCCGCGCCAGCCCCAGCCGGGTAACGGTGTACGTCTGAAGTCACCACCGGCAGTGGCTCCCTCCCGCCGCCCCCCCGCCAGTCGGACTATAAGGTTTCTCCCAAGTACCGACAAGCAACCCTTGAACACAGGAGAGTCCGGGGGTGGAAAAACGGGGGAGAGAAGACCAGGAAAGAGCGAAAAAGCCAGGCAGAGCGAAGGGGAGAAGAAAGCAAAGCAGTGGGGAGGGCTGGAAGAGAGAAAGACGGGCGGGAGGGGAGAGGACGGGGAGAGATGGAAGGGTGGGAGCAGTGCAGGACCCGGCGGGCTTTGCACTCACCAGTGTTGTACACGTGCAGTTCGTCCACGATCCCTTCGTTGCCGCCGCCAAACACTACGATGAGCTCCTTGATGGCCACGGCGCGGTGGCCGTGGCGGGGTCGGGGCACAGGTCCCGACCAGCCCACCACTCGCTTCCAGCGGGGCTGCAGGAGCACCGCCGGCAAGTTGGCGGGCGACACGGCCGAGGCCATAGTTCCGGGAAAGGATGCGGTGGGAATAAGTCACCGAGCAGGAGGGAGCCCTTTAATTCCCCCTACACACCCCCTTTCGTCTAAAGCAGCTCTCACGGAGGAGCGATTCCTTACACAGTGGTGGACGACTCCATGGAGGCCGCCATCTTAACTATCCTCCTTCCCTTCGACTCTTCTCCTCCTCCTCACTTAGCTCGTCTGCTTAAAAGCTTCCCGAAACTGTCGAGCACCTAGGCCCAAAAAGCTTGAGGCCACTGAGTCCCGCCACTCTAACTATTTGTCCGAGGGCTCCCACTTACAAGCTCGGGCGGGAGGCTCTGGGAGCCGCCATCTTGAGCCGCCTCTCTCTCCTCCCTTCCTCAATCGTAGCCCTCCCCCGCCGGAAATGGCGGAGCCCCGGCCCGGTTCCCACACCCCCAAGTCCCCAGCACTGGCCGGCTTCCGGGGCGGGTGGAAAAAAAAGCCACAAACTCCGCAGTGGTCTCAGCCCGCCGGCGCTCAGACCACAATTGTGGGAGCCGCCATCTTGAGACTGTCCCCCTTCCCCGCCCAGCACAGTATAGCCGCCGTTTCCGAATCAGCCTCAATGTTCCTAAGAAACGGAGGCGTACTAGAAGCTGATTGAACGAGCTCGAACTCTCAGGGGCTGCTACAGCTCCCGCGCCGTACGGCTCGTGAGATCTCCCACCTCTCCCTAAGTCTACATCTGCTGCTCAGGCTGCGCCTGCCACCCTGGGAGCCGCCATCTTGAGACTAGCTTCCCCTTCCCCACCTATTCTCTTCCTCTTGGATCAGTTCTTCCGCAGCAAACCAAACACAAGGCAGCGTCCAATCCTCGCTTCCCTCCTTAAGACTCCTTCCCACAGGAGCCGCTCCAAAGAGCCAGAGTTAGGCCCCGGTGTAGCAACTGTACGGCAGAAGGACCGGTAACGCCAGGGCGCTCATGCCTCCTCCCTGGGAGCCGCCATCTTGTGTGAAGAAGTAACAACTAAACATGGCGGCGGTCGGGCGAGGGGGCGGAGTAGAACGACGTCACCATTCGCCGGCCCTCGCACCGCTCCACCTCTGGGTCCAAGCCTCTCAAACAATCCAAGCCTCTTAAAGGTCCCTTTTGCTGCGAGGCGGCGGGCAAATTGGCGCTGCTGCGCACACTAAGCCTTGAGCTGAGCTCGGGTCAGGTGCAGTTGCGCCCCGCCTTATTCCTTCCCTACTCAATGCGCCTCCACGCCTCCGCCCTGGGAGCCGCCATCTTGCCACTTCCCCACGCCCGGCCATCAGCGGGCGTCAATAGTGACTTTCAGCACAAAACAAAGATGGCGGCGGCATCTGGGAATGCCCGGATGAGAAAGCTAAACTCCCTCAGACATGCTCAACCCCGCCCCCCTTGGGAACTGTCCCCCGGGTCGCTGAAGGGACACACAATCAAAGAGTGACTTTTAACTACCAGTGGACAGTTTCTAAGGCTGGCAGAGAGGAGACACTGAGGTTGCAACTCCGACGGGGAAACAACCATTTTCCCATTGCAAATCTTCAGCCGCCTCTGAGGGCGGCAGGAGAGCGGCCACGGTGGGAGGGGAGGGCGGAGCGAGCGGTGACGTGACGCACAGGGGTGGAGCCACCGCCCGCTCCCAGGCCCGCCAGCACCGCCCCAGGACGCCGCCGCCTCTGTCCGCCCTCTCCACTCCGGCCACTGAGCCGGGCCTTGAGCTCCGGACAGCGGCGCGGCGGGCCGCCCCCCGCCAATACGCCACACGCCGTCTGCACCCTCCTAGTGGACCAGCAACGCTCATGGCGCCCGAGCCAGGCGAGCGCGGGAGCAGCTGCGTCACTCGCGTCACCTCACGTCACCCCGCCCCGCCTGCTTCCCAGGGCTCCATGCCCCGCCCATGCGCAGGCGCACGGCCGCTTTTCGGGTCCGCCCTTTTTCGAGATTTGAATTTTTCCCCAGCAAAGCTAGTGAAGCGAAATACCCGGATGTTGAGCGCTGGGCTTTTCGCGCCAATACTGTAAGTTCGGGCAACAACCTTGAAAGGAAGGTACCGGCATCACTCCCATGTTCATTGTCTCCCAGGAGATCGCCTGGTCACTGCAGCGTCATCAGTGCCACACGCTGGCAGTAGCGCCTGGGTTCCTAAGCTGCTGTGTCCTGGAGTCTGGATGGAAAACAGATGATTTATTTTCTGAAAATAAAGTTCTTTATTTTTACTAACCTCTAGTCGAAATTTAGCAGTGCCTATAACTACAAGGGTAGGCAGTCGACCACAGATTATTAGCCACACCTGTGACTGTCATCAAAAGAAGGGTACAGATCATTTCAGATCCTATAGCTGTTTAGAGGTTTAGAAATTAAATTACAAGCTCTGCTGGCAAGCAGAATAATATTTACTTTGAAATTACTGTATTCAACTTGCCAATAGATCTTGTAATTTGTTAGTAATGAGGCATATATTATCGTATCACACCTTTCCAAAAATAATAACCCTCTTTCCATGTATTAAATTTATTTGATAACTCTGTTTTAATTCACATAGTTGAAAGCGCTTGAGAGGTGTCAAAGGATAAGAGCCCCTGCCTCTAAGGCTGTGCAAACAAATGCCCTAGTGATCTTTGCTAGTTACCTCATAAAATAAGTTGAGCTTGAACTCATTTTTGTTATTTATTTATTTATTTGAGAAAGAGACAAAGAATGGAAGCACCATGGCCTCCAGCCACTGCAAATGAACTCCAGACGCATGTGCCACCTTGTGCTGAAAGGCCCAAGAATTCAGAAGCCCAGAAATACTATCACGCTCCAAAGGGAGCTTAAGCGGGCCCCTGCATACCTCAAACTCCAGGCTTTACTCTCTGTTGAAAGCAAGTAAAGAATCCCTCCTCTCATTATATCAGAGCCCGCTCCTAATATAAAACTAGGTAAAAAGGGCATGAGATAGCCCTCAAGGATGGAAAATGAGTAATAAAGTGAACCACTTATTTGGTTTCTGTAAATAGCCTGCACCATAAGCCTTAGTAGCCCGCACCATAAGCCATAGCAGCCTGCCTCAGACCACCAAGGTCATAGGAGACTGATACCACACTCTGCTACCCCCACTCAAGGACCTGCGCAAATGCTGACCACCAAGGTCATAGGAGACTGATTGGTCCACGAGGGGCTTGAACAAATTAAACTAATTGGCTTAGAAACTATGGAGTGGCACAAACTGACTGGCTCGCACCCCATGGGCTCCTGATGTTAAAAAAATGATTGGGCCGGGTGTGGTGGCGCACGCCTTTAATCCCAGCACTTGGGAGGCAGAGGTAGGAGGATCGCTGTGAGTTCGAGGCCACCCTGAGACTCCATAGTGAATTCCAGGTCAGCCTGGGCTAGAGTGAAACCCTACCTTGAAAAACCAAAAAAAAAAAAAAAAAATGATTGGTCTAATGCACAGGCTTTGTTAGAAACCCTATAAAAACTGTCCCGTTCCTGCATTCGGGGCTCTGCAGTCCTCTACCCCTGTGTGGTGTACGACTGTGGGCCCCAGCGCGCTTGGAATAAAAATCCTCTTGCTGTTTGCATCAAGACCATTTCTCGTGAGTGATTTGGGGTGTCACCATTTCCGGGCAGAGCGTGGGGTCTTCGTTCTGGGGGTCTTACAGTGCATCTGGCTTACATGGGTCCTGGGGAATCGAACCTGGGTCCTTCGCTTTGCAGACAAACTCCTTAACCACTAAGCCATCTCTCCAGCCCTTAAATCTTCATTTCTCTCCCAAAATTTGAAACCACTGTGGTTGCTCTGGGCTGCTTGGGCTCATGGGTGGCTTAGGCTCTCTTAATCTTCTGAGGTGGCTCATGTTATGTCCCCAAATCTGCAGAAAGACAACAAGGAGGATCATGAGGCACAATAAACAGTTGTCATAAATGCTACAGAACCAAAAGAGCACCTGTATTCTTTTACCTAGGGGTGACAGTGGCTGCTGTTTAATGAAAGAAGCTCCTTAGTTGGGAGATTATCATACTGAACTAGACATGGTGGCCCACACCTGTAATCCCAGTACTTGGGAGGTGGAGGTAGGAAGATTAAAAATTCAAAGACCAGCCAGGAATGCATAACAGGTTCCTGGAAAGGGGACATTCTCAAAAGGTCTCCAGACCAGAAAGCTAGTGCTGTTAAGCCATCCGCTTTCCTTATTAGGTGCCAGGAGAAGCTGTAAAGAGCAGTGTGCCATGGCCCAAGGGTTATAGGGATTCAAGGGTCCAGGAGAGCTAAACTGCCAAGTACCCAGCCTGGTTTTCCTGAGGGACTTGGGCAGTTGGTTTGATTGCATGTCACTTTCATCTTGAACTCAGGTGGACTCTGTTTCTATAACATTAAAGAAGAGTCCGGAGCCCTAGAGGTGTAACATCTGCTGTTGTCTGGCTAAATGTATATACTATGATTATCAAACTGCCCAGTAAGCACTTCTCTTAATGTTCATACCCTTATATTAATGCTACTCTCACTTTGGGTAGAGAATCTTCTCTTTTCAGATGGCAGTGACCTTGGGACGACTCAGAAGGTATCATGGTGATGAAAAGAAATGACCGCAGTGTTCAGTACTGCAATATCTCTATTACACCTTCCAAAGCTCAGGGTCTAATGCAGAAGAGGTGGCGAAAAGAATGTAAGAGCCAAAGGAAGGGTAGGACTCCTTACAACATGCTCCCTCCAGACACAAAATGGCCTGGATATTCATGGCCTCACAGTGCGTGACACTACCTGCACATGACCATCATAAGAGGAGGAAAAGATCATGACATCAAAATTAAAAGAGAGACTGATTGAGATGGGGCGGGGTTATAATGGAGAATGGAGTTTCAAAGGGGAAAGTGGGGGGAGGGAGGGTATTACCATGGGGTAGTTTTTATGATCATGGAAGTTGTTAATAAAAATTTGGAAGAAAAAAAAAAGAAGAGTCCCTTCCCATGCCATGGATATCCTCCTTTATCCAGTTGACAATCGTTGGCTACTGTTTTCATTTCACCAACCTGCTTCCTGGCTGACAGGACAATCAGGCTAGTTTTGGATGACATGGGACCCTCAGATGAGTGCAGGGAAGGACCTACAGATACAAAGTGGGGCCTCAGCTAGTCTCTCAACTGGCATCAGAAACTAAAAATGGGATGAGGAAGCTGCTGGGAGGAAATTACAGCCAAGTAGTGGCAGTAGCCATGCACAGAGCTTCTAGAACTATAGTCTCAATCGTGCTTGGGATAGAGCTGCCCTGGAGAAGCTCACAGGAATACATGTAGATAAGCACTTTAGATCTAGCCAAAAGACTGGAACATGATCTTAGAAAAATCAGTTGTTGAAGGGACATGAGCAGATCCAGGGGTACTTGAAGAAGATGTTGGGTGCCACAGTGTGCAGACTGTTAGCAGTGGGTTGGAAGAGAGATGCTCAAGCCATGGATGGCCTCCAGGCCTGGAGTCTCCTTAACTGGGAAGAAGAGGAGGGTTGACTCCAAAGTGCCCCCTGCTGCCAGGTGTGCTGGTGCAAGCCGATAGTCCCAGCATTTGAAAGGCTGAGGTAGGAGAATTGCCCTGAATTCAAGGCCAGCCTAGACTCCAGGTCAGCCTGGGCTAGAGTAAGAACCTACCTTGAAACATACAAGTGAAAAAAACCACAAAGTGCTTCCTGATGAGAAGCCAAGAGCTACAGATTCAAGGTGAGGACTTCAGTTCCCTGATGATGATGAGTTTGAAAGGCCAGAGGGGCACTCACACCTGGACTCGATGGTCCTCAGCAACAGACATCCAAAGGCATCAAACTCAACATGGACCCTGTTTCCAAGGGATACAGGAGACCTTAGGGCTTGTCTGAGAGGCTGAAGAGCAAATGGGACCTGTAAGGCAAGAGAGTAAGGCAAAAGGGTGGAAGTCAAGGTAAGGCCCTAGGCTAGGCCATACTTCAGTGGAACTGAGCAGGTTTCCATGGTGGGTACCAAAGGAAGAACAAAGACTCAGATCATGCCTGGCCCTAAATAAACTACAGGAAGGAGGATGGTCATGGAGCCTCAAAACTACGCTGTACTCACTCCTACCTGTAATCCCAGCACTTGGGAGATTGAGGCAGGAGGTTCCAGAGTTTGACACCAGCCTAGACACACAGAGACCCTGTTTCAAACAAACAAAAACAAAACTTGTACTATGATCTATATGTACTAGAAGAACCCATTCTGGGACTGAAGGTGTGACTCATGGATGTTGTGTGTATGGAATTCTTTAAAAAAAAATTTTTTTGTTGTTTATTTTTAGTTATTTATTTGAGAGCAACAGACAGAGAAAGAGGCAGAGAGAGAATGAATGCGCCAGATGCGTGCGCCCCCTTGTGTATCTAGCTTACGTGGATCCTGGAGGTCCTTAGGCTTCACAGGCAAGCGTTTAACCACTAAGCCATCTCTCTAGCCTGAATATTTTTTATGGCACTGGAGATTGAATCTAGGGTCTCATGCACAAGACAATGAGGTAGGGAATACTGTTGGCTTCCACATTTAATTATTTATTCATTTATGCAGTATTAGAGATTGAATCTGGGGCTACATCTCTTGTTTTGTTTTATTTTGAGGCAGGATCTCACTCCAGCCCAGACTGACCTAGATCTCACTCTGTAGCCCATGCTGGCCTCAGATTCATGGTCATTTCCTACCTCAGCCTCCAGTGTTGGGTTATAGGCAAGAGCCTCTGTGTCTGGCTTTCCAGGCCTTTTTAGAAAACACTCTAGCTCAGGCTGACCTGGAATTCACTCTGTAGTCTCAGTGTAGCCACCAGGAGGATCACCGTGAGTTCAAGGGCCACCCTGAGACGACTGAATTCCAGGTCAGCCTGAACTAGTGTGAGACCCTACCTCGAAAAACCAAAAAGAAAATTATTTAGGGCTGGTGAGATGGCTTAGCGGTTAAGCGCTTACTTGTCAAGTCTAAGGACCCGGGTTCAAGGCTCGATTCCCCAGTACCCACTTAAGCCAGATGCACAAGGTGGTGCATGCACCTGGAGTTCATTTGCAGTGGCTGGAGGCCCTGGTGTGCCCATTCTGTCTGTCTCTCTGCCTCCTTCTCTTTCTGTCGCTCTCAAATAAATAAAAATAAACAAAATAAAAATCAAAATAAATTATTTAAGCCAGGTGTGGTGGCGCACGCCTTAATCCCAGCACTTGGGAGGTAGAGGTAGGTGGATCATCATGAGTTCAAGGCCACCCTGAGACTACATAGTGAGTTCCAGGTCACCCTGGACTAGAGTGAAATCCTACCTCACAAAAAAAAAAATATTTATTTCGGGGCTGCAGAGATGGTTCTCCAGCATTTGCCTGCAAAGCCAAAGGTTCCCCAATCAACCCTCCAGGACCCACTTTCATTTGCAGTGGCTGGAGGCCCTGGCGTGTGCATTTCTCTCTCTCTGCCTCTTTCTCTCTCTCAAATAAATAAATTTAAAAAATATTTATTTATAGCCAAGTGTGGGAGCCCATGCCTTTAATCCCAGAACTCGGGCAGCAGAGATAGGAGGATCACAGTGAGTTCAAAGCCACCCTGAGACTACACAGTGAATTCCAGGTCAGCCTTAACTAGAGTGAAACCCTACCTCGAAAAACCAAACAAAAGTTTTATTTATTCATTTTAACAGAGATAGAGAGGCAAATATGTATATATATATAGAGAGAGAGAGGGAATAGGCACATCAGGGCCTCTAGCTGCTGCAAATGAACTCCAGACAAATGTGTGCTTAGGTGGGTCCTAGGGAATCAAACCTGGATCTTTTGGCTTTGCAGGAAAGCACCTTAACTGCCATCTCTCCAACCCAACTTTATTTATTTATTTATTTGTTGTTGTTTTGTTTTGTTTTTCAAGGTAGCTTTCACTCTAGCTCAAGCTGACCTGGAATTCACTGTGTATTCTCAGGGTGGTCTTGAACTCGCAACAATCCGCCTACCTCTACATCTCTAGTGCTAGGATTAAAGGTGTGCACCATCATGCCCAGCTAGCCTTTATTTATTTATTTATTTTGGTTTTTCAAGGTAGGGTGTCACTGTAGCCCAGGCTGACCTGGAATTCACTATGTAGTCTCAGGGTGGCCTCAAACTCACAGCAGTCCTCCTACCTCTGGCTCCCGAGTACTGGGATCAAAGGTGTGCACCACCACAGCTGGTTCTCAGTTTTTATTTTTTAATTGATTTGCAAGTGTGTGTTCATATATGAGTGCACCAGGGCCTCTTGGTGCTGCAAATGAACTCCAGATTCATGTGCTACTTTGTATATCTGGCTTTATCTGGGTACTGAGGAATCAAACCCCAAGTAGTAAGCTTTGAAAGCAAGTGCCTTTAACTGCTGAAAAATCTCTCCAGCCCTTTATTTATTTATTTTATTAATTTTTTTCAAGGGTCTCACTCTAGCCCAAGTTGACCTAGAATTCACCATGTAGTCTTAGGGTGGCTTTGAACTAACAGCAATCCTCCTACCTCTGCCTTCCCAAGTGCTGGGATTAAAGGGATGTGCCACCACACCTGGCCCTAATTTATTTATGTTTATTTTTCAGTGCTGAGGACTGAACCCAGGGCCTTGTGCAAACTAGTCAAGCACTCATCCACTGAACTAAATCCCCAACCCCTATTTTTACATTTATTTATTTATTTATTGGTTTTTCGAGATAGGGTCTCACACTGGTCCAGGCTGACCTGGAATTGACTATGTAGTTTCAGGGTGGCCTCGAACTCATGGCACTGCTCCTCCTACCTCTGCCTTCTGAGAGCTGGGATTAGCTACAGTGAGACCCTACCTCAGAAAACAAAACAAAACAAAACAAAAAGAAAGAAAGAAAAAGAAAGAGAAGCGCGCACCAGGGCCTCCAGCCACTGCAAAAGAACTCCAGAGGCACGCACATCTGGCTTACATGGATCCTGGGAATTGAACTTGGGTCCTTAGGCGTCAGAGGCAAGCGCCTTAACTGCTAAGCCATCCCTCTAGCCCTTATTTATTTTGTTGAAGCACAGTTGGAGTTTATTAACCAGACATAAGATATCATACATGGGGGGGGTGGCTCAACTGTAATGGCACCACTTGGTAGTTTGAGGCAAAAGAATTACTGTGAGATCAAGGTCATCTTTGTTGAAAGTGACCTTCTTCCTCAAAACAAACAAACAAAGAAAGAAACAAAGAAACAAAGAAAGAAACAAACACAAGCATGTCTGGTGTGAGAGCGCATGCCTATTCCAGCACTCAGAAGTCTGAGGCAGTCAAATCACCAGGAGTTTGAGGCTGCCCAGCCCAGCTGCATAACGAGCTCTTGGCCAGCCTGGGCTCTTAGAATGAGTCCATGTCTCAAACAAACAAAAATAAATAAAAGTATACCCCCAAGACATGAATGTAGACTTCAAGACAGTCCCTAGCTTCCACATTATACTTTTGTTTTTTTCAAGGTAGGGAATTCTCTCTAGCTCAGTCTGACCTGGAATTCACTATGCAGTCTCAGGGTGGCCTCGAACTCATGGTGACCCACCTACCAGCCTTCTAAGTGCTGGAATTAGAGGCATGTGCCACCACAACCAGCTTTTTTGTTGTTGTTGTTTTTTGTTTTAAGGTAATGTCTCACTCTAGCCCAGACTAACCTGGAACTCACTCTGTAGTTCCACACTGGTCTCAAACTCACTGTAGTCCCAGACTGGCCTAGAACTCACAGAATCCTCCTATATCTGCCTGCTGAGTGCTAGAATTAAAGTCATGCACCACCATGACTGGTAACTTCCAAGTTTTATTTTATTTTATTTATTTATTTTGTTTTTTTGGGGTAGGGTCTCACTCTAGCCCAGGTTTACCTGGAATTCACTATGTAGGCTCATGGTGACCTCGAGCTCAGAGGCATCCTCCTACCTCTGCCTCCCTAGTGCTGGGATTAAAGGCATGTACCACCATGCCTGGCTTTTCAAAACTTTTTTTAAAAAAAATTATTTTTATTTATTTATTTATTTAACAGAGAAAGAGTGAGAGAGAGAGAATGGACATGCCAGGGCCTTCAGACACTGCAAATGAACTCCAAATGCGTGCACCCCCTTGTGCATCTGGCTAACATGGGTCCTGGAGAATCGAACCTGGGTTCTTTGACTTTGCAGGCAAAGGCCTTAATTGGTAAGCCATCCCTCTAGCCCAACTTCCACATTTTATTTTTATTTTTATTTTTTTTTCGAGAGGCCAGACTTGGTATATTTTGGAACAGTATAAAACAAATGTGAACACTGCACGCTAACACGGACAATATCATGCAACAGAGGAGAGGAGTAAGGGAGGAGGCGGTGGCAAGGCAGGGTTAGGCAAAGCCTTTTGGTGGAAGGGTACCTGTTGCTTCAGCTGTTTGCCCTTGGGTGCTGGGGACAGAGCAAGCCACGGATATGTTTGGTGACCCTGTATCCCTGCTCCAGGACCTGCTTGGAGATGAAACATGTGGTTCACATCCTTGTCTTCACCCAACTATGTACCTCCAGTGTCCAGAGTTACCGCAGTAAACTCAAATGTGACTTTTTGTTTTCCTTTCGTTTTAAAGATGCTCATAGGTAGTTACATGACTACTGAACAAGGGTCCAACAGTTTCTTGGTGGCGTTGGCATCTGCACAAGCGCCATCAGCCTTGGGATTTCCAGCAGTCTTGCTCACGGCTGCAGTTCTGTCCGCCAGGCCACAAGAAAACGCAGCGAAAAGCGCATGTGTCGCCTTTTCCCTGAAATTCCAATCTCACTGGAGGTTCTTTGTTAAGATCTTGTTCCTGTGGACACACTCAGGGCAGGACATATTGTACTCCAGGTGTGGGGGTGGAAATGTGCCGGGGACCAATTTCAGGGGAACAGTCCCCTCAGAATACAGCTGTTGCTCAGAGCTGTTCAGGGATGTGTCCACGTTGGGTTTTCTAGGTGATGCCTTCACCCTGGCCTCTTTTGATGTCTCGGGAATATTCAGCAAATAGGACTTTTGCTTAGCGAAGGCATAGTCAGAGAGTCGCTTATGTGCATCTACTTTCTGGCCCTTGGAGCTCAGCTTTAACTGTTGACACTGGGCCCACAACACATCTCTGTGGATCAGGTTGATCGGAGGTAGGACGGCAGGGAGGGGAGGAATGGGAATCTTTTTGCGAGATTTTGGAGGCTCCTCGTGATGTGCCTCCTCCTTTGGCTTGGCATCTTTGTCATCTTACACTGCTTTTTTTTTTTTTTTTTGGTTAGATGCGTTTAGTTGACTAGACCTTTCTTCCTTTCTTTCTTTCTTTCTTTCTTTCTTTCTTTCTTTCTTTCTTTCTTTCTTTCTTTCTTTCTTTCTTTCTTTCTTTCTTTCTTTCTTTCTTTCTTTCTTCCTTTGCTGTTTCCGGGCAACTCCACTCCTTGCCTGTTGCATCCTCCATACTCAGCAAAGATGAAAGGGACACATCCACATCCAACCCCCCCCAAAAAAAAGGTCCCAGGTTGCCAACTGGTCCTTCCAGAAATCTCCTTCGACTTCCTGGAACCCTAAGACCCCAACTTCCACATTTTACAGGTGAGCAAACTGAGACCTAGGACAGTGGGGACCCAAGGTCATGTGATGAGTAAGGGAAAGCTGGAGCTGGAAGGCAGTCAGCCTGGCATGAGGGTATGGAGAACGTGAGCTCCTCTTCTGTCTTTCCCACACCTCACTGCCACCCTCTTGGCTCAGTCATTTTCAGAACATTGAGCCTCTTCTCTCTTCTAGGTAAGTCTTCTCTCCAGCCCATCTTTTCTCCCTTCTATGCTGGGAGAGAGAGGCAGAGAGGCACATGCCTACAGTCCTAGCACTCAGGAAGGCAGAGGCCAATGTGTGCTGCATAGAGAGTTTCAGGACAGCCTGGGCTATAGTGTGAGGCCCTGTTTTTTTTTTTTTTTTTTTTTTTTGTTTGTTTTTTTAAAGGGCTGCACGTGGTGGCGCACACCTTTAATCCCAGGCCTTGGGAGGCAGAGGTAGGAGGAGCGCCAAGAGATCAAGGCCACTCTGAGACTACATAATAAATTCCAGGTCATCCTTGGCTACAGTGAGACCCTACCTCAAAACAAACCAACAAAACACAGTTGCCTCTGGTTTTATGATTGCAGGAAGTGGAAGGTATTGTCATAAACCCCGAAAGAAGGTCACTGGGGCTCAGCTCTTTGGATACAGCAGAAGGGGAAATCCTTATTCTGTTTCTTGACTGGGCCCTGGATTCCCAAACTTAGGCTGCATTCAGTAGTATTTGGTTAAAGGGGTCTCAGGGCCAGCCTATAGACACTTCCACATATATAATCCCACTGATGGAGGAAATCTGGCCCCCAAGTTGTAATGGCAGACCTGGGGGAAGGGTGAGTGGGAGTTTAATAGTAAGTAGATGAAAGGACAGCATAGGTGTCAGGAGAGCCAAGTACAAAGCTCCTGAGAAATAGAAGCTTCCAGAGCCTGCTAGAAGCAGTGAATAAGAAAGTGAACACACTGAAGGTGATGTTTTACTTTAATTCCTTTTTCTGGTGAAAACTATTGGTGGATCCTGAGGCAGGATGGAGGCTCTTTTTTGTAACTTCTTTTTTTTTTTTTTTTTTTTTTTGGTTTTTCGAGGTAGGGTCTCACTCTGGTCCAGGCTGACCTGGAATTAACTCTGTAGTCTCAGGGTGGCCTTGAACTCATGGCGATCCTCCTACCTCTGCCTCCCGAGTGCTGGGATTAAAGGCATGCGCCACCATGCCCAGCTTCTAACTTCATTCTTTAGGTAACTCCAGAGGAAAAAGGCAAACCAGTCCTCTCTCTTCACACCAACCAAACAAGAGGACTCCTGTCTTGTTCCATTCCACTGCTGCCACTCTGGGGCAAGGGCACAGCATCGGTATGGGAAATCACAGGGACTTCTTCCTGATGGCTCAGTTGGGAGGCCAATGAATACTTTGCAGTGGTCTGTATCTGAATTCTGAATAAAGGGGGACGTTGCCATTCTTTTCCAGCTTCCTGCCCACGTCATGTTGAGAGCTCCAGATGAAACCCAAGTCAGGACAGTCCATTTTCCAGGTGGCCATAGCCAGCAGCCTCTGTGTGGCTACTGTTTATGTGGGCATTTTTAAAATATTTATTTAATTTATTTATTTGAGAGGGAGGGAGAGAGAGAGAGAGAGAGAATGGGTGCACTAGGGTCTCCAGCCACTGCAAAGGAACTCCAGACGCATGTGCCCCCTTGTGCATCTGGCTTATGTGGGTCCTGGGGAATCAAACCTGGGTCCTTTAGCTTTGTAGGCAAGCTCCTTAACCACTAAACAATCTCTCCAGCCCTATGTGGGCTATGGACGCTGTGCAGAAGCACCAGTCCTCACTTTGCCTGCCTTGGCCTACATGCTACAAAGAAATGCATGCCAACATCAGGCTGGAGAGATGGCTTAGCGGATAAGACGTTTGTCTGTAAAGGTTAAGGACCCATGTTCAACTTCCCATGTCCCATGTAAACCAGACTTACAAAGTGACACAAGCATGCAAGATTGGACCTGTGCAGAAGGTGGCAAATGTGTCTTGAGTTCGATTGCAGTGGCTGAAGGGCCTGACGCACCAATGCTCTCTCTCTCTCTGTCTCGCTCACTCTCATAAATAAAGGCCAGTCTGAGCCAGATGTAGTGGCACACACCTTTAATCCCAGCACTCAGGAGGTAGAGGTAGGAGGATCACCGTGAGTGAGTTTGAGGCCACCTTGAGACTCTGTAGTGAATTCCAGGCCAGCCTGGACTAGAGCGAAACCCTACTTTGAAAAACCAAAACACAAAAAAGGCCATTCTGGGCTGGAGAAATGGCTTAGTGGTTAAGCGCTTGCCTGTGAAGCCTAAGGACCCCGGTTCAAGGCTTGATTACCCAGGACCCTCATTAGCCAGATGCACAAGGGGGTGCACTCGTCTGGAGTTCGTCTGCAGTGGCTGGAGGCCCTGGTGCGCCCATTCTTTCTCTCTCTCTATTTCTTTCTCTCTCTGTCTGTCACTGTCAAAATAAATGAATAAAAACAAACAAAGAAACAAAGAAACAAAAGGCCAGTCTGAGCCGGGCATGGTGGCACACACCTTTAATCACAGCACTCCAGAGGCAGAGGTAGAAGGATTACCATGAGTTTGAGTCCAGCCTGAGAATACATAGTAAATTCCAGGTCAGCCTAAGCTAGAGTGAGACGCTACCTCAAAAAACCAAAAAAAAAAAAAAAAAAAAAGAAAGAAAAAAAATGTCAGTATCCCTGGGTGCCCCACTGAGCTGTGCAGGGCATGTCTTTGCCAGTATGGCCATAGCCTTGGTCTATGGCCCTGTTCAGTGGCTGCAGATCTGGACACAGGCACACCCTACTGTGGATCTAGACCAGTGGCTCACCTTGCCCATCTTTACATGGCCAACAGCCTGGTGCCTCTCCCTCCCCAGAGACTGGACGCCCTGGAGGTTGCTGTGCGTTGATGCCTATCCCTGTTCACTTATAGCCTTGGCTTGCTGCGCTGGCAGGGATTTGAGGCTGTGTCGGGTGCTCACGTGGTAGCCGCCACTGGGGAGGCCCTGCATACCTCCTCAGTCACCTGTTTCACCTTGAGTCTGCTCTCCTGCCTGGACTTTGTGGTCCTCCAGCTACATGACCGACAGCTTGCATGGTGGTGTCCCTTCTAGTACCTCACGGGCCACTTATGATCTAAGGTTTTATGACGTACTCCAGTTCCACTTTGCATTTTTGTTTCTGACAAATTTAAACACTTGCCCAAGACCTGATCCCTAGGAGACTATGCTATAGTGTGGGAAGAAACGATCGTGAGCACCTGGCACTGAAATGACTCTCAGATCACCCTGTGTGTCAGTACTGAGGGGTGAATTGCTGTGCTCATTTGTAACTTAAAGAAATAAAACAAGCCGCACGCGGGGGCACAAACCTTTAATCCCAGCACTCAGAAGGTAGAGGTACAAGGATCACTGTGAGTTCGAGGCCATCCTGAGACTACATAGTGAATTCCAGGTCAGCCTGAGGTAGAGTGAAACCCTATCTTGAAAAACCAAAATAAATAAATAAATAAATAAATAAATAAATAAATAAATAAAACAGGGCTGGAGGGATGGCTTAGTCATTAAGGCATTTGCCTGCAAAGCCAAAGGATCCCCTTTCGATTCCGTAGGACCCACGTTCCCCAGATGCACAAGGGGGTGCATATGTCTGGAGTGCGTTTGCAGTGGCTGGAGACCCTGGCATGCTCATTCTCTCTCTCTCTCTCTGTGTGTGTGTGTGTGTGTCTTTTCCCCTCTCTCACTCTCTTAAATAAATAAGTAAAAATAATAAAAATAAATAAATAAAACGTCCAGGATCCCGTTTTGATTCTCCAGGAACCATGTTAGCCAGATGCACAAGGGGGTGCATGCATCTGGAGTTCGTTGGCAGTGGCTGGAGTCCCTGGTGCACTCTCTCTCTCTCTCAAATAAATACAATATTAAAAAAATTACAGTACTCATGTAAAGCCAGATGCATAAAGTGGCACATTCATCTGGAGTTTCTTTGCAGCAGCTGGAGGCCCTGCCATGCCCATTCTCTCTCTCTCTCTTCTTGCAAATAAATAAATAAAATGTTAAAAGAGAGCCTGGTGTAGTGGTGCACACCTTTAATCCCAGCACTAGGGAGGCAGAGATAGGAGGATTGCCATGAGTTCAAGGCCACCCTGAGACTACATAGTGAATTCCAGGTCAGCCTGGGCCAAAGTGAGACTCTACCTCGAAAAACAAAACAAAACAAAACAAAACAAAAAAACCGTCCAGAGAAATGAACTCTAATTTATCTACTGTGTTCCAGGTTGGAGGAAGTGCTTGCCTGTAGCATCTTCACAGTGTTGGTTACAGTCATAGGTTGGTGACTAGTGAGTGTGCCCAGAAGTGAAGCTTGGCATGGTGGCACACGTTTGTAATCCTAGCACTTGGTTGATAGGGTAAGGTCACGAGTCCAAGGCCAGCTATGTGAGAACCTATCTCAAAACAATAGAAAAACACAAAAACCAGGTCCGCCTGAGCTAGAGTGAAACCCTACCTCAAAAAACCAAAAATAAATAAATAAATAAATAAATAAATAAATAAAATAAAATAAAATAAATTAAATTAAATTTAAAAAGGTGTCAGACCTTCTCGTTTGTGGGTTAGGGTATGATCCTTGGATGCACCAGGGAGTCTGCCTTTGAACTGTGTTCTGGGGTTCTTGGAGACCATTCTCTGTGAATCTTCTCCTCCTGCCCATTTCACTGGCTCACCTGAAGCAAATCTGGTCTAAAATGGAGACAAACTTCCTTCCTTCTTCCTCTTTTCTTTTTACTCCTTCCCTCCCCTTCTCCGCCCCCATCTTTTTCTTTTTTAAAAAATATTTTATTTTTGTTTATTTATTTGTTTGAGAGAGAGAGAGAGAGCCTCCAGCCACTACATATGAACTCCAGATGCGTGCACCCCCTTGTGCATCTGGGAATCGAACCTGGGTCTTTTGGCTTTGCAGGCAAATGCCTTAACTGTTAAGCCATCCCTCCAGCCCTCTTTTTTGGTTTTTCGAGGTAGGGCCTCACTCTAGCTCAGGCTGACCTGGAATTCACTATGTAGTCTCAGGGTGGCCTCGAACTCATAGCGCTCCTCCTACCTCTGCCTCTCAAGCGCTGGGATTAAACGCATGTGTGACCATGCCCAGCTCCTCCCCTCTCTTTTTGAGGTAGGATCTCACTCTAGCTAACACTTACCCAGCACTCACTCTGTAGTCTTAGACTGATCTCAAACCCACAGTGATCATTTTTTTTTGTTCTTGTTGTTTTGAGGTAGTTTGTTGTAGGTAGGTTGTTTTTTGAGGTAGTGCTGGGATTAAAGGCATGCGCCACCATGGCCGGCTAAAGTAAATATATTTTTAAATAAAAGAAAGAGAGAGAATCTGGAGAGATTGCTTAGTGGTTAAGGCACTTGCCTGTGAAGCCTAAGGACTCATGTTCAACTCTCCAGGTCCCATGTAAACCAGATACACAATGTAATTCAAGCATGCAAGGTCACATATGTGCACAAAGTGGAGCAAGTGCCTAGAGGCCGATTGCAATAGCTGGAGACCCTGGCATGCCAATTCTCTCTTTCTTTCCATCAAAAAAAAAAAAAAAATAGGAAAGAAAAGAAAAGAAAAAGAAGCTGGGGTGGGGGGGAAGGCATATGCCTTTAGTCCCAGCACTCGGGAGGCAGAGGTTAAGAGGATCACCGTGAGTTCAAGGCCACCCTGAGACTGCATAGTGAATTCCAGGTCAGCCTGAACTAGAGTAAGACCCTACCTCGGAAAAAAAAAAAAAAAAAGTCAGTTTGTTGGGCTTGCCTCAAAAGAGAGAGAGAGAAGCCGGGCGTGATGGTGCACACCTTTAATCCCAGCACTAGGGAGGCAGAGGATTGCCATGAGTTCGAGGCCACCCTGAGACTCCATAGTGAATTCCAGTTCAACCTGAGCTAGAGTGAAACCCTACTGCGATAAAACAAAAAAAAATTTACTTCAATTAATTAATTTATTTTGCAAATAGAGATAGAGAGAATGGGCGCAGCAGGGCCCTCCAGCCGCTCCAAACAAACTCCAGGTGTATGCGCCACTTTGTGCATCTGGCTTTATGTGGGTACTAGAGAATCAAACCTGAGTCTTTTGGCTTTGCAAACAAGTGCCTTAACCACTAAACCATCTCTCCAGCCCCTCTTTCTTTTTTGAGACAGGGTCTCACTATATAGCCCAGGCTGTCACAGACTTTCACCTCCTGAGAGCTGAGATTATAGACATGCTCCACCATACCTGGGCTGTAAAGGGGACTTTAGAAGGCTCACATCACCTACTCTTTTAAATCAAAATCTCTCCACTTCTAGACCCCAGGGATCTTGTCACTGAACTCAATAGAACCATTCAGCTGAAACTTGTCTTGTTTATAGGTAGACAACAATGTGGGCCCATCCTCCACAACTTAAATGGGTAGGTGACCAGATCAAAGGAGAGACCAGAGAGAAGACTCCTTGTCCCTGCTTAATGGCCTATGAGTCCAGGCTGCCCACATGCCCCTGCTTAGTGCCCCCAAAGGCACTCCCACTAGAGCCTTGTGGGTTGGCATATGCCCATTGCCATGATCACTGAGGTGGTTTAGGAACTGGGTGCCTGCATGGGATGTTCTTTCTGGGCTGGGCACATCTCAAGTGGGAGGGGAGTAGTGAGAAGTGAAGAAGCCTCTAGAAATTCCAACAAAGGAGTCCTACACAATCCCTCAGCCCGCTTCTGGCCATCTCTCTGGGACTGGGGCCAATAGCAAGGCTTGCCTGGCCCATGGGTTGGGGCCCAGAAGCAAGCACACCAGGGGTTAGGGAACAGATGTAGTATCTGCTTGGGAAATAGTTTTGTTCCATTTGAAGTTCCATCCCAAAGGCTTCATATACTCTAGACTAAGGTTTCTTCTGTTTTTTATTTTTATTTTTTAAATTTTTATTTATTTATTTGAAAGTGACAGAGAGAAAGAGGCAGAGAGAGACAAAGAGAGAATGGACAATCCAGGGCTTCCAGCCACTGCAAACCAACTCCACATGTGTGCACCCCCTTGTGCATCTAGCTAACATGGGTCTTGGGGAATGGAGCCTTGAACCAGGGTCCTTAGGCTTCATAGACAAGCGCTTAACCACTAAGCCATCTCTCCAGCCCATTCTTCTGTTTATTTTTAAAAATTTTTAATTTTTACTTATTTGAGAGAGACAGAGACAGAAGCAGATAGAGTTAGAGAATGAGAGACTGGGCATGCCAGGGCCTCTAGCCACTACAAACGAACTGCAGATGTATGTGCCACCTTGTGCATCTGGCTAATGTGGGTCCTGGGGAATTGAACCATGGTCCTTTGGCATTGCAGGCAAGTGCTTTAACCACTAAGTCATCTCTTCAGCTCAATATTTTTTTGAGGTAGGGTCTCACTCTAGCTCAGGCTTACCTGGAATTCACTATGTAGTCTCAGAGTGGCCTCGAACTCACAGTGATCCTCCTACCTCTGTCTCCAGAGTGCTGGGATTAAAGGCGTGCGGCACCACACCTGGCTTCTTTTTCCTTCTTTCTTTTCTTTTTTTTGGGGGGGTTGGTTTTGAGGTACGATCTCACTCTAGCCCAGGCCGATCTGGAATTCACTCTATTCCCAGGTTGGCCTCCTCGAACTCATGGCAATCTTCCCACCTCTGTCTCCCGAGTGCTGGGACTAAAGGTGTGTGCCACCACCCCCGGCCTTCTTTTCCTTTCCTTTCCTCTCCTCTCCTTTCCTTTCCTTTCCTTTCCTTTCCTTTCCTTTCCTTTCCTTTCCTTTCCTTTCCTTTCCTTTCCTTTCCTTTCCTTTCCTTTCCTTTTCTTTTCTTTTCTCTTTCGTCTCCTTCTTCTTCTCTTCTTCTTCTTCTTTTATTTGGTTTTCTGAGGTAGGGTCTTGCTCTAGCTCAGGCTGACCTAGAATTCACTATGTCTCAGGCAGGGTGGCCTCAAACTCTTGGCGATCCTCCTACCTCTGCCTCTCGAATGCTGGGATTAAAGGCATGTGCCACTATGCCCAGTTTAAGCCATCATATTTCTTCTTATTATTATTTTCTGTTTTTTTTTCCAGATAGGGTCTTACTTTAGCCAAGGCTGATCTGGAACTCACTCTATAGTACTACGCTGGCCTTGAACTCACAGCAATTCTTCTACCTCAGCTTCCCAAGTGCTGGGATTAAAGGCATGTGTCACCGTGCCTGGCTCATTGTACTTGTTTTTTATAAAATATGTTTTATCTTATTTATTTGAGAGAGGGAACATGGGAGAAAGAGAAAGAGAGGGAGAGAGAATAGGCATGCCAGGGCCTCCAGCCACTGCAAACGAACTCCAGACGCATGCGCCCCCTTGTGCATCTGGCTTACGTGGGTCCTAGAGAATCAAACCTGGGTCCATTAGCTTTGCAGGCAAGCACCTTAACCAATAAGCCATCTCTGCAGCCCCATTATATTTCTCTAAGAGCAGAAACTTCAGCGTACAATAAGAACACTGCTATTCATAGTGTGCAGTAGTTTTGAATCTGAGCTGAGGTGTTTCAAGCTGTATTCTTGGTATTGTGTAGTGTGACGGCATGCTCAGTGCAAAGCAGACATATGAGACCAGCATGGTGTTGCACTCCTGAATTTCAGTACTTGGGAGGCAGAGGCTGGAGAATCGGGAGTTCAAGGCCAGCCATAGCTACACAGAAAGTTCAAGGCCAGCTTGTGCTATAGGAGATCTTGTTTCAAAGAAAAACAAAGCAGAGGGTGGAGAGATAGCTCAGCAGTTAAAGGTGTTTGCTTCCAAAACCTAATGTACTGGGTTCAATTCCCCAGTACCCACATAAACCCAGAGGCATGTGTCTGGAGTTCTTTTACAGTGGCAGGAGGCCCTGGCACATCCATTCATTTCCTCTGTGTCTGTCGGTCTCTCACAAATAGTTACATACAAATATTTCAAAAGCCTGGTGTGGTGGCGCATCCCTTTAAATCCAGCACTCAGGAAGGCACTCTTGCTTGCAAAGCCTGACAAATCATGTTCGATTCCCCAGTACCCATGTAAAGCCAGATGCACAAAGTGTCACATGCATCTGAAGTTCATTTGCAGTGGCAAGACGCCCTGGGGCACCCATTCCCACTCTCTCACTCATTTTCTCATTCTCTCTCCACCCCTCTACCAGCTTGCAAATGAATAAATTATTTTTATTTATTTATTGGCTTTAAATAAAATATTTTGTAAAGATTTATTTATTAGAGACACGGGGGACCTGGAGAATCGAACGTGGGTTCTTAGGCTTCATAGGCATGTGCCTTAACCATTAAACCATCTCTCCAGCCCCCTAAATAAAACATTTTAAAAAATAAATACATAAACCAGGTGTGGTGGGGCACACCTTTAGTCCCAGGGAGGAAGAGGTGGGAGGATCAAAGTGAATTTGAGGCCACCTGAGACTACATAGTGCATTCCAGGTCAGCCTGGGCTAGAGTGAGACCCTACCTTGGAAACAAACAAGAAGGAAGGAGGGAGGGAGGGAGGGGTGAGGGAGGAAGAAGGGAAGGAAGTCATGAGCACCCTCAGGGAGGCCACCTATACCTCAGAGGGAGCTCAGGGACCGGGAGAAGGGTTGGAAGGTGGGCCAAGCTCTTTGTGTGATCTGAGAATCCGGTCAGCAGCCGTTCCTCATCCACAAATTGGATGGGGGGGGATTTGGGGGCTTTGTTCATTCCACATCTGTTAAGTGCAAGCACAGTATCTCGTTTACTTTTCACTTTTACCAGTGTCTCCGGAACGACCCTGAGAACCTTCTTGGTTTTCATTTCGCTCCTGCGTCAGGCAGTAACCCCACAGGAAACAAGGGGCATGCTGCACTTTGGATGATTCGGGGACGTTCATGGAGAAGTTCTATTTGGAGGCACCCACAGGGTGACCACAAAGGACCCTGACGGGGCTAAAGCCACAAAAGAAACAGAGGGAGGCGGGGCAGAGGCCTTGCTATGACCGATCCTTCTCTCTGGTTGCTGGATTATACACGGGCTCAGTGAATAACGTGATAGCACACATGGCCCAAATCGTGCATGAGACATGATATACTGAAAACTGCACTGGTTCACCCGAAATTCCGATTTAACTGGCTAGCCTGTATTTTTTTCATTTGCTAAAGCCAGCTATGGTGAGCCAGTTCAACCAAGGACAGAAGCTCCGGAGCTTGCGTGCGCTGAGCAGAAGGGCCAAGACGCCCCTGAAAGACTGGGGCCCGGAAACTTCTCGCCCCTCCCCCCCGCTTTTGATTGGTGTTTTCTCAAAGGGCGACCCGCTTTAGCTATCAGCTTCCGGCCTGCATTCCTTCCTGAGCAGGCACACCTGTCGCTGCTGCTGGAGCTGGACCCTGAAAGTGCCTCAGTGCTAAGCCACCCCCAAGTCACTGGAGAAAAGGGCCTCACTCTGCCTCCGTATGTGGCCCTATGCCCTCCCCTGGGCTCGGCTTGGCTCTGGGGAGCAGCTACTGCTGGAACCTGGTGGTTGTAGTCTCCCTGCTCCAAGTCCCCCTGCACAGCTGGGAAGCCAGTGGCTGCTAGATGCCTTTGACCTAACGGTTTTGCAGTTCCTAGACTGGGGGAAACCTCAGACTCCATCTGCACCAGCCCCTAACTTCACGGAATAAGAAACTGAAAATAGGGAAGTTCCACTTGGCGAAGTCACAACTCGGATGATCAGCCGCCCAGGTGTGGGTCTGACTAAGGGGGGAGCGGGCAAAGAGCTCTGCCTGCAGAAACTGTGTCAGGGCGGGGCGTGGTGGCGCACGCCTTTAATCCCAGCACTCGGGAGGCAGAGGTAGGAGGATCGCCGTGAGTTCGAGGCCACCCTGAGACTACATAGTGAATCCCAGGTCAGCCTGGGCCAGAGTGAGACCTTACCTCGAAAAAACAAAACAACAAAAAACCAAAACCAAACCAAACAAACAACAAACTCTGTAAGGTACCATGGCTGAGAATTTTCTCCCTGCAGGGAGGGGGACTTATATTTTTGACTGGGCATAGTGGCACATACCTGTAATCCCAGCACTCAGGAGGCAGAGGTAAGAGGATCGCCATGAGTTCAGAGCCACCCTGAGACTAGGTAGTGAATTCCAGGTCAGCCTGGACTAGAATGAAACCCTACCTAAAAAACAAAACAAAAAACCAACCAAACAAAAAAAAAAAACAAAACAAAAAACAGGGCTGGAGAGATGGCTTAGTGGTTAAGGAGTGTGCCTGTGAAGCCTAAGGACCCAGGTTTGATTCTCCAGTTCCCACATTAAGCCAGATGCACATGGTGGCACACGCGTCTGGAGTTTGTTTGCAGTGGCTGGAAGCCCTGGTGCACCCATTCTCTCTCTTTCACTCTGCCTCTTTCCCTCTCTCAAATAAATAAATAAAAATAAAATAATAAAACAAAAAACAACCAACCAACCAAACACAAAGGATAATTTCTTCTTTTTCTTTTTCTTTCTTTCTTTCTTTTTTTTTTTTTCGGTTTTTCGATGTAGGGTCTCTCTCTAACCTAGGCTGGCCTGGAATCCACTATGTAGTCTCAGGCTGGCCTAGAATGCACAGCCATCCTCCTACCTCTGCCTCCTGAGTGCTGGGATTAAAGGCGTGTGCCATCGCCCAGGAGGGGGTGGGGAATGGGAATGAATGGGCACACCAGGGCCTCTAGCTCCACAGCAGATAAACTCCGCTTTGTACATCTGGCTTTACGTGGGTACTGGGGAATCAAACTTGGGTTATTAGGCTTTATGGGCAAGTGCCTTAACTGCTTGTTGAGCCATCTCTCCAGCCCTTCCTTGTTTTTTTTTTTTTTTTTTTTTTTTTTTTGAGGTAGGGTCTTACTCTAGCCCAGGCTGACCTGGAATTCACTATGTAGTCTGTAGTCTCAGGGTGGCCTCGAACTCACGGCGATCCTCCTACCTCTGCCTCCCAAGTACTGGGATTAATGGCATGTGCCACCACACCAGCCTCAGCCCTTCCTTTTTTGAGGCAGAGTCTCACTCTGTAGCCCCAGGCTGGCCTCAAACTCACAGTGATCCTCCTACCTCAGCCCGTGGAGCCTGGGATTAAAGGTGTGCTCCACCAAGCCTGGCTGAGGCCTTTCATCATGAAGTGGTAATTATAAAGTTGTTGTAGGGCCTGGGGTGGGGTTCAGTGGCAGAGTGTGGTCAGCATGCAAGAGGAGAAGCTGTGGGTTCCATCCCCAGCACCAAACCAATTCTAAAATAATGGCTACTCCCAAATTATTATTAAAGGTCAAGTTTGTATGAATGTCAATGCAACTGTCATCTCATGATCATGTTTCACAGAGGAAAGGACATGCTGTGCTATGTAAGATGTTGCCTAGGAGAACAAGGGACATGTTGTTGCAGTCCTTAAGCCCAGGGATGTGGACAGGGGAAGCTGTCCCTCTCCTTTGAAGGTATCCGGGCGTGGAAAGCTTGGGAAGTCTAAGCAAGTCTGTTTCTGTCCTGAAGCAAGTTGCTGAATAGTCATGTTTCCAGCCTCACTTGATTGTCACATACCTTGCATTCAAGCAGCCTTTGTTTTAAGTGCTGTGTCTCTGCTCAGTGCCCAGTGACTAGCAGGCCCCATTGTTCAGTGCGTGGCCCTCCTGTTGCCAGGGCTGGGCCTCTGTGGGGCAGGAAAGTCACCCAGGCCTGATGGCTGTGGTGGCAGGCCAGGTCCATCTAACTTTATTTTTCTGGTCTTGTCTTTTTCTTTTCTTTTCTTTTCTTTTCTTTTCTTTTCTTTTCTTTTCTTTTCTTTTCTTTTCTTTTCTTTTCTTCTCTTTTCTTTTTTCTTTCTTTTTTTGAGTTTTCGAGGTAGGGTCTCACTCTGGCCCAGGCTGACCTGGAATTCACTATGTAGTCTCAGGATGGCCTCGAACTCATGGCAATCCTCCTACCTCTGCCTCCCAAGTGCTAGGATTAAAGGCGTGCGCCACCACACCCGGCTTTCTGGTCATTTCTCATTGCCTCTTTTAGCTTTGATCTTTGCTCTCGGTTTCTCTCCAGAATGCTGACTTCAGGGTTTACTTCTGCCTCTTTTTTCTCTGCCACACCTCACTTCCAGTGGGCCTTAGCCAGCTTAGTTCTCTTTCCTTGAAAGACATTAACCACAGCCAATTCAGCAAGAGCCCAATCCTGCCTTCACATCCAGCAGGAAGCTACCATCATATAGCCCCAACATCTGCCCAGGTCCCTGGCAACCTGCTCTACGTACTGAGTTCAAGGCCAGCTTGGGCTACAGAGAGATCTTGTCTCAGAAAAAGAAGAAAAAAAAAAAAAGAAAGAAAGAAAAGAAAAGGGGGAGGGGATATGATGGAGAATGGAATTTCAAAGGGGAAAGTGTGGGGGGAGGACGGGTATCACCATGGGATATTTTTTATAATCATGGAAAATGTTAATAAAAACTGAGAACAAAATTAAAAAATAAAAATAAAGAAAAAATAAAAAAAGAAAAGAAAAAAGATACAATTGGTTGTGGTGCTTCTGCCTAGCTGCTACTTTAAGAGGCTGCAAGTTCAAAGTCAGCTTGGACTTCATAGTGAGTCCAGGCAAGCTGAGCTACATAATGAAATTCTGTCTAAAAAGCTCTACAGGGGCTGGAGAGATGGCTTAGCGGTTAGGATATTTGTCTGCAAAGCCAAAGGATCCCAGTTCAATTCCCCAGGACCCACATAAGCCAGATGCACAAGGAGGCGCATGTGTCTGGAGTTTGTTTGCAGTGGCTGGAGGCCCTGGTGCACCCATTCTCCCTCAAATAAATAAGTAAAATAAAGTTAAAATAAAGCTCTACAGATGGATGGCGGTGATGGTTGCACATTACTGTAAGCATAATCTTTGCCACTGAACAGTATGTATGTTTAAAAATGGTTATGGTGGTGGGCTGGAGAAATGGCTTAGTGGTTAAGCACTTGCCTGTGAAACCTAAGGACCCCGGTTCGAGGCTCCATTCCCCAGGACCCACGTTAGCCAGATGCACAAGGGGGCGCATGCGTCTAGTGTTTGTTTGCAGTGGCTGGAAGACCTAGCACGCCCATTCTCTCTCTCTCCCACTTTCTCTGTCTATCACTCTCAAATAAATTAAAAAAAATGGTTATGGTGAATTTTATGGCATATGTATTTACTCAGAATATGGTGTTTTGTGTTTTCTCTGGCTTTGTTTTTGTTTTTTTGGGTTTTTCAAGGTAGGATCTGGCTGTAGCCCAGGCTGACCTGAAATTCACTATGGAGTCTCAGGGTGGCCTTGAACTCATGGCGATCCTCCTACCTCATCCTCTCAAGTGCTGGGTTTAAAGGCGTTCACCACCACACCCAGCCCCAGAGTATGTATTTTATTATTTTATTATATATATATATTTGTATTAATAATTTCCATAATTGTAAACAATATCCCACAGTAATTCTCTCCCACTTTCCCCTTTAAACTCCACTGTTCATCATATCCCCTCCTCCTCTCAGTCTCTCTTTTATTTTTTAAAATTTTATTATTATTATTATTTTTTGTTTGTTTGTTTGTTTTTCAAGGTAGGGTTTCACTCTACTCTAAGCTGGCCTAGAATTCACTTAGAATTCTCAGGGTGGCCTTAAAGTCACAGCGATCCTCCTACCTCTGCCTCCCGAGTGCTGGGCTTAAAGGCGTGCGCCACCACCCCATCTTCTCTTTTATTTTGATGTCATGATCTTTCCCTCCTATTATGATGGTCTTGTGTAGGTAGTGTCAGGCACTGTGAGATCATCGATATCCAGGTTATTTTATTTGCAAGCGCAGAGAGATAGAAAGAGAGTGTGTATAAGGAAAGTGAAAGAGAAAAGCGAAGGAAAACACCAGACTTGGTCTCTACAGACAGACCGTTCATTGAGGTACAGTGAGGGGCAGTAGCCTTCCCCTGGGATGGAGGCTGAAGCATTGAGCCAGGCTGGAGGTTAAGCTTATAAGAAGGATCCTAAGAAAAACAGACTGGACCAGGTGTGGATCCAAGGGAAGTAGATAAGGAACTTGTAGCTGTTTGTACCCATGTTCAGAATAGACTTCTTCAGCCAGAATTGTCTAAGGGAGGATACCCAGATGGTTTCTGGTCCTTCAAGGCCTTCTGAGCTAAGGGAAGTACATCAATCAGTCAGGGGAGGTGTCAGGTCTTCAAGACCTTTTAGTCTTAGGGACAGTTATTAACCCTTTAGTTCCCTCTAGTTTTCAGGGAGAGTCATTAACCCTTCAGAGGGGGTGGGGGGAGAGAGAGAGAGAGAGAGAGAATGGGTGGACCTGGGCATCCAGGTGCATGAGCCACTTTGTGCATCTAGCTTTACCTGGGCACTGGGGAATCAAACCCGGATCATAGGCTTTGCAGACAAGAGCCTTACAGCCGAGCATCTTTCCATCCCTATTTTTTTTCCTTTTTATTGACAGCTTCCATACTTACAGAAAATAAACCATGATAATTCCCTCCCCTCCCACACTTCAATCTTCACAGATCTACACTCCTGCATATCCCCTCCCTCTCTCCGTTAGTCTGTCTTTTATTTTGATGTCATCATCTTTTCCTCCTGTTATGAGGGTCTTGTGAAGATAATGCTAGGCACTGTGAGGTCGTGGATATCAAGGCCAATTTTTTTCTTCCTTTCCTTTTTTTTTTTTTTGGTTTTTCGAGGTAGGGTCTCACTCTAGCCCAGGCTGACCTGGAATTCACTATGGAGTCTCAGGGTGGCCTCTAACTCATGGCAATCCTCCTACCTCTGCCTCCCAAGTGCTAGGATTAAAGGCATGTACCACCATACCTGGCTACCTTTTTGGAATTTTTTAAATGAGAGAGTGAGAGAAAATTGGCATGCCAGGGCCTCCAGCCACTGAAATCAAACTCTAGACATGTGTGCCACCTCGTGAGCATGTATGACCTTGCGTGCTTTTGTCAACTTGTACATCTGGTTTATGTGGAACCTGGAGAGTTGAACATGAGTCCTTAGGCTTCGCAGGCAAGCACCTTAATTGCTAAGCCATTTCTTCAGCCCACATATACTTTTTAAACATATTCACTAGATTACTTTTTCTTGTCCCTCTCCCATTGATGGAGTCTCAGGGTGGCCTCAAACTCATAGCAATCCTTCTACCTCTGCCTCTCTAGTGCTGTGATCAAAGGCATGCACCACTATACTTGGCTTAAAAATATTTTAATTAATTAATTTTTTAATTTTTAAGTTTATTTATTTATTTGAGAGGGCCAGAGAGAGAGCCAGAGAGACAGAGACAGAGAAAATGAGTGCACCAGGGCCTCCAGCCACTGCAAATGAACTCTAGACGCATGCGCCACCTTGTGCATCTGGCTAATGTGGGTCCTGGGCAATCCAACCTCCAGCCATTAATTTATTTACTTGATAGAGAGACAGAGAAAGAGGAAGAGAGTATGGGCATGCCAGGCCTGCCTGCCACTGCAAATGAACTTCAGATGCATTTGCCACTTTGTGCATATGGCTTTATGTGGGTAACGGGGGATTGATCTGGGCTGTCAGTCTTTGCAAACAAGCACCTTTAGCCACTGATCCATTTCTCCAGCCCTGTCATTTTAAAAAATATATATTTTATTAATTTATGAGAGAGAGAGAAAGAATGAGCCAGATGAACTAAGTGGCACATGCATCTGGAGTTCGTTTGCAGTGGCTAGAGGCTGTGGTGTGCCCATTCTCACACTCTCTCTCTTTCTCTCCCTCTCTGTCTCTAATAAATAAATAAAAATAAATCTTAAAATAAATAAATAAATCCTGAATTAAAAAAATAGAACAAAACAAACCTGAGGGCTAGAGAAACAGCTCAACAGTTAAAGCCACTGGCAAAACTTTCTGGGCTCAGATTTGATTCCCTAATACCCATGTGAGCCCAGATAAGCAAGATGCACAATGTGGCACATGTTTCTGGAGTTCCTTTTGAGCAGCAAGAGGTCTCTGGCACACCCATACCTTGTCTGTCTGTCTCTCTCACTTTCTCTCTGTTTCTCAAGTAAATGTATAAAGAATTTAAAAACCACCACGTGTGGTGGCGCACGCCTTTAATCCCAGCACTCAGGAGGCAGAGGTAGGAGGATCGCCGTGAGTTCAAGGCCACCCTGAAACTCCATAGTGAAATCCAAGTAAGCCTGTGCTAGAGTGAGACCCTACCTCTAAAAATAAAAACAAAAACAAACAAAGAAAAACAAAAAAAAATTAAAAACTAAATGGGCAATAAAAAATATTTTATTTTATTTATTTTTATTTATTTATTTTTTGTTTATTTATTTTTATTTATTTGAGAGTGAGAGACAGAGAGGCAGAGAGAGAGAGAGAGAGAGAGAGAGAGAGAGAGAGAGAGAGAGAGAGAGAGAATGGGCGCGCCAGGGCCTCCAGCCACTGCAAACAAACTCCAGACGCGTGCGCCCCCTTGTGCATCTGGCTAACGTGGGTCCTGGGGAATCGAGCCTCGAACCGGGGTCCTTAGGCTTCACAGGCAAGCGCTTAACCGCTAAGCCATCTCTCTAGCCCTAAAAAATATTTTAAAGCATGGTTGCCTTTCTCTCTCAAATAAATAAATAAGTAAATAAATAAATAAAATAAAAGGGGTTGGAGAGATGGCTTAGCAGTTAAAGCCTAAGGACCCTCTCTCTCTCTCTCTCATAAGTAAATAAATAAAAGTGTGGTTGCTAGAGAGATTGCTTCGTGGTGCTTCCTGTAATTATTTATTTGTTTTTAAACGTTTTTATTGCCAGGTGTGATGGCTCCCATCTCTAATCCCAGAACTCACTTTGTGTATCTGGCTTTATGTAAATACTGGGGAATCAAACCCAGGCTGACAGGCTTACCAAGCAAGCTCCTCTAACTGCGCATCATCTCTCCAGCATTAAAAACATGTTTTTTTAAATTACTTAATTTATTTTTAATGTATTTTTATTGACAACTTCTATACTTACAGACAACAAACCATGGTATTTCCCCCCCACACTTTCTCCTTCATAATTCTGCTATCTGTCATATCCCCTCCCTCTGTCCATTAGTCTCTTTTAATTTGATGTCATCATCTTTTTCTCCAATTATGAGGGTCTTGTGTGGGTATTGGGGGATGGCCCAAAAGGCAACATAGTGCTGAGAAGAAGGGACGTAGGAGTGTCCAGCACTGAAACATCTCACACTCTCCAAGTCTCAGGGTCCATTGCGGAAAAACATGTTTTGATTTTTTGTTTCGTTTGAGATGGGGGTCTCACCCTAGCCGAGGCTAGCCTGGAATTCACTGTGCAGTTTCAGGCTGGCTTTGAACTCACAGTGGTCCTTCTTCCTCGGCATCCCGAGTGCTGAGATTAAAGGCATGTGCCACCATTGGCACAAAAAACATTTTTTTGTTTGTTTTTCATTTTTTGGTTTTTTGAGGTAGAGTCTCACTCTGGAGTTTCAGGGTGGCCTCGAACTCACGGCAATCCTCCTGCCTCTGCCTCTGCCTCCTGAGTGTTGGGATTAAAGGCGTGAGCCACAATGCCTGGCCCAAAAACACTTTTTTAAATAAAAGAAAATTAATGCATATAACATAAGTACCTGAGAAAATAAGAGAATTACAGGCTAGTTTTGAGCAGAAAGAGAGAGAGAGTCTCTCTTTTTTTGTTTTATTTTTAGTTTTATTTATTTGAAGGGGGGGGGGAGAGAGTGAGAGAGAGAGAGAATGGGCATGCCAGGGCCTCCAGCCACTGCAAAACAAAAGCAAACAAAACAAACAAAAAATGTTTTTGGCTAGTGGTGGTGCATGCACCACTACGCCCAGCTTTTGTTTGTTTTCTTTTATTTATATTATTTTTTTTAGGAGGATCACTATGAATTCCAGGCCAGTCTGAGACTACATAGTGAATTCCAGGTCAGCCTGGGCCAGAGCAAGACTCTACTTTGAAAAAAAAAATTACACCAAATAGAAGGCTGGGCAAATTGTTTCGTGGTTAAAGGCACTTGCTTGCAAAGCTTGCCTGAGCAAGTTCCATTTCCTAGCGCACACATAAAGCCAGTCACACAAAGTGGTGCACTTACGCTCTGAAAATGCATTTTCTCAAAATAAAATGTGGTAGCAACTTGCAGATATTCACTGCTAAGCCTGCTTGCTTTCCTAAGTTCTGGCTTGAAGAGCACAGTCTTTCCTTCCCCTTCTATATCTTCTTGGCATGTTGGCTGAAATTCCATGTTTGCTTGCCCTGACACTATGGTCTTTCTCAATAAATCTCCTGTTTTTGTTTTTTATTAATATGGAATGCTTCATGAATTTGCGTGTCATTCTTGCTCAAGGGCCATGCTAATCTTCTCTGCATTGTTCCAATTTTAGTATATGTGCTGCTGAAGTGAGTACTGCTTTTTGGTTTTTGAAGTAGGCTCTCACTCTAGCCCAGGCTGACCTGGAAGTCACTATGTAGTCTCAGGCTAGCCTTGAACTCATAGCGATGTTCCAACCTCTGCCTCCTGAGTTCTGGGATCAGAGATGGGAGCCACCACACCTTAGTTTCCCACCAGGAATCAATGGTAAGATCCTATTGCTGAAGTCTTCACATACTTGGGCTGCAAGGTCACTGAGAAACTCCGCTGGAGCTGAGCTGAAAACCTCCTCCACGTAGGCCAGTTGAAAGAAAGTTGGAAAAAGCCATCTTGCACGCAGTTAAATGGGAGAGAGTGAAATCACCAGTGAAGATACCCAACAGTGGACACTGCAAGCCTTATATTTGGCCAGCCAGGCCAAATGAGCCAATGGGTGCAATAGTCGCATGTCTGTTATGGGGGAAACCAACCACCCTCTAATTTGACTGGAGGCCCACTCCATGGGAGGAAATACATCCCTGATACTGAAAACCTACAACAGGGGTAGTCATGAGTCCTAGGGGTGTAACGTCTGCTGCTGTCTGGCTAAAAGAATATACTATGCTCACCAAACTGCCCAGTAAGCATTTCTCTTAATGTTCATACCTATATATATATTAATGCTACTTTCACTTTTGACTAGAGAAGCTTCTCTTTTCAGATGGCAGTGATCTTGGGATCACTCAGAAGGTACCATGGTGCTGAGAAGAAGTGACAGAGCAGTGCTTAGCACTGAAATATCTCTATCACACCTTCCAAGGCTCAGGGTCCATTGTGGAAGAGGTGGCAGAAAGAATGTAAGAGCCAAAGGAAGGACTCCTTTCAACGGGCTCCCCCCCAGACACAAAATGGCCTGGATATCCATGACCTCACAGTGCCTGACACTACCTACACAAGACCATCATAATAGGAGGAAAAGAGGATGACATCAAAATAAAAGAGAGACTGATTGTGGGCTGGAGAGATGGCTTAGCCTGTCAAGCTTAAGGACCCCGGTTCGAGGCTCGATTCCCCAGGACCCATGTTAGCCAGATGTACAAGGGGCGCACGTGTCTGGAGTTCCTTTGCAGTGGCTGGAGGCCCTGGTGCGCCCATTCTCTAGCTATCTATCTATCTGCTTCTTTCTCTCTCTGTCACTCTCACATAAATAAATAAATAAAAAAAACAAAAGAATTAAAAAAAGAGGGAGACTGGTTGAGATGGGGAGAATGGAGTTTCAAAGGGGAAAGTGGGGTGGGAGGGTATTACCATGGGGTATTTTTTTATAATCATGGAAGTTGTTAATAATTTTTTTAATTAAAAAAAAAAAACCAATATTCTGGCCCCTGCTCCCAGGTCAAAAATCTACAGAACAAAGGGCACTTCTAGATTATAGCCTCTGATAAATTACCTGTTTTCTTGATCAGGGAGGATATGGACAGCCAGAAATGGGGAAATGTATTCCAAGCCAGTGTATCTGTAACAGGAGAGTCACATCAGAGGAAAATTGGTCCTCCAGCCTTCACAAAAGAGGAAAGGTCCCTTGTTCAGCACAACCTTGGCTTATCCTAGCAGATGACAACGCTAAGAGTCTTAGAGCTCCTCACAGGTCTCTAAAAGTCTCTCCTACAGAGCCATTAATGACCTATGGAAGTATAATACATCATTAATTTTGGCTGCCTGTACGACCTTAAACACCCAGTAAGAGAATATGACCACAGAAGATTACAATATAAAAAAAAGATTCAGACTAACAGGTCCCCTGTCTGATGCTGACCTACAATACTAAGCTGTTACATTAACTCATGCCTTTTGCCTCTGCCTGGCCCTGATTAGTCAGCCACTGTTTTCCCTTAAAAAATCCAAGCCAGGTGTGGGGACACACGCCTTTAGTCCCAGCACTCAGGAAACAGAGGTAGGAGGATCACCATAAATTCAAGGCCATCCTGAGACTACACAGTGAATTCCAAGTCAGCCTGGGCTAGAGTGAAACCCTACCTCAAAAAAACGAAAAAAAAAAAATCAACTGAAAAAAAAAATCCAGAAAATGTCCTCACTGATTATGTTTACCCGATGGTTAATAATTTGTATTGAGGGCAGGAGAGATGGCTTAGCGATTAAGCACTTGCCTGTGAAGCCTAAGGACCCCAGTTCGAGGCTCGATTCCCCAGTACCCATGTTAGCCAGATGCACAAGGGGCCGCATGCATCTGGAGTTTGTTTGCAGTGGCTGGAGGCCCTGGCATGCCCATTCTCTCTCTCTCTCCCTCTTTCTCTCTCTGTCGCTCTCAAATAAAAAAAATTAAAAAATTAAAAAAAATAATTTGCATTGATCCAGTCTCTCCTTGTTATGTCTTATTACAATACAAATGTATATTGTGTCTTTACTATTAAAATATGTAATTTGTTTTCATTTTACAGGAATTGGAGTTATCAGTCTTAAATCTCAGATGAGACTTGGGACTTTAAAACAATCTTGTATGCCTTTAATCCCAGCACTCGAGAGGCAGAGGTAGGAGGATCGCTGAGAGTTCGAGGCCACTCTGAGACTACGTAGTGAATTCCAAGTCAAATTTAATTTTTTTTTTTAAAGTAGAGTCTCGCTCCAGCCCAGGGTGACTTGGAATTCATATGTAGTCTCAGGGTGGCTTTGAACTCTCAGCGATCCTCCTACCTCTGCCTCTCGAGTGCTGGGATTAAAGGCGTGCACCACCATGTCTGACTAAAATTAAATTAAATTAAAAAAAATCTGTAAATCAAATATTCTTCCAGGGATATAAGAGGGTTACCATTTATATTGATACCAGAATAGGTGATGTTCTTGGTAGTATTTAAAGACATTAAAGGGGGGGATGTGGTAGAAGAAATTTAGCAAAGAAACCAGGCTCAGATGATACTCTAAGACAGTTTTCTTTTCTTTTCTTTTTTTTTTTTTTTTTTTTTTTTTTGAGGTAGGGTCTTAATCTAGCCCAGGCTGACCTGGAATTCACTATGCAGTCTCAGGGTGGCCTTGAACTCACGGCAATCCTCCTACCTCTGCCTCCCCAGTGCTGGGATTAAAGGTGTTTGGACACCACACCTGGCTAAAAACACAGTTTGTGAAGTCCAGGTCAGCCTAGACTAGAGTGAGACCCTACCTGAGAAAAAACAAAAACCGGGCTGGAGAGATGGCTCAGTAGTTAAGGCGTTTGCCTCATGAACCAAAGGACCCAGGTTTGACTCTCCAGGTCCCATGTAAGCCAGATGCACATGGTGGTGCATGCATCTGGACTTCCCGTGCAGTGGCTAGAGGCCCTAGTGTGCCCATTCTCATTCTCACTTTCTCTTCCTCTGTCTATCTCTAATAAATAAATAAAATCTTTAAAAACAAATCCCCAAACCAAAATAATACCCCCCAAAGCCCCAGTTTATATTGTACTAGCTTTACTGGGAAACAATATGACCCTGAGGCTCGTCCCTATCAACACAGTTGCATCCTGTTTATGTGTTATCTAGTTAGTACAGCCGTAGGTACAGACACCCCTGAACAGCCCTTCTGCTCTGCACTTGTCCTTTCTCTCTTTTTTTTCAAGGTAGGGTCTCCCTCTAACCCAGGTTGACCTGGAACTCACTATGTAGTCTCAGCATGGCCTTGAACACACAGTGATCCTTCTACCTCAGTTTGCCAAGTGCTGGGATTAAAGGAGTGTGCTACCATACCCAACTACACTTTCTTTTTAAAATATTTTTATTGACAAATTCCATAATTATAAATAATATCCCATAGCAATTCTCTCCCCCCCTCCACTTTCCCCTTTGAAACTCCATTCTCCATCATATCCCCTCCCCCTCTCAATCAGTCTCTCTTTTATTTTTTTAAATATTTTTTAAAATTTTTTTGTTCATTTTTACTTATTTATTTGAGAGTGACAGAGACAGAAAGAGGCAGAGAGAGAGAAAGAGAGAGAGAGAATGGGTGCGCCAGGGCTTCCAGCCTCTGCAAACGAACTCCAGACACGTGAGCCCCCTTGTGCATCTGGCTAACATGGGTCCTGGAGAATTGAGCCTCGAACTGGGGTCCTTAGGCTTCACAGGCAAGCACTCAACCGCTAAGCCATCTCTCCAGCCCCTTTCTTTTATTTTGATGTCATGATCTTTTCTTTCTATTTTTTAAAATGTTTTAATTTTTATTAACATTTTCCATGATTATAAAAAAGTTCACATGGTAATTCCCTCCCTCTCCCCCCCCCCCCCGATTTTCTGCCTATTAAGATGGTCTTGTGCAGGTAGTGTCAGGCACTGTGAAGTCATGGATATCCAGGCCATTTTGTGTCTGGAGGAGCACATTGTAAGGAATCCTACCCTTCCTTTGGCTCTTACATTATTTCTGCCACCTCTTCTGCAATGGACCCTGAGCCATGGAAGGTGTGATTGAAATATTTCCATGCTGAGCACTCCTCTGTCACTTCTTCTCAGCACCATGGTGCCTCCTGAGTCATTCCAAGGTCACTGCCATCTGAAAAGAGAAAGTTATCTAGCCAAAAGTGAGAGTAGCATTAATATAAGGGTATGAACATTAAGAGAAGTGCTTACTGGACAGTTTGATGAGCATAGTATATTCTTTTAGCCAGACAGCAACAGACGTTACACCCCTAGGGCTCATGACTACCCCTGTTTTAAGTTTTCAGTATCAGGTATGTATTCCCTCTCACAGAGTGGGTCTCCAGTCCAATTAGAGGGCAGTTGGTTTCCACCATGACAGACGTGCCACTATTGCGCCGGTTGGCTCATTTGGCCTGGCTGGCCAATTATAAGGCTTGCAGTGTCCACTGTTCCACACCCAGCTTCTTTCTTTTTTTCTTTTCTTTTCTTTTTCTTTCTTTCTTTCTTTCTTTTTTTTTTTTTTTTTTTTTTTTGAGGTAGGGTTTCACTCTAGCTCAGGCTGACCTGGAATTCACTATGCAGTCTCAGGGTGGCCTCGAACTCATGGTGATCCTCCTACATCTGCCTCCTGAGTGCTGGGATTAAAGGCGTGTGCCACCAGGCCCAGCTCGTCCTTCCTTCCTTCCTTCCTTCCTTCCTTCCTTCCTTCCTTCCTTCCTTCCTTCCTTCCCTTCCTTCCTTCCTTCCTTCCTTTTTTCTTTCTTTCTTTCTTTCTTTCTTTCTTTCTTTCTTTCTTTCTTTCTTTCTTTCTTTCTTCCTTCCTTCCTTCCTTCCTTCCTTCCTTCCTTCCTTCCTTCCTTCTTTCTTTCTTTCTTTCTTTCTTTCCCTTTTTTGAGGCAAGCTCAGCAGACTGGCCTTTTTTATGTGAGAGAGCAAGCAAGCAAGAGAGAGCGAGAGTGAGAGAGAGAGAATTGGTACGCCAGGGCCTTCAGCCACTGCAATCGAACTTCAGATGCATGCACCTCTTTGTGTGCATGTGTGACCTTGCATGCTTGTGTTACTGTGCATCTGGCTTATGTGGGACCCAGAGAGTCAAACATGAGTCCTTAGGCTTTGCAAGCAAGTGCCTCAACTGCTAAGACATTTCTCCAGCCCTGTACTTTCTTATCACTGATTTATTGCTAAGGAATTTTCTTTCTTTTCTTTTTGAGGTAGGGTTTCACTTTAGCCCAAGCTGACCTGGAATTCACTATGTAGTCTCAAGGTGCCCTTGAACTCACAGTGATCTTCCTCCCTCTGCCTCCTTCTGGGATTAGAGGTACATGTCACCATGTCTGGTTTAAAGGCCTTCTTTTGTTTTCTTTTTTTTCTTTTTTTTTTTTTTGCTTTCTTTCCTTTATCATTGTTTTTCCCCTTGAGACAAGGTCTCCTTATGTAGCTCAGCTCAGCCTTGAGCTTGAGATCCTTATCCTTCTGCCTCACAAATGCTAAGATTACTGGTGTGCACCATCACACACGCATGAAGAAGCTCCACTTCAAAAAATGGGGCACTTCCAGCCAAGATGGTGAATGCCTACCTGCACAGCACATCCCCGGGAAAGAAAGATAGATGTAGATCCTAAGGAGAGAGCCACCCCATCATACCTCAAAAGGGCCCCGGCTGAAGCTAAGAAAAATTGGCGAAATAAGCATGGGTGCTGTTTTCTTGGTGAACTGGATACCAGCACAAGGGTAAAGGAGATCAACACAGAGAAATATCAACTCCTACCAAATCGGAGAGCCAGAGACCCAGAGGCCCCCCAACACCTCAGCACTGAAGCAGACTAAAAATGAACCCAACAAGGCTCAGGGAAATTTTGGGGAAGAGGGGGCGGAAAGAATGTTAGAGCCACATGTTGGGTCATGATATGCAGACATTTATCCTACCCATAACTGCGGGCTGACTCCAGAATGCATGACCCATATACCTCAACAAGGAGGGTCTAAGGGGAGGGGTAGGTAATGGATGAGCCTAATAATAATACCAAACTGCCTGTATTCGCTGAGTACAAAGCTAATTAATAAAAAATGGGCGTGGTGGCGCATACCTTTAACCCTAGCACTTAGGATGCAGAGGTAGGAGAATTGCTGTGAGTTCAAGGCCAACCTGTGATTACATAGTAAATTCCAGGCTACATAGAGAGACTGTCTCAAAATTAAATAAATTACAATAGGGCTTGAAGATGTCGTTCAGTGGTAGAATACTTGCCTAGCATGCTTGAGGCCCTGGGTTCAATCCCCAGTACTGAAGAAAAAAAAAGTTCTCTCCATTTTAATGGGGTTGGGGTGGAAATGTTCTGGAAGAACAAGAGAACTAGGAAACAGGGCTGCAGCCATTATTGGAAAGTGCAACCAGCCAGCTTCCTGCGCTGGCATGCATAACTCTACGGCTGCAAGCAGACCTTATTCACTGGTAGATTGTTAGCAGCATTTCCATGTGTCTACATAAGGCGACAGTGAACATTCTACTCATCAGTTCTGTTTTAGATACAGTGGCTAAATCCTGGGGTGTGGGGAAGCTAGGTAAGTGCTCTGCCACCAAGCTATCCCCAAAGCCCACCATTGTTATTTTTTTAATTATGATACTGATTTTAGCGAGAGTTGAGAAAGAGGAGAAAACATGCAAGAAAGCACCCAAACCAAGAAAAGGTCCCCCTTTTCTTGCCAGCGTCTGTGAAGAGAGAGAGGAAACAGGGTGGAGTGGGGAGGGGAAATCTCCCATCGTTATTTTATTTATTTATTTGAGGCAGGGTCTCATTGTAGCCCAGCCTGACCTAGAACTCATTCTGGAGTCCCAGGCTGGCCTTGAATTTACAGCGATCCTCCTACCTCCTGAATGCTGGGATTTAAGGTGTGCACCACCACACCAGGATTAATCATTGCTTTTTTTTTTTTTCCATGAGGTAGGGTCTCACTCTAGCTCAGGCTGACCTGGAATTCACTATGGAGTCTCAGGGTGGCCTCGAACTCACAGCGATCTTCTTACCTCTGCCTCCCAAGTGCTGGGATTAAGAAGTGTGCCACCTCGCCCAGCCATTGTTAATTTTTAAGTTTTTTTTTTTCCTATTTGAGACAGAGAGAGGGAAAGAGATAGATTGAGAGATAGATAGATAGATAGATAGGTAGATAGATAGACAGATAAACAGACAGAGACAGAGAGAGAATGAGTGCGCCAGGGCCACTGCAAACAAACTCAAGACACATGCACTACCTTGAGCATCTGGCTTACGTGGGACCTGGAGAATTAAACCTGGGTCCTTAGGCTTTGCAGGCAACTGCCTTAAACCACTGAGCAATTTCTCCAGCCCCATTGCTATTTTTTAAATGCCAGTTTATTTATTTTATTTTTTTTGAGGTAGGGACTCACTCTAGCCCAGGATGACCTGGAATTCACTATGTAGCCTTGGGGTGGCCTCAAACTCACTGCCATCTTCCTACCTCTGTCTCTTGAGTGCTGGGATTAAAGGTGTGCACCACCTTGCCCATCTGCCAGTTTCTCCCTTTTAATTTTATTTATTTGAGAGAGAAACAGAGATGAGAAAGAGGGAGGGAGAGAGAGAGAGAGAGAATGGGTGCAAAAAGGCCTTCATCCTCTGCAAATGAACTCCAGACACATGTGCCACTTTGTGCATCCTACTTACACGGGTCCTGGGGAATCAAATCTGGGTCCGTAGGCTTTGCATGCAAATGCTTTAACCGCTAATCCACCTCTCCAGCCTCTATTGCTATTTGTTTTTCAAATTTTTAACAACTTCCATGATTTAAAAAAAAATCCCATGGTAATACCTTCCCTCCCCCAACTTTCCCCTTTGAAACTCCATTCTCCATCATATCCCCTCCCCATCTCAATCAGTCTCTCTTTTATTTTGATGTCATGATCTTTCCCTCCTATGATGATGGTCTTGTGTAGGTAGTGTCAGGCACTGTGAGGTCATGGATATCCAGGCCATTTTGTGTCTGGAGGGAGCACGTTGTAAGGAGTCCTACCCTTCCTTTGGCTCTTACATTCTTTCCACCACCTCTTTCGCAATGGACCCTGAGCCTTGGAAGGTGTGATAGAGATATATAAACAAGCACTTTTAACCACTTACTCATCTCCCAGCCCCCACCATTGTTATTTAACATTGGCCAAGGAAAGCAAAAGAGAAAAACCAAGAACACATCTTGGATGAAGCAAAGTTCTTACTTCAGCTGACCTTTGAACGTGGGTTTGAGTTCCACTAACACTTCTCGGCCCATTGTTTTCTTTACTGTGCTGAGAATGGATCTTAGAGCCTCCTTCCTACTTGCTAGGCTAGCACTCTGACACTAAGCCACACCTCAGCACTAGATTTTGCTTTGAGATTTGTAACAAGTTTAAAAAAATCCAGGGCCTTCTGGGCATGGTGGTGCATGGACCCAAGTTTGTTTTTTTTTAAAATTTTTTGTTTATTTTTATTTATTTATTTGAGAGTGACACAGTGAGAAAGAGGCAGAGAGAGAGAGAACATGGGCATGCCAGGACCTCCAGGCACTGCAAACGAACTGCAGACATGTGTGCCCCCTTGTGCATCTGGCTAACGTGGGTCCTGGGGAATCGAGCCTCAAACCGGGGTCCTTAGGCTTCACAGGCAAGCGCTTAACCACTAAGCCATCTCTTCAGCCCAGGACCCAAGTTTGTAATCCCAGCACTTGGGAGGTGGGCAGAAGGCTCAGGAATTCAAAACCAGCATGGGGGCTGGAGAGATTGCTTAGTGGTTAAAGCATTTGCCTGCAAAGCCTAAGGACCCAGTTTCAATTCTTCAGAACCCATGTAAGCCAAATGCACATGGTGGTGCATGCATCTGGAGTTCATTTGCAGTGGCCAGAGGCCCTGGTGTACCCATCCTCTCTCTTTCCCCTCTCATAAACAAATAAACAAAGCAGCATGGGCTACATGAGACACTGTCTCAAAAAAAAATAAATCAGGGGTTGGGGCTGGAGAGGTGGCTTAGCGGTTAAGCATTTGCCTGTGAAGCCTAAGGACCCTGGTTCGAGGCTCGATCCCCAGGACCCACATTAGCCAGATGCACAAGGGGGCGCGCACGTCTGGAGTTCCTTTGCAGTGGCTGGAGGCCCTGGCGCGCCCATTCTCTCTGCCTCTTTCTATCTTTGTCTGTCACTCTCAAATAAATAAATAAATAAAAATAAACAAAAAATTAAGCCGGTGGTGGTGGTGCACGCCGGTAGGAATTTGCTGAAGAGGCAGAGGCAGGAAGAACAGGAGTTCGAGACCAGCCTGGGCTACACATCACTGGGCATGGTGGTGCATGTCTTTAATCTCAGCACTCGGGAGGCAGAGGTAGAAGGATCGCCATAAGTTCAAGGCCACCCTGAGAGTACATAATTCCAGGTCAGCCTGGACCAAAATGAGACCCTACCTCAAAAAAAAAAAAAAAAAAAAAAAAAAACTTAAAATAAAATCAGGGGCTGGAGAGATGGCTCAGCAGTTAAAGGTACTTGCTTGCAAAGCTGGACAACCTGTGGTCAATTCCCCAGTATCCATGTAAAGCCAGATGCACAGAGTGGCACATGCACCTAGAGTTCATTTGCGGTGGGGGCAGCCTCTGCATTCCCATTCTCTCTCTCCTTTCTTCCTATCTCTCTCTAAATAAACAAATAGAATTTTTTTTTTCAAGGTAGGGTTTCATTCTGGCTCAGGCTGACCTGGAATTCACTCTGTTGTTTCAGGGTGGCATTGAACTCACAGTGATCCTCCTACCTCTGTCCCCCAAGTGCTGGGATTAAAGGTATGTGTCACCACACCCAGATAAAACATTTTTTTTTAAAGTTTCATTTATTTATTTGAGAGAGTCAGAGAGAGAGAATGGGCATACCAAGGCCTCCAGCCACTGCAAACAAATTGCAGATGCATGCACCACCTTGAGCATCTGGCATACATGGGTCCTGGGGAATCGAATCCAGATCTTTTGGCTTTGCAGGCAAGTGCCTTAACTGCTAAGCCATCCCTCCAGCCCAAAACATTTTTTTTTGTTTTTTTTTGAGGTAGGGTCTCACTCTAGCCGAGGCTGACCTGGAATTCACTATGGAGTCTCAGGGTAACCTGGGACTCATGGCAATCTTCCTACCTGTGCCTCCCGAGTGCTGGGATTAAAGACGTGTGCCACCACGCCCGGCCCCAAACATTTTTTTTTCCCCCTAAGGTAGGATCTCACTCTAGGTCAGGCTGACCTGGAATTCACTATGTATTCTCAGGGTGGCCTCGAACTCTTGGCGATCCTCCTACCTCTGCCTCCCGAGTACTGGGATTAAAGGCGTGCGCCAACAAGCCCGGCTCCAAACATTTTTTTTTAATTAATTAATTTATTTATTTGAGAGCGACAGACACAGAGAGAAAGACAGATAGAGGAAGAGAGAGAGAATGGGCGCGCCAGGGCTTCCAGCCTCTGCAAACGAACTCCAGACGCGTGTGCCCCCTTGTATATCTGGCTAACGTGGGACCTGGGGAACCGAGCCTCGAACCGGGGTCCTTAGGCTTCACAGGCAAATGCTTAACCGCTAAGACATCTCTCCAGCCCGGCTCCAAACATTTTTAAAAAATATTTTATTTATTTATTTAGAGAGGGAGAGGCAGATAGAGAGAAAAATGGGTGTACCAGGGCCTCCAGTCACTGCAAAGGAACTCCAGACACATGTGCCGCCTTGTGTATCTGGCTTACATGGGTACTGAGGAATTGAACCTAGGTCCTTTGACTTCATAGGCAAGTTCCTGAACTGCTAAGCCATCTCTTCAGCCCCCAAAACATTTTTTTTTGAAAAATCAGAAGATGTGGAGAGATGGCTCAGTGGTTAAGGTGCCTGCCTGCAATGCCTAAGGACCTGGGTTTGATTCCCCAGGGTCCACATAAAGCCAGATGCACAGTGGTGCACCCATTGGAGTTCGTTTGCAGCAGCTGGAGGCCTGAGAAACATAATGAATTTCAGGCCAGTGTGGGCTAGAGTAAGACCCTACCTCGAAAAAACAAAATAAATAAATAAATAAATGAATGAATAAATAAATAGAAAGTGAGAGACGAGACACCTCAAAGACAAACTGTAACCTAGAAATATGGGGGAAAATAGTTCAGTATGCTACGAATGCATGAAATATGTTTATTTACAGTCTAATTTTATTTATTTTCATACAATATATGTGAGCATATTCTTTTTTTTTTTTGTTTTTTCGAGATAGAGTCTCACTCTAGTCCAGGCTGACCTGGAACTCACTATGTAGTCTCAGGGTGGCCTCGAACTCACAGCGATCCACCTAGCTCTGCCTCTCGAGTGTTGGGATTAAAGGCGTGCGCCACCAGGCCCAGCTTATGTGAACATATTCTAAAAGGTTAAGAGTGATCCAAAATAGAATGAGACCCTGCCTCAAAAATAAATAAATAAATAAAAGATTAGGATCTGGGAAGTTGGCTCAGCAGTTAAAGGTGCTTGCTTGCAAAGCCTACTGGCCTGGATTCAATTCCCAAGCCACCTGATGTGTTCCTTTGCAGCAGCAAGAGACCCTGGTGTGAGCGGACACACACACACACACGCGCGCACACATAGGCGCTCACATAAATAAATAATAAGTAAAAGATTAATCCATTGCTGTCTTCATATCTGAATGTACTACTAGTAGGTAAACCTGGCTGGAGGAAGCAGGTCGCTGGGAGTGTGCTTTTAAAAAGTACATCTTGTCCTGGAGCTCTTCCTTTTTCCTTCTTGCCTCCCAGCTGCCCTGACGCAAGTAGCCTTCCTCTTCCATGCCTTCTGCCAGCATGCTCTGGCTTGGCTCTGACCCACAGTGGTGGAGCTAGCTGACCAGGATCTGAAACAATGAGCCAAAATAAACCCTTCCTTCCTTATTTTAAAAATATTTTTATTGGGCTGGAAAGATGCCTTCACGGTTGACACTTGCCTGCAAAGCCTAAGGACCCAGGTTCGATTCTCCAAATCCCATTTAAGCCAGATGCACATGGTGGTGCATGCATCCAGAGTTTGTAGTGGCTAGAGGCCCTGGTGTGCCCATTCTCTCTCTCTAATAAATAAATAAAAATAAATCAGGGGCTGGGGGGATGGCTTAGTGGTGAAGGCATTTGCCTGCAAAGCCAAAGGACCCAGGTTCAATTCCCCAGGACCCACGTAAGCCAGATGCACAAGGTGGCACATGTGTCTGGAGTTTCTTTGCAGTGGCTGGAGGCCCTGGCATGCCCATTCTCTCTGTCTGCCTCTCTCTCTCTCTCAAATAAATAAATAAACTTGGAAAAAAAGAAAAATAGTTTTAAAAATATTTATTTATTCATTTATTCCTTTGCAAGGAGAACAAGAGAGAGAACCAGGGCCTCTTGCCACTGGAAACAAACTGCAGATGCATACACCACTTTGTGCATCTGGTTTTATATGGGTAATAGGGAATTGAACCTGGACCATCAGGCTTTAGAAGCGAGTGCCTTTTACCATTGAGCCATCTCTCCACCCTTTCCTTATTTTTTTTTTTCTAGATAGGGTCTTACTGTAGCCCACTCTGACCTGGCATTCACTGTGGAGTCTCAGGGTGGCCTCAAACTCACAGTGATCCTCCTACCTCTGCCTCCCAAGTGCTGGGATCAAAAGTGTGTGCCTCCATGCCCGGATATTCCTTTTTATTTTTTTAATTTTTATTAACTTTTTCCATGATTATAAAATATATCCCATGGTAATTCCCTCCCTCCCCACCCCCACACTTTCCCATTGGATTTTCCTTTTTTGCTTGTTTTTCGAGGTAGGGTTTCACTCTAGTCCAGGTTGACCTGGAATTCATTCTGTAGTCTCAGGGTGGCCTCGAACTCACAGCGATCCTCCTACCTCTGCCTCCGGAGTGCTGGGATTAAAGGCATGTGCCACCACTGCCACCACGCCCGGCTCTTCCTTCTTTTTAAAAAATATATCTTATTTATTTATTTGGGAAAGAGGGGGAGGAAGAGAGAATGAGCGTGCCTCTAGCCACTGCAAATGAACTCTAGATGCATGCGCCCCCTTGTGCAGCTGGCTTACGTGGGTCCTAGGGAATCAAACCGGGATCCTTTAGCTTTGCAGGCAAATGCCTTAACTGCTAAGCCATTTCTCCAGCCCTCTTCCTTTTTTTAAAAACTCTCTCTCTCTCCTCTTTCTCTCTCTCTCTCTGTGTGTTCATGTGTGTGAGTGCAGATGCATGAATGCCATGACATTTGTGTTGAGGTCAAAGGACAAGCTTGGGTGATGGTCGTTACCTTCCACCTTGTTTGAAGAAAGGTCTCTTATGGTTCCCAGCTGCATATGCCAGGATAGCTGGCCTGTAAGCTTTTGGGATTCTCCTGTCACCATCTCAGTAGGAATGCTGGAATTATTGATAGGTACTATGATGTCTGGCTTCATGGGTCCTTGGCCTAGAACTCATGGCAATCCTCCTACCTCTGCCTCCCTAGTGCTGGGCTTAAAGGCGTGTGCCACCACAGCTGGCGAGCTTTTTGCAAGTTACATGCACATGAGCATGCATACGCTCTGGGGTTCTGGGGTTAGGATATCCTCAGTGCTGGAGAGGGTGTTTTGCATGAGTGAAACACTGGCTTTGAGCCATAGCTCCATAAACATATAGCTGCTTATAGGCAATAAACTGGTAATAAAATTATACAAAAGAGTGGGTTTCTGTATAAAAGCAAGTTAGAAACGTACCAAGAGCCCTATGCCACTGGCATTTCCAGTAGCAATCACTCCAACCAAACACCAAGGGGACAAGGCAAAAGTGGCATGTTTATATCAAGTCTCCTTATTTGGCTTGATGGCAGGCTGTCTTTCTCTCAGCAGCTGGGCCCTGGTGTGGGGTGGCCCCTAACTGCCTTGTCCTTCACTGGCATGGAAGGTGGGGGAGAAGGTCAGCGGCCAGGGTCATCGGAGTCCTGTAGATACACTCTTTAGTTAAGAAGATGATGTCCTTTGTCCCGGTCCACTGGGAGCCTTGATTTCAGGATGTTCCCATTTCTTCCCCGGGCTTTATCTGCCTCTGGACACCATGCGCTTGTGCATTCTTTTATCTTTTCCTGAGGGAGACTCTCCCGGGAGCTCAGGCTGACCTGGAACTCACTCTGAAGACCCAGGCTGGCCTCTCAGTCTTCCAAGTGCTAAGATTAAAGGCATGCACCACTATGCCAGACCCCGCTTTCTCTTCCTTCCTTCCTTCCTTCCTTCCTTCCTTCCTTCCTTCCTTCCTTCCTTTTCTCTCTCTCTCTTCTTGGTTATTTGAGGTAGGGTCTCACTCTAGTCCAGGCGAACCTGGAATTCACCTCTGCCTCCCGAGCGCTGGGATTAAAGGCGTGCGCCACCATGCCCAGCTTCTTTTTTCAAAGACAGCGTCTTGCTGTAGCACAGGCTGGGCTTGAACTCCCTCTCCTATTGGCCTCCCCTGCCAAGTGCTGGGATTGCAGGTGTGAGTCACTATGCCTTTGGTTTTAAGTATGTGATTGCTCCTGCAACCAATTTTTAGTTACTTATTTATTATTTATTAGCAAGCAGACAGAAATAGAAAAGAGAGAGAGAGAATGGGTATGCCAAAGCCTCCAGCTGCTGCAAATGGAGTCCAGATGTGCCACTTTGTGCATTTGGCTTTACATGGGTCCTGGGGAATCTAACCAGGGACATTAGGCTTTGCAGGCAAGTGCCTTAACTGGTAAGTCATCTCTCTAGCCCCTGTAACCAATTTTTGTGCTTGTCTCAGCTTTGTGGGTTTTTTTTTTTTTGTTTGGCTATTTTTTTGAATTTAGTATGTAGTGTCAGGCTAGCCTCAAACTCACAGCAAATCCTCCTATCTCTGCTCCACAAATGTTGAGATTAAAGGCATGCTCCATCATGCCCACTAGTTATTGTTTTTTAAAAAAATTGTTTTATTTTTATTTATTTGAGAGTGACAGACACAGAAAGAGGCAGATAGATAGATAGATAGATAGATACATAGATAGATAGATAGATAGATAGATAGATAGATAGATAGATAGATAGATAGAGATAGAGAGAATGGGCGCATCAGGGCCTCCAGCCACTGCAAACGAACTCCAGACGCATGCGCCCCCTTGTGCATCTGGCTAACGTGGGTCCTGGGGAATCGAGCCTTAAACGGGAGTCCTTAGGCTTCACAGGCAAGAGTTTAACCATTAAGCCATCTCGCCAGCCCGCAGTAGTTATTTTTTTAGAGCAGGACATGAGAGAGAGATACAGAGAAGAGAAAGAATTGGCACACCAGGGCCTCAGCCACTGTAATTAAACACCAGACTCTTACGCCACCTAGTGACCATGTGTGACCTTGTGCTTCAGTGTGTCTGGCTAACTGGGATTGGGAGAGTAGAATGTGGGTCCTTAGGCTTTGCAGGTAAGCACCTTAACCACTAAGCCATCTCTCCAGCCCAGTTTTTATTTTTTGGGACAGGATCTCACTATGTAGCCTAGCCTGGCCTATCTCTCAAATGCTGGGATTACAGGCATGAGCCACTATGCCTGACAATCCTAATTCTTAGGAGTACACACATGAACCACTTTAAAAAATATTAAATTACTGAGCCGGGTATGGTGGCGCACACCTTTAACCCCAGCACTCAGGAGGCAGAGGCAGGAGGATCACTGTGAGTTGAAGGCCACCCTGAGACTACATAATGAATTTCAGATCAGCCTGAGCTAGAGTGAGACCCTACCTCGTAAAACCAAAAAAAAAAAAAAAAAAATTAAATTATTATATTTAGGGAAGCACAGAGCCAAGGAAAGATGCCCAAGTGGCTAGAGATCCCATGTGGAAGGCCTGGGAAAAAACATGGAAAGAAAAGGAAATAAAAGTAAGTTCAAAGAGTTCCTGTCATGTGGGGAGCTAGAGGACATAACTGGGGGGCCCTCACCTCTGCTGCCTGGCTTGGCTGTGCCCAGGCCCAGCCAAGGGAAAACTCACCAGCAGCTGGACGTGGTGGCATACACCTTCAATCCCAGCACTCAGGAGGAAGAGGCAGGAGGATCGCTGTGAGTTCAAGGGCACTCTGAGAATACAGAGTGAATACAGAGGTCAGCCTGGGCTAGAATGAGACCTTACCTCAAAAAAAAAACAAAAAAAAACCAAAAAAAAACCAAAAAAAAAAAACCAACAAAAAAAAACCCAACTTGTCAGCAGTTGGAGGAAGTTCCCAAGTGATCAGGCAGCTCAGATAAATTACTTTTGTTATTTTCTAGCAAATGTTCTTCACATTGAATTGTACCCAATCCCTCTTAAAGTCCTCAAGCCTCATTCCATAATATTTTTTTAAAAAATATTTTTATTTATTTGAGAATGACAGAGAGAGAGAGAGAGAATGGGCGTGCCAGGGCCTCCAGCCACTGCAAACGAACTCCAGACGCGTGCGCCCCCTTGTGCATCTGGCTAACGTGGGACCTGGGGAACCGAGCCTCGAACCGGGGTCCTTAGGCTTTACAGGCAAACGCTGAATCACTAACCCATCTCTCCAGGCCCATAATCTTTTTTAAAAAATAGTTTATTTTTTATTTTTATTTATTTGCTTGAGAGTGCATGAGAGATAGGAAAATAGGCAGATATATAGAGAGGATGGGCATGCCAGGGCCGCCAGACACTGCAAACAAACTCTAGATGTGTGTGCCCCCTTGTGTATCTGGTTTATGTGGGTCCTGGGGAATCAAACCTGGGTCCTTTGGCTTTGTAGGGAAGTGTCTTAACCACTGTGACATCTCTCCAGCCACATAATCTTTGTGTTTTGTGTTTTTTTTTGTAAAAAAATATATTATGGGCTGAAGAGATTGCTTAGCAGTTAAGAAGCTTGCCTGCAAACCCTAAGGACCCAATGTTTGACTCACTATGTCCCATATAAGCCAGATGCACAAGGTGACACAAATGTGCAAGGTTGCACATGCGCATATGTTTGGAGTTCAATTACAATGGCTGGAGACCCTGGTATGCCAATTCTCTCTCTCTCATAAAAAATTACCAGAAAAAGAAAACAAATATTAGTCTGACATGGTGGTACACACCTTTGATCCTAGTACTTGGGAGGCAGAGGTAGGAGGATCACTGTGAGTTTGAGGCCACCCTGAGACTACATATATTTTTTTAAATTTTCTGTTTATTTTTATTTTATTATTTGACAGCGACAGAGAAAGAGAGAGAGAATGGGCACACCAGGGCCTCCAGCCACTGCAAACGAACTCCAGACGTGTGCACCCCCTTGTGCATTTGACTAACGTGGGTCCTGGGGAATTGAGCCTCGAACTGGGGTCCTTAGGCTTCACAGGCAAGCGCTTAACTGCTAAGCCATCTCTCCAGCCCAAGACTACACATTTGAATTCCAGGTCAGCCTGGACTACAGTGAAACCCTAAATCAAAATAAAATAAAATAACTCTGGATGCATGTACCTGTGCATCTGGCTTTACTTGGATACTGGGGAGTTGAACCAGTGGGGAGTTGAACCAGGACCATCAGGCTTTGCAAACAGGTGCCTTCGACTGCTGAGCAATTTTGCCAGCACCTGATTCCATAATCTTGAAAATCACAGTCTCATTCTGGTTTCCAAACATAATAAAGTTCATTTTCACCCACTTACTTTGTCTTTTTTCTTCCTGTTTTTTTTTTCAAGCTAAGAGTTTAAAAGCCTGAATTATTTTATAGAAGTGATAGAATACATAATTTCTAAGGGCATTGAAGTGCTTGGTAAAATTTTATCGACTTTTATATTGTAGAGGAGGCAGATAGAAATAACATTTTGAGGAAAAAACATTTCAAAGTCACTCCTAAGCCTTCTTTAACACTGTGAAGCAAACTAAATTTTTGACTTTTATATAATTTACAATACAGAAGGAAGTAAAAATAGTAATTCCAAGCATAAAAAGTATTGTTTAATTAATTTATATAGTATAGAAATTATTTACTACAAAAGTGCTATTGAGAATATTGCAGTGAATATGAATTTTAAGTAGAAAAAGTGGAGAATTTTAGATAAAGTATAATTTATTTTAGCGATACCATCTATGTGTACATTAATCAATACTTAGGATAATATAAAGGAGTGTTTTATGTTGTCAAAAATATGTTTTGTCTGGATGGATTCAAAGACTTTTGCACTGTAGCCTATAAAATGCAGTGTGAAATTCTATTATTTATACTGTGTGTTAATCTTTTGTTTTAAAACTCCTTTTTTTAAAAAAAAACATTTTTTGTTTATTTATTTATTTGAGAGCGACAGACACAGAGAGAAAGACAGATAGAGGAAGAGAGAGAGAGAATGGGCGCGCCAGGGCTTCCAGCCTCTGTAAACGAACTCCAGACGCGTGCGCCCCCTTGTGCATCTGGCTAACGTGGGACCTGGGGAACCGAGCCTCGAACTGGGGTCCTTAGGCTTAACAGGCAAGCGCTTAACCACTAAGCCATCTCTCCAGCCCTAAAACTCCTTTTTATTAGTTATGTTTATAGTGTGCATGTAGCCATGATCATCATTAGTCTTTGCCCTGTCTTCCCCCCATAAGGATTGTGAGTGCTGCATTGTGGGGGTGGCCATCAGTTATGGGGGAGAGGCAATGTCTCTGTGCACAGTGACCCAACTTATGGCTCTAACAGTCTTTCTGCCTCCTCTTCCACGACTTTCCCTGAGGCATGTTGGGTTCATTTTAGGTCTATTTCAGTGACAAGATCTTGGGAGTCTCTGTTTCTCTGGATACCTGGTTTGGTAAGAGTTGGTTGTTCTCTGTGTGTATCTCCTTCACCCTTGTGCTGATACCAGGTTCACCGAGAAAGCAACTCTTTCAGGTGGTTCCTTGGTGAGGTGCATTGGGCTGATTCTCTCCTCAGGTTCTTCATCCATCTGAAAAGGAGAAGCAGATTCTCCAATGGAGAGTGAGGTCAGTGCAAGGTACATGGATACCCATTATTATTTTAGAGGGAACTTGATAAGTGTACATCATCTTGTAGCCCACTATTTGTGGGAGCTTGATATTGGGGAGTGGGCTCATTTTTGGATATGGTTCTGGCTTGTTTTTCCATTCCAGCTATGGGTTCCATTCCACCAAGTGGATCCATTAGCCAAATCTAGAGCAGTTGGTAACTGACCATGTGCCACTATTGCACTTGTGTGAGCATCACATCAAGTTGTTTGCTGCTGAGTAGCTTAGAACATGAGTTGCTTAGACAGATGTTGGTCATGTTCCCCTCAATCGCTCATGTAACAGCTTCTGGCACTAGACAAGCTGTCTGGGGTGTTTTGTTTGTTTTTGAGGTAGGGTCTCCCTCTAGCCCAGGCTGACCTGGAATTCACTCTGTAGTCTCAGGGTGGCCGTGACCTCCAACCTCTACCTCCCAAGTGCTTGGATTAAAGGCATGCGCCACAACACCTGGCCTCCTTTTTTTTTTTTTTTTTTTTTAGTTTAGAGAGAAGCAGTGAGAGAGAGAGAGAGAGAGAGAGAGAGAATTGGTGGCGTCAGGGCCTCAGCCATTGCAATGGAACTCCAAATGCTTGCGCCACCTTGTGGGCATGTGCCACCTGTGCTTGCCTTACCTTTGAGCATCTGGCTTAGGTGGGATCTGGAGAGTTGAACATGGGTCCTTAGGCTTCATAGGCAAGTGCCTTAACTACTAAGCCATCTCTCCAGCCCTCACCCATTGACTTTGAACCACATGCAAAGCACTCCTGGCCTGGCTGTTCTTCAGTCTGGGGCTCTAATTCCCCCTGGTCCCTCATTGTCCCTGGGCAGGCAGCCACCCAAAATTCTCACCCTGCCCTCTAACCCTTCGCAAGAGTTGAAATCCAGCACCCTCTAGGTCCAACAGTGGACAAGCAGCAACCAGAACTCAAACACTTTCAGATGTGACAGGAATGGAAGTTTCCAGCACTTTGTCCAGGCAGTAACTAGGGACTGGGATTTTAAGACCAGGCTGGTGTGTATGCTAAGCAAACACTCTACCCATGAACTACATCCCTAGCCCAAAATATGGCACTTTATGACTTGTAAGCCTGAGCTACTCTGGGAAGAAATGACTATTTTACTCTTTGCATTAACATGACTACTATTTCCCGGAAATGCTTGCTTGGGAAAAGGAAGCTCCAAATAACGTGATTTCAGGAACTTCCAGAAAATATGTGTAACCAAACATCAGATTATTCATCTAGCCCTCATCAGGGTAGTGACCTCCTGCTCAGAACAGATCCAGTTCAGCTTTTCAAGGTGACCTTCCAAGCCCTCACCTACCTGCATCCCAGATCCTCCCTGTAAAACTTGCTTTTTTTAAAAAAAAATATTTTATTTATTAATTTGAGAGAAAGAGGGCGAGAGAGAGAGAGAGAGAATGGGTGCTCCAGGGCCTCCAGTCACTGCAAACGAACTCTACACGCATGCGCCCCCTTGTGCATCTAGCTAACGTGGGTCCTGGGGAATCGAGCCTTGAACCGGGATCCTTAGGCTTCATAGGCAAGCACTTAACCGCTAAGCCATCTCTCCAGCCCTAAAACTTGCTTTTAGCTAGACCTAAAACCTCAGGATTAAAGACAGTCACCATCCTGGGATTGAACTTCCAGCTAGTCAGGAGCCTGAGGCAGGAGGATCTGGATTTCATAGTTAAACTTGGCTAGAGTTCAAGGCTGGCCTGGGGAAGTTAGCAAGACCCTGTCTCAAAATAGTTTTTTTTTCTCCAAGATAGGGTCTCACTCTATTCTAGGCTGACCTCAAACTCACAACAGCTCTCTTCCTACTTCTGCCTTCTGAGTGCTGGGATTAAAGGCATGCGCCACCACAAAGGCATGGCAGGGTATAGGGTGGGGCTCCCCGGAAAAAGGCTCAGTGAATAAAGTACTTGCCATGCAACTGTTTAGTGCTCGCGTTCAGATTCCCTGAACCTATGTGAGTGGCAGAATCTGTGATTCCACTGTCCATATAATGAGAAGAGAGATAGGAAAATTTCCCAGAAACTTGCAAATGAAGTGGAAAACTAGAGACTTTGCCTCTAACAAAATGGAAGTGATAAATATTAGGAGAAAAGAAACAAGGCTAAAGCTGGGGCATGGTTGGTGGCGCACACTTTTAATCCTAATACTTGGGAGGCAGAGGTAGGAAGGGCGCTGTGAGTTCAAGGCCACTCTGAGACTGCATAATAAATTCCAGGTCTGCCTAGGCCAGAAGAATTAGGGGCTGGAGAGATGGCTCAACAGTTAAAAGCATTTGCTTGCAAAGTCTGCCAGTCCAAGTTCAATTCCCTAGTACCCATATAAAGCCAGATGGATGTAAAATGGCACATGCATCTGAGGTTCATTTGCAGTGGCAAGAGGTCTGGGCATGTCAATACACACAAGTGAAAATAAATTATATATATATATATATATATATATACACACACACACATATATACATATATATACATATATATATATAATAAATTTTTGTTTATTTTTTTATTTGAGAGTGACAGAGAAAGAGGCAGATAGATAGAAAATGGGCACACCAGGGCCTCCAGCCATTACAAACGAACTCCAGATGCATGAGCCCTCTTGTGCATCTGGCTTAAGTGGGTACTGGGGAATCGAGCCTTGAACCGGAGTCCTTAAGCTTCACAGGCAAGTGCTTAACCGCTAAGCCATCTCTCCAGCCCCCACATAAATGATTTTTTATGGCCGGGCATGGTGACACCTGCCTTTAATCCCAATTCACATAGAAAATTCCAGGTCAGCCTGGACCAGAGTGAGACACTACCTCAAAAAAAAAATCATTTTTTAGAAATAATTTTTTGTTTGTTTCCAAATTAGTGTCTCACTCTGGCCCAGACTGGCCTTGAACTCGCAGTGATTATTCTACCTTGAGGCTACCCCTTCAGGATGCCTCGCAGTTAGATTTTCTGCTTTACTTTCTTCTCTAATAATTCCTTGTTCAACTTGCCCTTCGGCCATGTCTACACTCATCATTCTTTGAGGGTAGCAAGACAATGACCTTGAAAACCATTGGTTTGGGGAATTTTAGGGACTGAGAAACACTGTGTGACTTTCAGACCCCCCTAACACTGGGATTTCATATGTTCACTACCATGTGTAGATTAAAAACTCTTATTTATTCATTTTGGTTTTTCGAGGTAGGGTCTCACTCTGGCCCAGGCTGACCTGGCATTCACTATGGAGTCTCAGGGTGGCCTCAAACTCACGGTGATCCTCCTACCTCTGCCTCCGAGTGCTGGGATTAAAGGTGTGCGCCACTATACTCAGTTTAAAAACTTTAAAAAATATTTTATTTGGGCTGAAGAGATGGCTTAGCAGTTAAGCACTTGCCTGTGAAGCCTAAGGACCCCGGTTCGAGGCTCGATTCCCCAGAACCCACGTAAGCCACATACACAAACTGGCACATTCATCTGGAGTTTGTTTGCAGTGGCTAGAGGCCCTGTCACACCCATCCTCTCTATCTGTCTGTTACTCTCAAATAAATAAATAAAAATAAACAAAAAATTTAAAAATGTACTTAATAGGTTGATATTGTATATATGTAAGTACAATGATTGTGATGGGGAGGTAATATGATGGAGAATGGAATTTCAAAGGGGAAAGTGTGGGGGGGGGAGGGAGGGAATTAACATGGGATTTTTTTTATAATCATGGAAAATGCTAATAAAAATTTAAAAAAATAAATAATTAAAAATGTATTTTATTTATTCATTTACTTGAGAGAGAAAAAGAATGGGCATGCTAGGGCCCCCAGCCACTGCAAACAAACTCCAGACACATGTGCCACCTTGTGCATCTGGCTTACATGGGTCCTGGGGAATTGAACCTAAGTTCTTAGGCTTCACAGGCAAGCACATTAACCACTAAGCAATCTCTCGAGCCCTAAAAAAAAAAAAAAAAAAAAAATTTTTTTGGCTTTTCAAGGTAGAGTCTCACTCTGGTCCAGGCTGACCTTTAATTCACCATGTAGTCTCAGGGTGGCTTTGAACTCACAGCGATCCTCCTACGTCTGACTCCTGAGTGTTGGGATCAAAGGTGTGTGCCACTACATTCATCTCAATTTTTTTTTTTTTTGAGATGGTCTCATCTAAGCCCGGTTGATTTCAAACTCTTGGTAGCTGAAGATGACCTTGAACTCCTTACCCTCCTGCCTCTGCCTCCCTAGTGCTAGCTTTACATGTTTGTGCCACCGCACAGAGCTCTGACTTCTGAAATCTAAAACCAACTTCATTTCTTGGCCCTGTGTTCAACAATACTGGGAGCTGATATTCCTTCCTTTGGTCAAGAAGAACAAGCTTGGGACCAGGTACACTTTCCCTGTCCTGATGTCAAACAGTACTGGAAATTAGCTTCTGGTGGCAGGAAATCCTTGCTCCTGGAAGATAAGGCTGGGTCGACCAATCCAAAACAATACTGCCAGAAACTCCGCGTAACTCAGGTTCCTTCCAGTTTCAAAACCCTGCCTTTCTCTACAGCTGGGACAGTTCCTGGCCTGGTTTTCTTTTATTTTTTTAAAATATTTTTTGTCATTTTTATTTCTTTCTTTGAGAGTGACAGAGAGAGAGGGAGAGAAAGAGACAGACAGAGAGGGAATGGGCGCGCCAGGGCATCCAGCCACTGCAAACGAATGCACCCTCTTGTGCATCTGGCTAACGTGGGTCCTGGGGAATCGAGGCTCGAACTGGGGTCCTTTAGGCTTCACATGCAAGCGCTTGCCTGTGAAGCCGAAGGACCCCGGACCATGATAATTTCCTCCCCTCTCACCCCTTCACAACTCCACTCTCTGTCATATCCCCTCCCCTTCTCAATATTTCTTTTATTTTGATGTCATCATCTTTTCCTCCTATTATGAGGGTCTTGTATAGGTAATGCCAGGCACTGCAAGGTCATGGATATCCAAGCCATTTTGTGTCTGGAGGAGCATGTTGTAAGGAATCCTACCCTTCCTTTGGCCCTTAAATTCTCTCTGCTACTTCTTTGACAATGGACCCTGAGCCTTGGAAGGTGTAGTAGAGATATTTCAGTGCTGAGCACTCCTCTGTCACTTCTTCCCAGCACTCTGGTGCCTTTTGAGTCATTTCAAGGTAACCGCCATCTGAAAAGAGAAGCTTCTTTAACCCAAAGTGAGAGTAGCATTGATATATGGGGGTGAACATTAAGAGAAGTGCTTACAGGACAGTTTGATGAGCAAAGTATATACATTTAGCCAAACAGCAGCAGATGTTACACCCCTAGGGCTCATGACTTTGCCCCATCATAGGTTTTCGGTGGGCCTCCAGTCCAATTAGAAAGCAATTGGGGGCTGGAGAAGATGGCTTGGTGGTTAAGACATTTGCCTGCAAAGCCAAAGAACCCTGGTTTGATTCCCTAAGACCCATGTAATCTAGATGTACAAGGAGGCACATGTGTCTGGAGTTTGTTTGCAGTGGCTGGATTCGCTCTCTCTCTATATGCCTCTCTCTTTCTCAAATAAATAAAAAAAATTAAAAACAAGTGGTTGTTTCCCCCATAACAGACATGCCACTGTTGCACTCATTGGCTCATTTGGCCTGGCTGGCCAAACTTAAGGCTTGCAGTGTCCACTGTTGTTTATCTCCATTGATGACTTTTCTCTTTCCCATGGAGCTGTATGCAGCATAACTTTTTCCAGATTTCTGTCAGCTTGTCTACACAGAGGACGTTTTCTTTCCTTTTGTGCCACCATGCCCGGCATGGAGGAGGGTTTCAGCTCAGCTCTCGCAATATTTCTCAGTGTCCTTGTAGCCTAAGCATGTGGAGTCTTCAGCAATAAGATCTTACCATCTATTCATGGTGGGAAACCAAGAGCCTTGGCAATGGTCTGTAATGTTTAGGGGGCATCAGGGACCTCCCTGACCAACAACTCACTAGAAGGTATCCCATCCCTGGCACTGAAAATTTTCTACTAACAATCTATGGCTTCTGGGTGTGCCATTGTCCAAAAAAATAGGTTTCCATATGACTTATGCCCTCTAAGATTTTTTAAATTATCATTATGTTTTTATTTTCGAGAGCTAGAGAGAGGAATGACTGAGAATTAAGCTGGGTTTGGTGGTACAAGCCTTTAATGCCAGCTCTCGGGAGGCAGAGGTAGGAGGATCACCAAGAGTTTGAGGCCATCCTGAGACTACATAGTAAATTCCAGGTTAGCCTGTGCTAGATTGAGACCCTACCTCGAGAAAACAAAACAATGGGCTGGAGGGATGGCTTAGTGATTAAGGTGTTTGCCTGCAAAGCCAAAGGACCCAGGTTTGATTCCCCAGGACCCACGTTAGCCAGATGCACAAGGGGGTGCACGCATCTGGAGTTCGTTTGCAGTGGCTGGAGGCCCCGGCACACCCAACCTCTCCCTCTCTATCTCCCTTTTTCTCTCTGCCAATTGAGTACAAACAAATAAATAAAAATATTTTAAAAAACCAAAACAAAAAAAAGAAAAGAAAAAGGAAAAATTGGCATGCCAGGCCTCAGCCATTACAATTGAACTCCAGATACTTAAGCGACTTAGTGGGCATGTGTGACCTTGTGCTTGCCTCAACTTTGTCTGTCTGGCTTATGTGGGGTCTGGAGAGTCGAACATGGGTCCTTAGACTTCATAGGCAAGCACCTTAAATGGCTCAGCCATCTCTCCAGCCCCCTTCTTAGACTTCAACCCTTCCCCCCTTCCTTCACTTAATCCCTTCCCCTGACCTCACTTAGGCCTTTTACCCCCCAGTACTCTGTTCTACTTACATATAGAACACTTTGTTCTACAAGGTTTGGTCTGTCAAGCTGGATCTGATGGATCCTGCCTGTGATTTCAGTACTAGGAAGGCTGAGGCCAGCCTGGAGTACAGAATGAGACCTTATCTCAAAAAAAACAAAACGCTGGCCTGGAGAGATGGCTTAGCAGTTAAGGCGTTTGCCTACAAAGCCAAAGGATCCCAGTTTAACTCTCCAGGACCCACATAAGCCATATGCACAAGGGGGTGCACACATCTGGAGTTCGTTTGCAGTGGCAGGAGGCCCTGATACACCCATTCTCTCTGCCCCTCTCTCTGACTCTTTCTCTCTGTCTCTCAAAAATAAATAAATAAAGTTTAAAAAATGAGTTGGAGAGATGGCTTAGCAGGTAAGGCACTTGGACCAAGCTTGTTGCAGTCAGGTTCGCATTGCTGGTAGAAAGCACCCAACCAAGAGCAGCTTGTGGGAAAAAGAAGAGGTATATTTTGGCTTACAGGCTTGAGCGGGATGCTCCATGATGGCAGGGAAAAATGACGACATGAGCAGAGGGTGGACATCATCCCTGGTCAACATAAGGTGGACCGTAGCAACAGAACACTGTGCCAAATACTGGCATGGGGAAACTGGCTATAACACCCATAAGCCTGCCCCCAACAATACACTCCCTCCAGGAGACATTAATTCCCAAATATCCATCAGCTGGGAACCTAGCATTCAGAATACCTAAGTTTATGAGGTATACGTGAATCAAACCACCACATTCCACCCCTGGCCCCCATAAGCTAATAACCATACAGGATACAAAATACAATGCATTCATCCAACTTTAAAATTCCCCATAGTTTTTATCAATTCCAATGATGTTCAAACATCCCCCTAGTCCAAGATCTTTTAACTGAGCTATAATACCAAAAAATCCCTGCAAAACCCATAATGGCACAGAATAACCATTCACACTGCAAAAGATGGCATTGGGCATAGCAAAGAAATATTCAACCAATACAAGATTTTAAACTAACCAGGGCAAACATCAAACTCTGTAGCTTCAGGTCCAACAAGTCTAGTCAGTGACAAATCTCCCACTTAGATAATTCTAACCAGCAACCAGAAGTCTCTGGCATTCCAATTCTGCCGCTTCAGCTAGGCTACTCACAGTCCTGGAAAACTTCACTGGGGCCGGCAGCTCCTTAGCAGCCATCTCGTGGTCCCGGCATCTCCACTGGGTCTCCACTGCAAGCCACGGTTCATCCTCATGGCCCCATGGGGTCTCCATACAGGCATCCAGCAAATCTGCTTCACACTGCCCATGGCCATTTCCAAAACACAAGACCATGTTGCAAACTCAATGACCCTCTCTTTCTTGCATCTTTATACTCTATAATACCAGGTAGGGTGCCAATTTGTTAATCCAGGGGGAATAAAGCAAGCTTTGAAGAACAGGACACTCCTTGAGCACTCAGGCCCCTTCAAAAGAGTCGACATTCTTCTTGTTGCCCCAGTGCAGGTCAGCTGGCCCAATCTCAATGGTTGTTATCACTCAAACAATTTGCAGGTGAACAGGCAGCAGTTTAGGCCCAAAGATTTTTTTCTTTTTTTTTTTTTCTGTGTCATATCCCTCTGCTCACACCATTCATTTCTACGCAAAGCAACCCTGCACAACTTCTCAGGACACGGGCATAACAGCAAGCTTCTCACACAAACTGCTAGCCCAGTCCAGGCAAAGCTCTTCCTCACCCTCATAAGCCAAACCTCACAGTCCATAGTTCTTACTGCCTTCAGGTCTTTCAACTCTGACCAGAACAGTCCATCAAGCTGTACTTACAGCACTGCAAGGAGTCTCTTAGGCCAAGGTTTCAAATCCTTCTACATTCTTCCTGAAAATCAGCTCCAAAAGGCCAAAGCCACACAGTCAGGTGTCTGGCAGCAATCCCACTCCTCGGTACCACTTTACTGTTGCAGTCCGGTCCATATTGTTGGTAGAAATCACCCAACCAGGACAGCTTGTGGGACAAAAGAGGTTTACTTTGGCTTGCAGGCTCGAAAGGGAAGCTCCACAATGGCAGGGGGAAATGACAACATGAGCAGAGGGTGGACATCACCCCCTGGCCAACATAAGGTGGACCATCGCAACAGGACAGTGTGCCAAACACTGGCAAGGGGAAACTGGCTATAACATCCATAAACCTGCCCCCAACAATACACTGCCTCCAGGAGGCGTTAATTCCCAAATCTCCATCAGCTGGGAACCTAGCATTCAGAACATCTTAGTTTATGGGGGACTCCTGAATCAAACCACCACATTATGTAAGCCAGATGTACAAGGTGGTGCATGGCTCTGGAGTTTTTTTTTTTTTTTTTTTTTTTTGCAGTGGCTTGATGACCTGGTATGCCCATTCTATCTCTACCCGCTTCTTTCTCTTAAATAAATAAAATTTTTAAAAGCCAAAAAAAGAAAACAGAAAATAACCTGGCGTGGTGGCACACACCTTTAATCCCAGCACTCAGGAGGCAAACGTAGGAGGATCACCATGAGTTCAAGGCCACCCTGAGACTCCATAGTGAATTCCAGGTCAGTCTGAGCTAGAGTGAGACCCTACCTTGAAAAACCAAAAATAAATAAATACATAAATAAAAATAAAACAACAAGTCTTGCATGGCGGCTCATGCCTTTAATTCCAGCACTTGGTGGCAGAGGTAGGAGGATCACTATGAGTTTGAAGGCAGCCTGGCCTACACAGTGAGCAGCTCAGAGTGGGCTAGGTTAATCAGTTTGTGCATGGAAAGGATCAAAAACAGTTCACAAACCAATAAAGAATACTCGGGGGCTGGAGAGATGGTTTAGCGGTTGAGGTGCTTGCTTGTAAAGCCAAAGGGCCCAAGTTCGATTCCCTTGGTCCCACGTTAGCCAGATGCACAAGGGGGCGCACGCATCTGGAGCTTGTTTGTAGTGGCTGGAGACCCCGGCACGCCCATTCTCAAACTCTCAATCTCTCTCTCTCTGCGCCTCTTTCTCTCTCTTAAATAAATAAATAGAATACTTGGAACACATGGAAGAACCGAGGACCATTACTGTGAACGTGGAAAGAACTTGCCTCACCTGTGATAAAAAGGGGACGTCACAGTAATGACCAGGTAGGTGAGGACAATGAAGGGCCCGGGGCTGTAGCGCCGTGGCTGGAGTACTTGCTTAGCAAGCAGCGGGACTTCCCCAGAAACAAGGATGCCACCTTGCCTGCCGTGGCAGGGCTGGAACGTGCATCTATTCGGTCTCATCCAAGATGGCTAACGGCAACAACTTCCTGTTTCTTTCCCAACTTTGTGGGTTTAGCTCCCATAGGTGGACCCTTCCTCGGGGGACCCACCAGCTGATTAGGTCCCTTGCTACACATCTGAGCCTGGTGATGAGGCTCATTCTGATTGGATGCCTGATGCTTATGGATGGGACTGAACCATAAGTGTAAGCCTTCCTCTGTCCTTTCTCCTCTGCTTCTCTTCCCTTCCACCCTCCAGAGAGACTTTTCCCTATGCGAGGGACATTTTGCAAGTCTCCCATCACCCAAAAGGGGTAGAACTTCTTTTGACTTGGGAGATTTCCTGTTTTGCTTTCTCTTAACTGTCCCTAAAATAAATCACATGATTAACTCTTTTCTGTGTCCACGTTTTTCAATTCTTTCATAGTTAGTTGGACAAGGACCTGAAGTTGGGGTTCATGAGCCTAGGGGTCTCCTGTATCTTTATGATGATCTAATCCCTCCCTGGACTCCAGTCCTACCTCATTTTGGCAACCATGAATGGACCTTGTGAGAAGGGGTAAATTACTTAACACTAACTTTTTCATTTTTGGTTTTTCGAGGTAGGGTCTTACTCTAGCTGACGTTGACCTGGAATTAACTATGTAGTCTCAGGGTGGCCTTGAACTCACGGTGATCCTCCTACCTCTGCCCCCCACCTGCTGGGATTGAAGGCGTGCGCCACCATGCCGGCTCCAACACTAACTTTTTTTATTTTTATTTTTCGAGGTAGGGTTTTGCACTAGCCCAGACTGACCTGGAATCTGCTATATAGTCTCAGGGTAGACCTGAACTCACAGTGATCCTCCTACCTCTGTCTCCCAGGTGCTGGGATTAAAGGCGTGCACCACCACGCCCAGCTTTAAAATTCTTTTAATTTATTATTTGTACTTTTGAGGCAGGGTCTCACTGTAGCCCATGCTGACCTGGAACTCACTCTGTAGTTCCAGGCTGGCCAGGAATTCACAGCGATCTTCCTACCTCTGCTTCCTGAGTTCTGGGATTAAAGGCGTGCACAGTGAACTTCTCTTGAACATTTGCAGGCTGTTCACCTCCAGGACAGCCTCTAGCTACAGGAGCCATGATGATGTTGACCATGTGCTCTATGACCATGTGACCTGGACAAAGTGAAGAAAAACAGTGGCTTCAGCCCTGACTTGGGTGGGGCCTAGTTCATGTCTGGCCTTAGCAATGAGGGAAACCCAAGAGGGCAACATGGAACTCCTTCTACTTCCACATGAACTTGCCCCTGCACACACACACAGGCAAATATTAACATGTAGCAAGCGCAGCCAAAAGAGATGGCCCAACAATATTCATTCTTGTTTTATCTCTAAAATACAAATCATCTGGGTTTTTTGTTTGGTTTGGTTTGGTTTTTCAAGGTAGGTTCTTGCTCTAGCCCAGACTGACCTGGAATTCACTATGTAATCTCAGGGTGCCCTTGAACTCACCGCGATTCTCCTACCTCTGCCTTTTGAGTGCTGGAATTAAAGGCATGCGCCAGAATACCCGGCTAAATTTTTTTAAAAGTATTTCAGGACCTTGGAGAGTTGGCTTAGTGGTTAAGGCTCTTGCCTGCAAAGCCAAAGGATACAGGTTCGATTCCCCAGGCCCTACAAAAACCAGATGCACAAGGTGGTGCATGTGTCTAGAGTTTGTTTGCAGTGACTGGATGGCCTGGTGTGCCCATTCTCTCTCTGTCTACCTCTTTCTCTCAAAATAAATAAATATAAGAAAATATTTTAGGGTTGTAAAGATGGCTTAGCAGTTAAGGCCCTTGCCTGCAAAGCCTAAGGACCTAGGTTCGACTCCCTAGAACCCACATAAGCAGACGCACATGGTGGCGCACGCATCTGGAATTCCTTTGAAGTGGCTGAAGGCCCTGGTGTGCCCATTCTCTCTCTCCAAAATAAAACGTTTTAAATATATTTTTTAATTTATTTGCAAGCAGGAAGAGAGAGAGGGAGAGGGAGAGAGAGGAGAGAGAGAGAGAGAGAGAGGGAGAGAATGGGCCCCCAGGGACTCTATCTACTGCAAAGGAACTCCAGATGCATGCACCACTTTGTGCATCTGGTTTTACATGGGTGTTGAGAAATCAAACTCAGGTCGTTAGGCTTTGCCAGCAAGACCTTTAACTGCTGAGACATCTCTTCAACCCTTTTTTTTTTTTTTTTTAAGGTAGGGTTTCACTGTAGCCCACGCTGACCTGGAACTCACAGCAATCCACCTACCTCTGCCTCCCAAGTCCTGGGATTCAAGGCATGCACCACCACGCTCAACTACAAAATTTCAATGTTGGTCAAAATACAAGCCTTAGATTAAGGGGTCCTCAATGCTATGTCTTCCAGAGAATTCTAAGCTTTTTACAGTTCTTACAATGGGTTTAATGTACAAGTGTTCTAACCTGCTTTCCTGACTTTCGAAAATGTATTTCAGAGGGAATTTACAAGAAAGAATATTCCAAAGCCAACAGGTGATAAAGCCTATGTGTGTACACTGGGGAACTACTTTAAGTCAAGTTTGGTTGCCAGTTCCCTAAGCTACTCTAATTAAATACACTTCTTCTCTTAAAATTTTTATTTATTTCAGCCGGGTGTGGTGGTGCACACCTTAAATCCCAGCACTCGGGAGGCAGAGGTAGGAGGATGGCCATGAGTTCGAGGCCAGCCTGAGACTACAGAGTGATTTCCAGGTCGGCCTGGGCTAGAGTGAGACCCTACCTTGAAAAATCAAAATAGGTGCTGGAAAGACTTAACAGGGGTGCTCAGCACTGCAATATCTCTATCACACCTTTCAAGGCTCAGGGTCCATTGTGGAAGAGGTGGTGGAAACAATGTAAGAGCCAAAGGAAGGGGAGGACTCCTTACAATGTGCTCCCCAGACACAAAATGGCCTGGATATCCATGACCTCTCAGTGCCTGACACTACCTACATAAGACCATCATAATAGGAGGAAAAGATCATGACATCAAAATAAAAGAGATACTGAGAGGGGGAGGGGATATGATGGAGAATGGAGTTTCAAAGGGGAAAGTGGGGGGGGGAAGGAAGGCATTACCATGGGATATTTTTTATAATCATGAAAGTTGTTAATAAAAAATAAGTAAGTAAATAAATAAATAACAAAATAAATAAATAAATAGAGCTTTGTAACATAAAGATGATAAAAGGGGAATTTCAAGTACCTATGCTAACCTGACTACAAGATTTTTAAATTTTTTTTTGACTATAAGATTTTTTTGTTGTTGTTTTGGTTTTTGAGGTAGGTCTCACTGTAGCTCATGCTGACCTGGAATTCGCTATGTAGTCTCAGGCTGGTCTCGAACTCACAGTGACCCTCCTATCTCTGCCTCACTCACCAGTGCTGGGATTAAAGGCGTGTGCCACCATTTCTGGCTGGTTCTCCTTTTTTAAAAAAAAATAATTTAATTAAATTTATCTATTTATTTGAGAGAGAGAGACAAATAGAGAGATAATGGGCATGCCTGGGCCTCTAGCCACTGAACACCAGACTCATGCGCCACCTTGTGCAGCTGGCTTAAGTGGGTATTGGGGAATCGAACCTGGGTCCTTAGGCTTCACAGTCAAGTTCTTGTTTTAACTGTTAAGCTATCTCTCCAACCTTGGTTTTATGTATATGGCAATCCTCCTACCTCTGTCTCCCGAGTGCTGGGATTAAAGGCTTGCACCACCATGTCTGCCTCCTCTATTTTTATTTATTTATTTGAAAGAGTGAGAGAGGGAAAGAGGCAGAGAGAGAGAGAGAGAGAGAAAGAGATTGGGTGTGCCAGGGCCTCCAGCCACTGTAAATGAACTCCAGATGCATACACTCCCTTGGGGAATTGAACTGAGGTCTTTTGGCTTTGCAGGCAAACACCTTAACCACTGAGCCATCTCTCCAGCCCTCATTTTATTTATTTATTTATTTTGGTTTTTCGAGGTAGGGTTATTTTTATTTTTTTAAAGAAATTGATATGGGGTTGGAGAGATGGTTTAGTAGCTAAGCGCTTGCCTGTGAAGCCTAAGGAGCCCGGTTCAAGGCTCAATTCCCCAGGACCCACGTTAGCCAGATGCACAAGGTGGTGCATGCATCTGGAGTTCGTTTGCAGTGGCTGGAGGCCCTGGTGCGCCCATTCTCTCTCTCTCTGCCTCTTTCTCTGTCTGTCTCTCTCAAATAAATAAATAAAAATAAACAAAAATTAGCTGGGCCTGGTGCCACATGCCTTTAATCCCAGCACTCGGGAGGCAGAGGTAGGTGGATTGCCATGAGTTCGAGGCCATCCTGATACTACATAGTGAATTCCAGGTCAGCCTGAGCTACAGTGAGACTCTACCTCAAAAATAAATAAATAAATAAACAAAAACTAAAAAAAAAAAAAAACCAAAAAAAAGTAATGTGAGAGATGGCTCAGCAGTTCAAGGCACTTGCTGGCAAAGCTTAATAGCCTATGTTTGATTCCTCAATACCCACCGAGAACCAGTTGCACAAAGTGGCCTGTGTGTCCGGAGTTAGTGTGCAGTGGCAAGAGGCCCATTCTCTCTCTCTTAAATAAATTAATATAATTTTTTTTTGTTGTGCATACCTGCAAAGATCCCACATAAGCCAGATGCACATGGTGGCGCATGCGCCTGGAGTTCATTTGCAGTAGTTAGAGGTCCTGGCGTACCCATTCTCTCTCTTTCTCTACCCCCCCCTCTAATAAATAACAAGGTAGATCTTTAAATAAAATTATTTTAAAAGAAAGTAATATGAGTATTATATACATCTAAATGCATACATATGTATTTAATATTATTTATTTGCAAACACAGAAAGAGAAAATGAGTATGGTCTCAACAGGGCCTTTTTTTGGTTCATTTTTTATTTATTTATTTGAGAGCGACAGACATAGAGGGAAAGAGAGAGAATGGGCGTGCCAGGGCTTCCAGCCTCTGCAAACGAACTCCAGACGCGTGCGCCCCCTTGTGCATCTGGCTAACGTGGGACCTGGGGAACCGAGCCTCGAACCGGGGTCCTTAGGCTTCACAGGCAAGCGCTTAACCGCTAAGCCATCTCTCTCTCCAGCCCTCAACAGGGCCTTTTGTTTTTGGTATTTTTGAGGTAGGGTTTCACTGTAGCCCATGCTGACCTAGAATTCACTATGTAGTCTCAGGCTGGCTTCAAACTCACAGCAATCCTCCTACCTCTGCCTCCCGAGTGCTGGGATTAAAGGTGTGCACCACCATGCCCGGCTCAACAGGACCTTTTGCTGCCACAACTAAACTCCAGATGCCTGTGCCACTTTGCCACCACAAGCAAAGGAAGTCTCATAGCAGTGGGGTGGTCTGATTCAGATGGGCCCTGAAAACTCACATGTTCTGAATGCGTAGTTCCCAGCTGGTGTTAAGTGGGGAGGTGGAGCCCTGCTGGAGGAGGTGTGTTGTTGGGGGGGGCTTAGGGGTATTATAACCATCTCCCCCTTCCTAGAGCTCAGCCCTCCTGCTGCTGATTTCCACCTGCCGTGGCACAGGTGATGTCCAGCCTCTGCTCCTACTATGCTGTCCCCTGCCATCATGAAGCTTCCCCTGGAGACTGACAGCCAAAATAAAAACGTTCCTTCCATCAGCTGTTTTCAGTTGGGTGCTTTGTCCCAGCAATGAGACAGTAACTACAACACAAAGCATGCATCAGTATCCTGGATAGTCTGATGTGGGTTTTTCTCCTCTTGATCTCTAATAATTGCCAGGAATGTGTCAGTGGACCCAGCCCCATAGGATGCCTCAGGGATGTCAGAGGAAAGGAATGACAGAACACTTCCTCATCTCCCTTCCTCTTTTCCCAGTGGGTGTCCGGATCTCAGTGCAGGGCACAAACACACTAAGAAATGGAGTTCCTGTAGCCCTGAAGAAAGCCTGTAGCTCCACTCCTTGATTGGTCTACAAATCATGAGAGATTAACCATTTCCCACAACTTCTGCTTGAAACAAATGTCTTTATGTTCAAGACCTTGTGGATTAATATGCTAAGAAGCTTCTTTGTTCTATCATTTCCTCATTCATGGTAATTATATTTTTGTTTATTTATTTGAGAGAGAGAGAAAGAGGCAGGTAGAGGGAGAATGGGTGTGCCAGGGCCTCCAGCCACTGCAAATGAACTCCAGATGCGTGTGCCACTTTATGCATCTGGCTTATGTGAGTCCTGGGGAATTGAGCCTGGGTCCTTTGGCTTTGCTGGCAAGCACCTTACCTGCTACGGCATCCCTCCAGCCACATGGTAATTATATTAATAATTATATTCTATTAATAATTATATTAGTAATATTCAAGGATGCTACAAGCTTGTGTTTGACACTCTCTGCCTCTCATCCAAGCTGATTCAAATAAAGACATCTGTACCCCAAGATTTCCTTGTCTTGAGATGACTGGCCCTCTGGCTAAATGACAAAGAAAAGGGAGACTAAGCAGTTTAATGATCATATAGAATATATATTTTCTCTCTTGCCTTTGGTTACTTAAGAAACAATTCTATCAGAACATGGAAGCTCCTTTGTTCTTACTAGAATATAATCCCTAGATTTTTGTTAGAAGAATAATATATTTATTTATTTGCCAGGAAAGAGAGAGAATGGGCACACCATGGCCTCTTGGTTGTGAACTCCAGATATGTGTGCCACTTTGTGCACTTGGCTTTCTGTGGGTATTGGGGAATCAAACCTAGGCTAACAGGCTTTGCAAACAAATACCATTAACTACGGAGCCATCTCCCCAGACACTAGACAGACTACCATGAGTTCAAGCTTCTTAAAGTACAAAGGACAATCACCAGATTTACCTAAGGCTTATATCAGACTAACACTTGTAATCTTATTACAGGATGCCATTCAGGTTTTAAATTTGTTTATATCACCGTGCCTCATGATCTCAAGGTTAAAATTCAGTGTACTAATATTGAACTGCTCATGATAACAATTACCAAAAAAACTTGGCTTTAAGGTGCTTAATCAAATTATCTGTTCTCTATCTGTCAAGCTTTTAAACACCTGGAGAAACTGAACCTTAAGATCAAGGTTTATTCATTCGTTGCTGATTTTTATATATTTAAGTATCATATCTAAGAATACTGTAACCTTAAAAGAAGTTAATTTCTAGCCCTGTGTGGTGGTGCACACCTTTAATCCTAGCACTCAGGAGTCCCAGGTAGGAAGATCGCTTTGAGTTCGTGGCCAGCCTAGGACTACAGAGAGTTCCAGGTCAGCGTGGGGTAGAGTGAAACCTTACCGCAAAAAAACAAAAACAAAACAAACAAACAAACAAAAAATCAGTGGATGGGAGAGATGGTTTAGTGGTTAAGACACATTCCTGCAAAGCCTAAGGACCCAGGTTTGATTTTCCAGGTCCCATGTAAGTGGGATGCACATGGTAGTGATCGTTTGCAGTGGCTAGCGACCCTGGAGTGCCCATTCTCCCTCTCCCTCTCTGTCTCTAATAAATAAATAAAATAAATCTTTAGGGCTTAGCAGTTAAGGCAGTTGCCTGCAAAGCCAAAGGACCTAGGTTCAATTCCCCAGGACCCACACAGGCACATGATGGAGCATGTGTCTGGAGTTCGTTTGCAGTGGCTGGAGGCCCTGGTGCACCCCTTCTCTATCTGCTTCTCTCTTTCTCTCTCTCTCTCTCTCAAATAAATAAATGAAGAAAAGAAAGTATTACAAAAAAATAAATGAATCTTTTAAACAAAGATAAACCCAATAATAACCATTTAATAGAATTAATATGAGCAAGACAAGAAATAAACTTTTCTTTAAAATTATTTTATTTATTTGACAGAGAAAGAGGGAAAGAAAGAGAGAGAAAGAGAGATAGAAAGAGAGAGAGAGAGGGAGAGAGAGAGAATGGGCATGCCAGGGCCTCCAACCACTCCAGATGCGTGTGCCCCCCTGTGCCTGGGGAATTGTGTCCTGGGGAATTGAATGTGGGTCTGTTGGCTTTGCTGGCAAACAATGCCTTAACAGCTAAGCCATGCCTCCAGCCCCAATTTTTTTTTATTGACAACTTCTATAATTATAGACAATGAGCCATGATAATTCCCTCACCCCCACTTTCCCCTTTGCAACTTCACTCTCTGTCATAGCCCTTCCCCCTCTCAATCTTTTTCTCTTTAATTTTTTTGTTTATTTTTATTTATTTATTTGAGAGCGACAGACAGACAGAGAAAGAGGGAGAGCGAGAGAGAGAGAGAATGGGCACGCCAGGGCCTCCAGCCACTGCAAACAAATTCCAGATGCGTGCGCTCTCTTTTATTTTGATGTCATCATCTTTTCTTCCTATTATGAGGGTCCTATGTAGGTAGTGCCAGGCACTGCAAGATCATGGGTATCCAGGCCATTTTGTGTCTGGAAAATTGCATTGTAAGGAGTCCTACCCTTCCTTTGACTCTTACATTCTTTTCATCACCTCTTCTGCAATGGACCCTGAACCTTGGGATATGTGATAGAGATGTCTCAGTGCTGAGTACCCCTCTGTCAGTTCTTCTCAGCCCTATGGTGCCTTTTAAATCATCATAGAGGTTACCACTATCTGAAAAGAGAAGCTTCTTTAACCAAAAGTGAGAGCAGCATTAATATATTGGTATAAACATTAAGAAAAGTGTTTACAGGGCAGTTTGGTAAGTATCATCTATGCCTTTAGCCAGACACCAGGAGACGTTACACCCCTAGGGCTTATGACTTTCCCTATCATATGTTTCTAGTATCAGGCATGTATTCTGTCCTGTGGAGTGGGCCTCCAGTCAAATTAGAGACTAACTGGTTTCCCCCATGACATACATGCCACTGTTGCACTATTGTTGGCTAATTTGGCCTTGCTGGCCAAACTTAAGGCTTGTAGAGTTCACTGTTGTTTATCGTCACTGATGAATTCTCTATCTCCTATAGAGTTACATGCAGCATAGCTTTTTCCAGCTTTCTGTCAGATCATCCACAGAGAGGAGGTTTTCAGTTCAGCTCCAGCATGATTTCTCAATGACCTTGTAGCCCAAGCATGTGAAGTCTTCTTCAGCAATCCTTTTTTTGTTGTTGTTTAGTTTTTCAAAGGTAGAGTCTCACTCTACTCAGGCTGACCTGGATCTCACTCTGTAGTCCTAGGCTGGCCTTGAAGTCACAGCAATCCAACAAATGCTTACAAGGGTAATCACATGATCAGAATTGCACTGACTCATCCCACTAGATGGCAAAATTGTTGAGAGAGCCATAGAGCTCCTCCCTCGTCTCTAAGAATTGCTCCATCAGAGCCATAATCCACCTTCAAAGATACAATGTCTAATTAAATTTTGGCTACTTACATGGTCTTAAATACCCAGCAAGAGAGCATAACAAATAATATAATATAAACAAAGATTCAGTGTTGCTGCAAAGTCACTGAGAAATTCTGCTGGAGCTGAGCTGATAACCTCCTCCATGTAGACCAGCTGACAGAAAGCTGGGAAAAGCCACACTGCATGCAGTTCAATGTGAGAGAGAGAAATCTAGTGAAGATACTCAACAGTGGACACTGTAAGCCTTATATTTGGCCAGCCAGGCCAAATGAGCCAATGGGTGCAATAGTGGCACACCTGTCATGGTGGAAACCAACTGCCCTCTAATGGACTGGAGGCCCGCTCCATGGGAAGGAATACATCCCTGATATTGAAAACCTACAACAGTGGTAGTTATGAGCTCTAGGGGTGTAATGTCTGCTGGTGTCTGGCCAAATGTATATACTATGCTTACCAAACCACCCAGTAAGCACTTCACTCAATGTTCATACCCATATATCAATGCTATTGTCACTTTTGGTTAGAGAACCTTCTCTTTTCAGATGGCAGTGACCTTGGGATGATTGAGAAGGCACCATGGGAATGAGAAGAAGTGACAAAGGAGTGCTTAGCACTGCAATATCTCTATCACACTTTCCAAGGCTCAGGGTCTATTGTGGAAGAGGTGGCAGAAAGAATGTAAGAGCCAAAGGAAGGATAGGAGTCCTTACAATGTGCCTCTCCAGACACAAAATGGCCTGGATATCCATGACCTCACAGTGTCTGACACTACCTACACAAGACCATCATAATAGGAGGAAAAGATTATGACATTAAAATAAAAGAGAGACTGGAGCTGGGTGTGGTGGCGCACACCTTTAATCCCAGCACTCGGGAGGCAAAGGTAGGAGGATTGCTGTGAGTTCGAGGCCATCCTGAGAATACATAGTGAATTCCAGGTCAGCCTGAACTAGAGTGAGACTCTACCTCGAAAAACTAAAAAACTAAATATATTAAAAAAATTGAGAGACTGATTGAGGGGGGAGGGGATATGATGGAGAGTGGAGTTTCAAAGGGGAAAGTAGGCACAGGGAGGGCATCACCATGGGATATTGTTTACAATCATGGAAATTGTCAATAAAAAAAAAATTCAGGGCTGGAGGGATGGCTTAGCGATTAAGGCATTTGCCTGCAAGCCAAAGGATTCTGGTTCAACTCTCCAGGACCCACATGAGCCAGATGCACAAGAGGGCAAATGCATCTGGAGTTTGTTTGCAGCTGCTGGAGGCCTTGGTGTGCCCACTCACTCAATCTCTCTCTCTCAAATAAGTAAAATATATATATAAAAAGATTCAGTCTTACTTGTTTGATGCTGAATATAGATATCCATGTCTCTTGGTCACAGGCTTAATTCTCTATATAGATTTAAAGCTACAATACTAAGCTCTTACATCAGCTTATGTCTCCTTCCTACAGGAAAATTTCCTTGCTTACTGTCTTTGGATGGATCATCACAATGTTCTCAATCATTTATCCTTTACAAATGTTATTAAGGTTCCAAAGAAACAGAAAGGGGTTGGGGATTTAGCTCAGTGGGTGAGTGCTTACCTAGCAAGTGCAAGGCCCTGGGTTCGGCCCTCAGCACCGGAAACAAAACAAAACAACTCTCAAAAGAAACACACCAAAGCAAAGGACCTACACACAGATGATGATGAGACATCAGACTAGATCACACAAAATGGAAAAGGATCTCCATCATAGGCCTTTAGAAAATGAAGGGTTAATAGTCTTCCCTGAAAACTAGAAGGAACTAAAGAGTTAATAACTGCCAGGGGAGTGGTGGCCCATGCCTTTAATCCCAGTACTAGGGAGGCAAAGGTGGGAGGATCACTGTGAATTCGAGGCCACCCTGAGGCTTCATAGTGAGTTCCAGGTCAGCCTGAGCTAGAGTGAGATTCTATCTTGAAAATAACAAAAAAAAAAAGAGTTAATAACTAACCTTGAGATGAGAAGGCCGTAAAGAATGGAGACATCCAGTCCTCCCTAGTCAACTCTGCTAAAGAGCTTATTCCGGGCAAATAACTTTGATGCTTTATCTACTTCCCTTGGACCTGCAGCCAATTCTGTATGTTTGCCTTAGGATCCTCCTTATAAGTTTGAACCCCAGCCTAGCTCAGTGCTTCAGCCTTCATCCCACGGGAAAACTGCTGCCCTTCGCTCCACCTCTCAATAAACAAAAACAATCTGTAGAGACCAAGTCCGGTGCTTTTTCTTGCTTTTCTCCTACACTGTCCTTAGAGATAAACTCTCTCCTGGGGAGCTCTGTTTCCATGTTCCATTTGAAGAAGTTACAGTAGTTGTTTTCCCATTTCCCTGACAGCAGTTGGAGTTTCCTCTCAAGAGCAGGGAAAATTATACAGAGCAAGATTGTTTTTTAAAAATTTTTTTGTTTATTTTTATTTGCTTATTTGAGGGCGACAGAGAGGAAGAGGCAGAGGGAGAGAGAGAGAGAGAGAGAGAGAGAAAGAGGCAGATCGATAGAGAGAATGGGCACGCCAGGGCTTCCAGCCACTGCAAATGAACTCCAGACGCGTGCACCCCCTTGTGCATCTGGCTAACGTGGGTCCTGGGGAATCGAACCTCCAACCGGGGTCCTTAGGCTTTGTAGGCAAGCGCTCAACCGCTAAGCCATCTCTCCAGCCCTGTTTTTTCTTTTTCTTTCTTTTTTTTTTTTCCTGATAGGTAGTTAGTTGGCTAGGGTACTGGGCCACAGAAACATGGATGCCAACTTGCCTGCTCAGGCAGAACTAGAACTTGCATCTGATTCAGTTTCTTTTTTCCCCAGAAGTAGGGACTCACTGTATCTCACGCTGACCTAGAATTCACTATGTAGTCTCAGGGTGGCCTCGAACTCACGGCGATCCTCCTACCTCTGCCTCCCAAGTGCTGGGATTAAAGGTGTGCGCCACCATGCCCGGCATGATTCAGTCTCTGGCTGAAGGTAACAACACATCAGACACACTTCCTGTTTCTTCCCCACTTTCGCAGGCCTCCATAGGTGGACCCTTTCTAAGTCAGTGTTCCTCTGGGGCCCACCAGCCAGTTAGGTCCTGCCCTATGCACCCGAGCCTGGTGATGAGGCTCATTCGAATTGGATGTCTGGGGCTGGAGGGATGGCTTAGCGGTTAAGGTGTTTGCCTGCCAAAGAGCCCTGATTCGATTCCCCAGGATCCACGTAAGCCAGATGCACAAGGGGGCGGAGTTTGTTTGCAGTGGCTGGAGGCTCTGGCGTGCCCATTCTCTCTGTCTCTCTCTCAAATAAATAAAACTTAAAAAACCATAATTAGATGTCTGATTCATAAAATGTAATCCCCTTCTCCGCCCCGTCCTTTTTTTTTTTACCCTTTCTCAACTGCGTTCCTCCCCTCCCTTCCCCTTTTCCAGAGGCTTCCTTTCTGCTTTGCTTTCCCTCTTAGCATAAATGTCCTCAAAATAAATCTCATGATTTCCCCTTCTGTGTCTGCATTTTTTTTTTTTTTGTGGTTTTTCGAGGTAGGGTCTCACTCTAGCTCAGGCTGACTTGGAATTCACTTTGTAGTCTCAGAGTGGCCTCAAACTGATGGCCATCCTCCTACCTCTGCCTCCTGAGTGCTGGGATTAAATGCATGCACCACCACCACGCCTGGCCTTTATTTATTTATTTATTTATTTTTTTGGCTTTTCGAGGTAGGGTCTCACTCTAGCCCATGCTGACCTGGAACTATGTAGTGTCAGGGTGGCCTCGAACTCAAGGAGATCCTCCTACCTTTGCCTCCTAAATGCTGGGATTAAAAGTGTGTGCCACCATGCCCGGCTGTGTTTGCATTTTAAAATTGTTTGATAACTGGACAAGGACCCCAAACTTGGATTCATGAGCCTGTGGGTCTCCTGTATCCCTTTTTTTTTTTTTTTGAGGCAAGCCCAACAAACTGGCATTTTTTTATGTGAGGGAGAGAGAGCGAGAGAGAGAGAAAGCAGGAATTGGCACATCAGGGCCTCCAGCCACTGCAATCGAATTCCAGACGCCCTTTGTGTGCATGTGCGACCTTTGTGCATTTGCATCACTTTGTGTATCTGGCTTATGTGGGATCTGGAGAGTTGAGCATGAGTCCTTAGGCTTCGCAGGCCAGTGCCTTAACTGTTAAACTATCTCTTCAGTCCTCTGTATCTTTTAATCCCTCCCAGAACTCCAATCCAGCATCACTGGGGAGGTGGAGGCAGGAGGAGCAGAAGTTCAAGGTCATCCTAGGCTACAAAGGAAATTTGACAACAGCCTGAGATGCTAGAGAACCTGTCTCAAAAGAGAGAGAGAAAGAGAGAGAGGAAGGATGCCCTTCTCAATTATAATGAACAAGATGCAAATAATAATAATAAAAAAATAGGGGCTGGGGAGTTTGGTCAGTGGTTAAAGACACTTGTTTGTTAAGCCTGACAGCCCAGGTTTGATTCTGTAGTACCCATGGAAAGCCAGATGCACAGCGGCACATGTCTTTAGAGCTCCTTTGTAGAGGCTAGAGGCCCCAGTGCACCCATTCTCTCTCTCTGATTGCAAATAAATAAATACAAATATTTAAAAAATATATAAAAAAAGCAAAAGGGAGCTGAGCATGGTGGCATATGCTTTTTAAAAAATATATATATATTTTAAATTTTTATTTATTTGAAAGCGACGGACAGAGAGAGGGACAGAGAGAGACAGAGAGAGAACGGGTGTGGCAGGGCCTCCAGCCACTGCAAATGAAATCGAGACGCATGCGCCCCCTTGTGCATCTGGCTAACGTGGGTCCTGGGGAATTGAGCCTCGAACCAGGGTCCTTAGGCGTCACAGGCAAGCACTTAACCACCAAGCCATCTCTCCAGCACTAATTATTTATTTGAGAAAGAGAGAGAAAATGGGCATGTCAGGGCCTCTGGCCACTGCAAATGAACTCCAGATATATGCGCACCCTTGTGCATCTGGCTAACATGGGTCCTGGGGAATTGAACCGGGGTCCTTTGGCTTTGCAGGAAAATGCCTGAATTGCTAAGCCATCTCTACAGCACCCCCTTTTTTTTCGAAGTAGGGTCTCACTCTAGCTCAGGCTGACCTGGAATTCACTATGTAGTCTCAGGGTGGCCTCGAACTCACGGCGATCCTCCTATGTCTGCCTCTTGAGTGCTGGGATTAAAGGCGTGCACCACCACACCCGGCTACATTAAAAAAAATGTTCAAAACAAGATCTGTATTTTTAACTTACTAGATCTGTAAAGGTGAAACTTTTGCCAATGCCCAATGTTTTGGAGGTCACTATTGCTCCCTCTGTCAAAATGTCCTGACAGGCCCCGCCCCAGGAAGTCATCTAAAGACACATTGCTCTTTACAGAGAAAGAAAGAAGGAAACGTGGTGGTGGCGTGGAAGACGCCTCTGACCCCAAGCTGCCTTCGCTGCTGGCTCGCTGACGGGCTCGTTCAATGGTTGCCTTAGAAACAGGCCGGGAGAGGGGGAATTAGTTATCTCTCTCGGCCATTAAGGCAATGACTCAGCAGAAAACCCAACCCAAGAGGGAGGCCTCCAGTCACTGGTTTAGCCTGCTGACTTTCGATCTCACCCAGAAAAACAACAGCGAATGCATATTTCCAAGGAGACACAAGCAGTCTTGACGCAATGATAAGAAAGAAATGAAGGTGGCAGGAGGAAGTGAGCCTTGTTTTCCAGTTTCTCACTGTGTATAGTGGCCTTCCGCTCTTGTCCCTCAGCGAGGAGATCACAGCGGCTTCCTCTGCCAGGCGGCCTTCTGCTTCCTTCTAGAGCCTCCTGCCGACAATGGAAAACAAGCTTCCTTTCACTAGAGCTTGCTCAATAGTGCTACAGCAACTGGGGTTCTATAGATCCCCAAGTGTGGCAAAAAAATGAAACGGTACTTGGTAGGTAGATGCCAGGAAGATCAAAACTTTAAGGCCAGCCTCAGCTACAAGAGATCTTGTCTCAAACAAAACAAAACCACCACCCCCCCAAAAAAACAAGGGCTGGAGGGATGGCTTAGCAGTTAAGGCATTTGCCTGCAAAACCAAAGGACCCTGGTTCGATTCCCCAGAACCCACATAAGCCAGATGCACAAGGGGGCACATGTGTCTGGAGTTCATTTGCAGTGGCTGGAAGCCCTGGCGCAACCATTCTCTCTCTCTCCCTGTTTCTCTGTCAAATAAGTAAAAATAAAATATTAAAAAAAATAAGCAAAAATCATGGGAGAGAGGGGACAGGAGAAAGTAAGGGGAAAAGATCAAAATACACAGGGCTGGAGAGATGGCTTAGCAGTTAAGGCACTTGTCTTCAAAGCCAAAGGACCCAAGTTCAATTTCCTAGGACCCATGTAAGCCAGATGCACATGGCACATGCATCTGGAGTTCATTTGCAGTGGCTGGAGGCCCTGGCATGCCTATTCTGTCTCTCTTACTTTCTACCTCTTTTTCTCTCTCTCAAATAAATACATACATAAATAAATACACGAATAAATAAAAATATTCAAAATACATTACACACATGTATGAAAATTGTCAATTGAAATTGTTTACCGGGCATGGTGGCACATGCCTTTAATTCAGGAGGCACAGTGAATACGAGGCCACCCTGAGACTACAGAGTGAATTCCAGGTCAGTCTGAGCTAGAGTGAGACCCTACCTCCAACAAACAAACAAACAAACAACATTAAAAATAAATCCAAACAAATAAAAGGACCAATATGTACTAAGTGTTGCTATGAACATGGACAAACTGAAATTCACATACACTGCCAGTGGGAATGTAAAGTGGTACAGCTACTTTGGAGATAGTTTGAAAGATCCTCAAAATGTTACTTGTTTGGAGAGTTAGCTCAGTGGTCACAGACATTTGTTTGCAAAGCCGAAGGTCCAGGTTCAATTCCCCAATACCCACTTAAAGTCAGATTCGGAGTAGCACATGCATCTGGAGTTTGTTTGCAGTGGCAGGAGGCCCTGGTGTGCCCAATTTTCTCTCTTTCAAATAAATAAATAAAAACAAAACAAACAAACAAAAAAAAAAGGTTACATGCAATTTACCATACCAGCAATTCTGCTCCTAGAGAAAACACATCAGGGCTAGCGAGATGGGTTAGTGGTTAAGGCGTCTGTCTGCAAAGCCAAAGGATCCTGGTTCAACTCTCCAGGACCCACTAAGACAGATGCACAAAGGGGCACACATGTCTGGAGTTTGTTTGCACTGGTTGGAGGCCCTGGCATACCCATTCTCTCTCTCTCTCTCTCTCTCTCTCTCACTATCTCTGCCTCTTTCTCTCTTACTCTCTCTGCCTCTTTCTCTCTCACTCTCTCTGCCTCTTTCTCTCTCTCTCAAATAAATACATAAATGAAATATATTTAAAAAAACCATATCCACTCAAAGACTTAAACACTAATGTTTCTAGCAGCATTCCTGGTATTCTCCAAATAAAACCAACATTAATGTCCATCAAGGGATGAGTGGACAAACTATGTGTGATCTATTCATATACACAACAGAAGGAAGACTGTAGCCAGAAAGAGGCAAGAAGACACACTGACCCAGATATGCACAGATCTTGACATCACTGTCCCACGTGAAGGATGTCGAACACAGTGAGTCCCACTTGTATGACCCCATTTATCTGAAGCACCCAGAATAAATCCACACGGACAGGAAGATTAGTGATGACCTAGGGAAAGAGGAAGAATTACCCCAGTAAAGCCAGGCCTAGTGGAGCAGGCCTGTAATTCCAGCCGTTCCAGAAGCCGAGGCAGGAACATGGTGAATTAAAGACCAGCCTGGACTAGAGAGAAAGTTCAAGTATAGCATAGGCAACTTACTGAGATCCTGTCTCAATATAAAACGTTAAGCAGCGGGCTGGGAACGAGGCATAGTAGCTTGCATCTGTAATGCCACTCAGGAGGCTGAGGTAGGAGGATTGCCTGAGTTTCAAGTCAGCCTAGGCTAGAGTGAGACTCTGCCTTGAAAAAAACCACCTCTGCTAACACACACACACACACACACACACACACACACACACACACACACACAGAATTACATACTTTATTATGTGTTTATTTATTTTTTTAAAAATACTCTTTTTTTTTTTTTCATTTTTTTGAGGTAAGGTTTCATTCTAGCTCAGGCTGACCTGGAATTCACTATGTAGTCTCAGGGTGGTCTTGAACTCACAACAATCCTCCTATGTCTGCATCTCTAGTGTTCGCTCTCTCCCTCTCATAAATAAATAAATAATTTAATAAATAATTCTATTTACTCATTTATTTATTTGAGAGCGACAGAGAAAGAGGCAGATAAGAGAGAGAGAATGGGCACGCCAGGGCCTCCAGCCACTGCAATCGAAATCCAGATGCATGTGGCCCCTTGTGCATCTGGCTAACGTGGGTCCTGGGGAATCAAGCCTCGAACTGGGGTCCTAGGCTTCACAGGCAAGCGCTTAACTGCTAAGCCATCTCTCCAGCCCATAAATAAAATACTTTTAAAAAATGAGCTGGGTGTGGTGGCTCATACTTTTAATCCCAGCACTCGGGAGGCAGAGGTAGGAGTATCCCTGTGAGTTTGAGGCCAACCTGAGACTACATAGTGAATTCCAGGTCAGCCTGGGCTAGAGTGAGATCCACCTTGAAAAACAAAAACTAAAAAATGTGCTTGGGGCTGAAAAGATGGTCTCTAGCCACCACAAACAGACTCCAGATGAATGTACCATCTTGTGCATCTGATTTTACATGGGTACTGGGAAATTGAACCCAGGCTGTCAGGGTCTGCAAACAAGTGCATTTAACTGTTCAGCCATCTCTCTAGTCTATGTTTCATTATTCTTTTTATTTATTTGAGAGTGACAGACAGAGACAAAAAGAGGGAGGGAGAGAGAGAGAGAAGGACGCATCAGGGCCTCCAGCCACTGCAAATGAATTCCAGACACATGTGCCACCTTGTGCATCTGGCTTATGTGGGTACTGGGGAATTGAACCTCGAACCAGGGTCCTTAGGCTTCATAGGCAAGCGCTTAATTGCTAAGCCATCTCTCCAGCCCCCCCCCTTTTTTTGAGGTAGGGTTTCACTCTAGCTCAAGATGACCTGGAATTTACTAAGTAATCTCAGGGTGGCCTTGAAATCACAGCAATCCTACTTCTGCCTCCCAAGTGCTCCCACCACACCTGGATCAATATTCTTGAATATTTTATTTATTTATTCATCTAATAGAGGGGGAGAGAAAGAGGAAGATAGAATGAGAGAGAGATAGAGAATGGGCATGCCAGAGCCTCCAGCTACTGCAAACGAACTCCAGATGCATGCACTACCTTGTGCATTTGGCTTACATGGGTCCTGGGGAATTAAACCTTGGTCCTTTGGCTTTGCAAGCAAGCACTTTAACCACTAAGCCATCTCTCCAGTCCCCCCCCCCTTTTTTTTGATTTTTTGAGGTAGAGTCTCCCTCTTCCTCAGGCTGACCTGGAATTCACTGTGTAGTCTCAGAGTGGCCTTGAACTCATGGCCATCCTCCTACCTCTGCCTCCCAAGTGCTGGGATTAAAGGCGTAGTGCCACCATGTCTGGCTCTATCCCTATTTTTTTTTAATTTTTTTAAAATTTATTTATTTGAGAGCGACAGACACAGAGAGAAAGACAGATAGAGGGAGAGAGAGAGAATGGGCGCGCCAGGGCTTCCAGCCTCTGCAAACGAACTCCAGACGCGTGCGCCCCCTTGTGCATCTGGCTAACGTGGGACCTGGGGAACCGAGCCTTGAACCAGGGTCCTTAGGCTTCACAGGCAAGCGCTTAACCGCTAAGCCATCTCTCCAGCCCTCTATCCCTATTTTTAAAAAATATTTTATTTATTAGAGAGTGAGAGAGACAGAGAGAATGGGTGTGCCAGGGCCTCTAGCCACTGCAAACAAACTCCAGACGCATACTCCATGTGGATCTGGCTTACATGGGTCCTGGGGAATCAACTCTGGGTCGTTAGGCTTTGCAGGCAAGCACCTTAACTGTTAAGCCATCTCTCTGTAGGTAGAGTCTCACTCTAGCCCAGGCTGACCTGGAATTCACTATGGAGTCTCAGGGTGGCCTTGAACTCATGGCAATTCTCTTACCTCTGCCTCCTGAGTGCTGGGATTAAAGGCATGCGCAACCACGCCCGGCCTATTTTTATATTTTATTTTATTTATTTGCGAGAGAGAAAGAGAGAGAGAGAGAGGGAGAGAGAGAGGGAGAGAAGAGGGGCCAGAGCCTCTTGCTGCTGCTATGAGCTCCAGATGCATGTACTATCACTTTGTGCATCTGGCTTTACATGGGTACTGGGAACTGAACCTGGGTTGGAAGGCTTTACAAGCAAGCACCTTTAACCCCTGCTGGAATTCACTATGTAGTACATAGGATGGCCCTGAGTGCTGGGATTAAAGGCATGCACCACCACGCCTGACTACCATCTTTCTTTCTTCCTTTCTTTTTTACCAACAGCTTTTCTGAAGCACAAATGTCATAACCTGTAGCAGTGTAAGTGCCCAGTTTGAAAGTTTTATCTAACAAACCACCACCACAATCAAGAGAAAAACATTCCTATTTCCCACAGTTTCCTCAGGCCACCCCCTCCTGCCCATCTCTCCTCACCCACCCCCAGGCACGCAATGATCAGCTTTCTGTCACCAGAGATAAGGTGGCACTCCCTAGAGTTTGCAGATATAGAATGACACAGGATGAGCTGGCCTGGCTCCTTTCATGATGCAGTTACCCTGAGTTCAATGGTTCATTCCTTTTTGTTGCTAAGTACAATTTCTTTTTTTTTTTTTTTCAATTTTTTTGTCCATTTTAATTTATTTATTTGAAAGTGACAGACACAGAGAGAAAGAGGGAGAGAGAGAGAGAGAGAGAGAGAGAGAGAGAGAGAGAGAGAGAGGGAGAGGGAGAGAGATTGGGCGCACCAGGGCCTCCAGCCACTGCAAACGAACTCCAGATGCATGCACCACCTTGTGCATCTGGCTTACGTGGGTCCTGGGGAATCGAGCCTCGAACCAGGGTCCTTAGGCTTCACAGGCAAGCGCTTAACCGCTAAGCCATCTCTCCAGTCCTGCTAAGTACAATTTCACTGTAGGAATATTCAATTTATCTATTCACCTGATAGTCATAACAGCTGTTTCCACTGCCTGGCTATTGGGAATAAAGTTATTATGAACAAATCTGTGTGTGGATGTATGGGTTCATTTCTCTCTCTCTCTCTTTTAAGACAGGGTCTCACATAGCCCAGGCTGGCCTCAGACTCACTATGTAGCCAGGATTACTTTGAACTACTGGTTTTCCTGCCCTTCCTCCTAAGCGCTAGGATTACTGTTGTGCACACTACACCCAGCAATTCATCTCTCCTGGTTAAATACCTAGGAGTGAGCTGGGTCTGGTGGCTTTATGCCTGTGATTCAAACACTCAGAGGCTGAGGCAGGAACACTCATTAGGCAGGAGGATTAGAAGTTCAAGGCCATCCTCAGTTACATAGTGAATTTAAGGCCAGCCTAAGCTACATGAAATGCTGTCTCAAAAAAGTTACACTGCAAGAATGAAAAGACAGAGTAGCAGAATATGTTTATGATGTACACAGTGTCCAAAATATTCAAAGTAGGGGCTTGAGAGATGGCTCGGTGGTTAAGGCACTTGCTGTCAAACCTAATGACTCAAGTTCTATCCCCCAGTACTCACATAAAGCCAGATGCACAAAGTGGCACATGCATCTGGAGTGTATGTTTGTACTGGCTAGAGGCCCTGGCATGCCCATCCTCTCCATGTCTCTGTTTCTCTTCTATATGCATGCAAATAAATAAAAAATATGAAAAAATATATATGGCTGGAGAGATGGCTCAGCAGTTAAGGTGCTTGCCTGCAATGCCTAATGATCAGGGTTTGATTCCCCAATACCCATGTAAAGCCAGATGCACAAAGTGGTGCATGCATCTGGAGTTCACTGGCAGTGGCTACAGGCCCTGGCATACCACCCATTCACTCTCTCTAAGCTTGCAAATAAATAAATAAAATAGTTTTTAAAACTATGGAGTTTGGGGCTGGGGAGATGGCACTTGCCTGTGAAGCCTAAGGACTCATGTTCAACTCTTCAGATCCCACATAAGCCAGATGCACAGTGATGCAAGTATGCAATGTCACACATGCGCACAAGGTGGTGCATACATCTGGAGTTCTATTGCAGTGGCTGGAGGCTCTGGCTTGACAATTCTCTCTCTCTCAATAAAAAGGCCAGTCTGTTGGGCCTGCCTCAAAAAAAAAAAATGGAGTTTGTTCTTAAGAGTTACCAAAAACATGCAAAGTTTCCAGGCATGGTGGCACATGCCTTTAATTCCAGCACTGAGGAGGCAAAGGTCTTGAAAGACTGCTGTGAGTTCAAGGCCAGCCTGGGACTACAGAGTGAGTTCCATGTCAGCCTGGGTTAGAGTAAGGCCCTACCTCAAAAAACAAAAACAAACAGGGCTGGAGAGATTGCTTAGCGGTTAAAGTGTTTGCCTGCTAAGCCTAAGAACCCATGTTTGACTCTCCAGATTCCATGTAAACCAGACACACAAAGGTGAGACAAGTGCACAAGCTCACTAGGTAGCACAAGTGTCTGGAGTTTGATTTCAGTGGCTGAGGCCCTGGCATGCCAGTTCTCTTTGTCTCTCTCTAAAAAAAAGAAAAACAAAACAAAACAATAAGCTAGAATATCTCTATCACACCTTCCAAGGCTCAGGGTCTATTGTGGAAGAGGTGGTGGAAAGAATGTAAGAGCCAAAGGAAGGGTAGGACTCCTTACAACGTGCTCCTCCATACACAAAATGGCCTGGATATCCATGACCTCACAGTGCCTGACACTACCTACACAAGACCATCATAAGAGGAGGAAAAGATCACGACATCAAACTAAAAGAGAGACTGATTGAGATGGGGAGGGGATATGATGGAGAATGGAGTTTCAAAGGGGAAAGTGGGGGAGGGAGGGCATTACCATAGATTTTATTTACAATCATGGAAGTTGTTAATAAAAAAAATTTAAAAAAATCAGCCAGGGCTGGATATGGTGGTACACGTCTTTAATCCCAGCACTTGGGAGGCAGACATAAGAGGATTGCTGTGAGTTCAAAGCCAGCCTAAGACTACATAGTGAATTCCAGGTCAGCCTGAAGTATAGTGGGACCCTACCTTGAAAACCCAAAACAATAAAAATTTTAAAAAATCAAAAAAACTAAAACTAAAACAAAAGAAAACAATAAGCTAGGCATGGTGATGCATCCCCCCCCCTTTTTTTTTTAAGGTTTTTAAATTAATTTATTTGAGAGTGACAGAAAGAGAAAGAGAGAAAGAGGCAAGGAGAGAGAATGGGCAAACCAGGGCCTCTAGCCACTGCAAATGAACTCCAAACGCATGTGCCCCCTTGTGCATCTGGCTAACGTGGGTCCTGGGGAATCAAGCCTCGAACCGGGATCCTTAGGCTTCATAGGCAAGTGCTTAACCGCTAAGCCATCTCTCCAGCCTGGTGATGCATCCTTTTAATCCCAGCACTTGGGGGCAGAGGTAGGAGGATGGCTGTGAGTTTGAGTCCATCCTGAGATTACATAGTGAACTTCAGGTCAGCCTGGGCTTGAGTGAGACCCTACCTGAAAAAAGCAATATATATATGAATGAAGTACATTTAAAAAATTTTTATTTTTAGAGAGAGAGAATTAGAATTGGTGTATGAGGGCTTCAATCACTGCAGTTGAACTCCAGATGCTTGCGCCACCTAGTGGGCATGTGCAACCTTGCACTTGCCTCACCTTTGTGTATCTAGCTTACATGGGATCTGGAGAGTCAAACCCGGTCCTTAGGCTTCACAGGCAAGTGCCCTAACTGTTAAGTCATTTTTCAAGCCTGCAAAGTACAATTTAATAAAAGACACTGTATCTTATCTACAACTACAGCTAATTCTAGGTCTCATTTTATTTATTTGTTGCTTTGGATTTTTTTTGAGAGTGTCTCACTCTAGTCCAGGCTGACCTGGAACTCATTCTTCAGCCCAGGCTTGCCTTGAACTCACAGTGATTCTCCTACCTCTGCCTTTCTTACTTAAAAAAAAAAAAATCATGGGGAGGGGATATGTTGGAGAATGGAATTTCAAAGGGGAAAGTGGGGGGAGGGAGGGTATTACCATGGGATATTTTTTATAATCATGGAAAATGTTAATAAAAATTGAGAAAAAATAAAAATAAAAAATATTTTCATGAGCTGGGCATGGTGACACATGCCTTTAATCCCAGCCCTTGGGAGGCAGAGGTAAGAGGATTGCCGTGAGTTCAAGGCCAGCCTGAGACTACATAGTAAATTCCAGGTCAGCCTGAGCCAGAGCGAGACCCTACCTCGAAAAAAAAAAAAAACCCAAACATTCATTTAGTTATTTTTAAGAAAGAGAGAGAGAATGATAAGGAGAAGCAGTGAGAGAAAGTATGGGCATTCCAGAGCCATGCACCACTGTACATCTGGCTTTTTTTAAATATTTTATTTATTTATTTGAGAGTGACAGAGACAGAGAGAAAGACAGATAGAGGGAGAGAGAGAGAATGGGCGCGCCAGGGCTTCCAGCCTCTGCAAACGAACTCCAGACGCGTGCGCCCCTTGTGCATCTGGCTAACGTGGGACCTGGGGAACCGAGCCTCGAACCGGGGTCCTCAGGCTTCACAGGCGAGCGCTTAACCGCTAAGCCATCTCTCCAGCCCTACATCTGGCTTTTTATGGGTACTAAGGAATCAAACCTGGGTCTTACAAGCATCTTTAACTGCAGAACCATCTTCCCAGACATCTATTATTATTATTATTATTAATTAATTTATTTTTTAGTCTTTCGAGGTAGGGTCTCACTCTGGCTCAGGCTGACCTGGAATTCACTATGTAGTCTTAGGGTGGCCTTGAACTCACGGCAATCCTCCTACCTCTGCCTCCCAAGTGCTGGGATTAAAGGTGTGTGCCACCAAGCCTGGCTCATTATTATTATTATTATTATTATTATTAAATATTTTTATTTATTTGTTTGCAAGCAGAGAGAGATAGAGAGAAGAGGCAGAATGGATGTGCCAGGGCCTCCAGCTGCCGCAAACGAACTCCAGATGCATGTACCACTTAGTGCATCTGGCTTAATGTGGGTACTGGGGAATCAAATCTGGGTGTTGTAGTCAGGTCTGCATTGCTGGTAGCAATTACCCAACTAAGAGCAGCTTGTGGAAGAAAGAGGTTTATTTTGGCTTACAGGCTCGAAGAGGAAACTCCACGATGGCAGGGGAAAGCAATGGCATGAGCAGAGGGTGCACATCACCCCCTGGCCAACATCAGGTGGACAATAACAACAGGAGAGTGTGCCAAACACTGGCTTGGGAAAACAGGCTATAACACCCATAAGCCCGCCCCCAACAATACCCTGCCTCCGGGAGGCATTAATTCCCAAATCTCCATCAGTGGGGGACCTAGCATTCAGAACACCTAAGTTTATGGGGGACACCTGAATCAAACCACCACACTGGGCCATTTGGCTTTGCAGGCAAGCACCTTAACCATTGTGCCATCTCTCCAGTCCCCCTATTTTTTTAAAAATTTTTTTGGTTTATTTTTATTTATTTATTTGAAAGCGACAGACAGAGAAAGAGGTAGAGAGAGAAAGAGAGAAAGAGAATGGGCACACCAGGGCTTCCAGCCACTGCAGATGAATTCCAGATGTGTGCGCCCCCTTGTGCATCTGGCTAACGTGGGACCTGGGGAACCGAGCCTCGAACCGGGGTCCTTAGGCTTCACAGGCAAGCGCTTAACCACTAAGCCATCTCTCCAGCCCAATTTTTTTTTTTTTGAGGCAGAGTCTCACTCTGTAGCCCAGGCTGACTTGGAACTCATGGCAATTCTGCTGCCTGAGCTTCCCATGTGCAGGCATTACAGGCACCAGCCACCATACTAGCCAGTGTGCGATGTGCACCACCCTGACCCTGCAGGAAAGGACACTGTCATGAGGACTGGAATATACCTTTCAAGGAAAGCCAACAAGGAAGTGAACTGATGGCCAATGTCATTAGTCACTGCAAATATGCAAAGCCAAGCCACAATGAGAACCAGATGAGGCAACACACACCTAGAATTCAGCACTCGGGAGGCAGAGGTGGGAGGATCGCCTTGAGTTCGAGGACACCCTGAGACTACATAGCGAATTCCAGGTCAGCCTGGGCTAGAGCAAGACCCTACCTCTAAACAAACAAACAAACAAACAAACATCCATTTAGTTATTTCTGAGAGAGAGAGAGAGAGGGAGAGAGCGAAGGAGAAACAGTGAGAGAAAGTATGAGCATGCCAGAGCTGGGGAAGCTGAGGCAGGAGGAGTTCAAGGCCAGCCTGGAATACATAGGGAGACCATACTTCAAGTTACAGTAGTAGTAATAATAAAACCTCAATGAGATACTATTTTTTAATTGACAACTTCCATGGTTGTAAACAATATCCCATGGTCATGCCCTCCCTCCCTCCCCCAGCTTTCCCCTTTGAAACTCCACTCGCCATCATCCCTGGTACAACGTGAATGAAAGCATGTTGGAACTTTCATGCTTCCGGAGACTGCAACTTCGTACAGCTGCTTGGAATGTCTCTGGCAGAATCTATGGCCGTTCCACCCTCATGGCCAACAATTTTCCTGCCAGAGATCTGTGCGTGTGTGGGAGGGTGTGCATGCGTCCGTGCCGTGCCCCGTGGACTTGACTGTCAGGGCGCACGCCCCTGTTGTCATAGCTGCCTTTGCATTGCTGGGATAAAGCATCCGACCAAAAGCAGCTGATGGGAAGCAGGTGTTTATTTTGAGGGGAAGCTTCATGGTGGCAGGGGAAAGCATGGCATGAGCAGAGGCTGGGCATCTCCTCTGCCCCAGCAGGTGGAAGACAGCAGCAGGAGAGTGAGTGGGCTCTGGCAAGGGGCAGCTAGCTGGCTGTAACACGAGCTTTGTAAGCCTTTAACCAGTGAGTTATCATCCCAGCCCCAATTTAAACATATCATTTTAATTAATTAATCAATTAACGGTTTTTTGAGGTAGGGTTTTGCTCTAGTCCAGGCTGACCTGGAATTCACTATGTAGTCTCAGGGTGGCCTCAAACTCACAGCAACCCACCTACCTCTGTCTCCCTAGTGCTGGGATTAAAGGCATGTGCCACTATGCCTGGCTTTTACTTATTTATTTGAGAGAGGGAAAGAGGGAGAGAGAGAGAGAGAGAATGGGTGTGCCAGGGCCTCTAGCCATAGCAAACGAACTCCAGATCCATGCACCACCTTATGCATCTGGCTTATGTGGGTCCTGGGAAAATGAACTGGGGTCCTTTGGCTTTGTAGGCAAGTGCCTTAACTGCTAAGTCATCTCTCCAGCACCCAGCCCCAATTTAAAGGTTTTTTTTTTTTTTTTTTTGGTTTTGCTTTTTTTCAAGGTAGGGTCCCACTCTAGCCCAGGCTGATATGGAACTCACTCTGTAGTCCTAGGCTGGCCTTGAAATCACAAAGATCCTCCTCCTCCTCTATCTCTTTCTTTCTTTTGGTCTTTTGAGGTAGGGTCTTGCTCTAGCTCAGGCTGATCTGTAATTCACTATATAATCACAGGCTGGCCTCGAACTCACAGTGATTGTCCTACTTTGCCCTCACAAGTGCTCCTGAGTGTTGGAAATATAGGCATGAAGCACCATACCTGGTTATAAACATACAAATATAAATATAGTAAAGAAGGGGAGCTCCCCTCCAAAATAAATAAAAAATTAATGGGCCAAGCATGGTGGCACACATCCTCAATTCCAGCATTGGGAAGGTTGAGGTAGGAAGACTGCTGTGAGTTTGAGGCCAGCCTGGATTGAGTTCCAGGTTAGCTTGGGCTAGAAGGAGACAGACTCAATCCCTGTCCAAAAAAGAAAAAAAAGTGTGGTGGGAGAGTAGAAAAGTTATACCATGAAAAAAAAAAAACTAAGCTCAAGAAAGTTACAGCAGCTATAGTCATACCAGACAAAACAAGCTTCAGATGGGATATCACCACAGATAGAGGGGTGGTCATAATAATAAAAAGGGAAATTTTAACAATCCTAAGTATGTATGTGCTCAATTAGAGAGCACTTGGGAGGCTGAGGTAAGAGGATCACTGTGAGTTTGAGGCCAGCCTGAGACTACATAGTGAATTCCAGGTCAGCATGGGTTAGAATTCCAGGTCAGCATGGGTTAGGGTGAGAACAGCCTCAACAGAAAAAAAAAAAATGTAAAGAAAAGTTTTCAAAAATTATAGGTCTAGAAAGATGGTTCAGCAGTTAAAGGCACTTGCTTGCAAAGCCTGATGTCCCAGGTTCAATTTCCCAATCTAGAATAAAGGCTTATTTTTATTTATTTATTAATTTTTTGGTTTCTTGAGGTAGGATCTCACTCTAGTCCAGGCTGACTTGGAATTCACTATGTAGTCTCAGGGTGGTCTTGAACTCACTATAATCCTTCTACCTCTGCCTCCCAAGTGCTGGGATTAAAGGCGTGCACTACCACACCCAACTAAGACTTATTAATTTTACTAATAATTTAAAATAATTCATTTGGGAGATTTCATTAACATTTTTCTACTCCTGAACATTTCCTTGATTTTGCTTATTTTTAGTGTATAATTTGATCATCTTTTTCCAACTCACTGACTTTAAAACTTTTTTATGGGCTACAGAAATGGCTCAGCAGTTAAGGCACTTGTCTGCAAAGCCTAATGACCTGGGTTTGATTCCCCAGTACCCACGTAAAGCTAGTTGCACAAAGTGGTGCATGCATCTGGAGTTTGTTTGCTTGCAGAGGGTAGAGAATAAAAAGATGGTAGATTGGTCTGTATCTGTAGTCCTAGCTATTGGGGAGATTGGGAAAGGAGGATTGCTTGAGCCCAGAAAAAAAGCAAAGACACATATTACTTATATTTGGAATTAAAAAGATATCACAACAGATCCTACAGATATTAAAAGGATAGGAGGGGCAGGCTGAAGAGATGGTTTAGCAGTTAAGCGCTTGCCTGTGAAGCCTAAGGACCCCAGTTCGAGGCTCGATTCCCCAGTACCCACGTTAGCCAGATGCACAAGGGGGCGCATGCGTCTGGAGTTCGTTTGCAGAGGCTGGAAGCCCTGGCGCGCCCATTCTCTCTCTCCCTCTATCTGTCTTTCTCTCTGTGTCTGCCGCTCTCAAATAAATAAATAAATAAATAAAATTTAAAAATTTTTTTTCAAAAAGGGATAGGAGGGTAGTATTTTTGCTCAATAAGGGGATATGCTAGCTTAAATGAAATGGGTAAATTCCTTTAAAAACACTAGCACAGAAATTATCCAAATTGACTCAAGAAATAGAAAATGTGAATAGTCAAATATCCAATTAAAAGCAGTTATGGTGATTCATGCTTTTAATCCCAGTGCTCGGGAGGCTGTGAGTTTGAGGCCAGCCTGGGACTACAGAGTGGGTTCCAGGTCAGCCTGGGCTAGAGTAAGACCCTTCATTGAAAAAAACAAAGACAAAAACTAATTAAAGAACCTGAATTTGTAATTAAGGTTTTCTGAGTAGGCAGGAGGTGTAGTTGGGTGGCAGATCCCTAGGATTTCACCAGCCCTGCAAAGAAACACAATCATAACCTCAAAAAACAAACAAACAAGGGCTGGAGAGATGGCTTAGCGGTTAAGCGCTTGCCTGTGAAGCCTAAGGACCCTGGTTCGAGGCTCAATTCCCCAGGACCCACGTTAGCCAGATGCACAAGGAGGCGCACGTGTCTGGAGTTCATTTTGCAGTGGCTGGAAGCCCTGGCGTGCCCATTTTCTCTCTATCTGCTTCTTTCTCTCTATGCCTTTCGCTCTCAAATAAATAAAAAAAAACAAAACAAAACAAAACAAAAACCCAACCTGAACCAAAACAAAAGCGCATATCAGGTCCAGCGCTTCACAGAGGAATAAAAGACTTAAGCAGGGCGTGGAGTGCATGTCTTTATCCCAGCACTCTAAGGCTGAGGTAGAAGGATCACTGAGTTCGAAGTCAGCCTGGGCTAGAGTGAGACCGTTGCCTCAGAAAAAAAAGAAAGAAAGAAAGAAAAAGTAACCAAACACACACTTTATTTATTCATTTGCAAGCAGAGAGAGAGAGAGAGAGAGAGAGAGAGACAGACAGACACACACACACACACAGAATATGGGCACACCAGGGCCTCTAACCAGATGTATGTTCCACTTTGTGCATCTGGCTTTATGTGGTTACTGGGGAATTGAACCTGGGTCCTTAGACTTTGCAAGTTAAGTGCCTTAACTGCTGAACCATCTCTCCAGCCCTCCTCTAACTTTTTTTTTTTAATTTTTTGAGGTAGAGTCTCACTCTAATGCGGGCTGATCTGAAATTCACTATGTATTCTCAGGATGGCCTCAAACTCATGGTGGTCCTCCTACCTCTGCCTCCCAAGTGCTGGGATTAAAGGTGTGCACCACCACACTTGGCTTCCTCTAACTAAAACTAACCAAAACTAGAAAAAAGATACTACTAGAAAACTGTAGAACAATGTCCTCCATGAATATAGGTATAAGAATTCTGAAGATTAACAAATGGAATTCAGCAATATATAAAAGGAAAACACATGCCTAAGTGCAGTATTGGTTTAACTAAGGAATGCAAGTCTAGTGTAGCATTTCAAAATCAACATGATTATCACATCAACGGAACAGAGAAGAAAATCACATTCCTCTCAATGGATGCAGAAACGTCACTGAAACATCCTAAAATGCCTCTTCCAATTCAAGAGCCATGAAAAACACAAGTTTGGAGAGCTAGGATAAGCTGATGAAATACATCTGTGACATTCCTACAGCATATGGCATACTTAGAGGGGAGACCACACTTTCTACAACGGAAAACAGAACAATGTCCACTTTCACCACCATTTGTATTCAAAATAGAGGTAGGAGGACTACTGTGTGTTTAAGGCCAACTTGGAGCTACAAAGTAAGATCCTGGTCAGCCTGGGCTACAGTGACACCCTACCTAAAAAACAACAACAACAAAACAAAAACAAAACAAGCATGCATGCCTTTAATCCCAGCGCTCTGGAGGCAAATCCAAAATCCAAAACAAAAAAAACCCCCAAACAACAACAAAAAAATTGTACATGAGATGGGGAGATGGCTCAACAGTTAAAGGCACTTGCTTGAAAAGCCCAGAGTATATTCCACAGCACCCAAGAAAGCCAGACATAAAGTGGCACACACACCTGGACTTCATTTGCAGAGGTAAGAGACCCTGGCATGTACACACACACACACACACACACACACACACACAGAGACCAGAGACATGCAAATAAATTAAAAAAAATGAGGCCTAATCTTTTTTTTTTTTTAAATGAGGTAGGGTCTTGCTCTAGCCCAGGCTGACCTGAAATTCACTATGTAGTCTCAGGCTGGCCTTGAACCACACCTGGCTAGAATCCTAATCTTTAAAGCCTGGAAATATATATATACTTTTTAATGTAGAGGGAGCCAGGCATGGTGGCACACGCCTTTAATCCTAGCACTCGGGAGGCAGAGGCAGGAGGATCGCCATGAGTTCAAGGCCACCCTGAGACTACACAGTGAATTCCAGGTCAGCTTGAGCTGCCGTGAAACCCTACCTCAAAAAAACAAACAAAAAGTATAGAGGAAGGCCTTGTGTGGTGGTGCATACCTTTAATCCCAGCACTCAGGAGGCTGGGGTAAGAGTATCACTATGAGTTCAAGGCAAGCCTGGATTAGAGTGAGTTTCAGGTCAGACTGGACAAGAGTGAGCCCCTGACTCCAAACAAAACAAAACTTAAGGAGGTACTGTTGCTCACATCTAAAATCTCACCACTCAGGAGGCTGAGGCAGGAGGATCACCATGAATTTGAGGCCAGATGGGGCTACAGAGAGAGTTCTGGGTCAACCTGGGCTAGAGTGAGAGCCTGCCTCAATTCCTCATCACTTTACTTAATGTAGGTTTTTTGAGGTAGGGTCTCTCTCTAGCCCATGCTAACCTGGAATTTACTATGTAGTCTCAGGGTGGCCTTGAACTAGGGATGATCCTCCTACCTCTGCCTCCCCAGTGCTGGGACTGAAGGTGTGCGCCACCACGCCTGGCTCCTCATCACTTTAACCAGTGCAATAATCAAAAAATAGAACAAACAGGCATATAGGTTGGCAAGGATAAAGCAAAATTGCCTTGTTTACACATGAGATGATCGAGTACAGAGACTATTCCAAAGTATTCACCCCAAACGAGTAGAATTAATAAGTGTATTTAATTAAGGTCACCAAATAAAGGCCACAGGCAAACTTAATTATATTTCCATACAACATCAATGGAGAATTCGGAAATGACATGAAGTGAAGTTCCCACTTACAATAGCATCAAAACCCATGAGATATGAAAGGAAAACTTAATGGCCAGTCGATCTGTCCCCAGTCTAGGCACAGCAGAGTGGGAACCAGATGGTGGGGTTTGGAGTTTTGGCTTGTCACTCAAGAACCCTGGGCAAAGATCAAGGCTTTAAGTGCAACAAACTCCACAAGTCTAGCCAGATAGTGAAATGTAAGTTTTTATGAGTCAGGACACCTTGGACTTCACAGGGGCATGTAGTGTGACTCGTGACTGAGGACACAGCTGTGGTGTCTAAGGGTGGCCTACCTAGCAGGCAGTCACATTAGGCTAGCTCACAGGCATGTGTGAGGCCTGTCCACGTCAGTGCGTGGCAGGGGCACTGCTGCGCTCGGGGGGAGTCTCAGAACTCTCACTTCCTGCTGGTGGCGCCCCAGGACAGTCATACTTCATGTCTGCAAGAGGCTGGGAGGGCCCCAGGCCACACCTGCTTGTGGCGCAGGAAGGAAGGGCTCCTTCTCTCGGCTCTAGGAAGGTCTAGAGGGAGGGGGCTAATGGTTTCTGTAGGACTGGGCTGCAGATGCCCTGCCTAGCTTTCTGGGAGCCAGCTCCCACCATCCCAACAGCCCCACCCACCTGCCCTAGGTCTGTGCACTTAGCAGCCTTCTGCCTCGTACCACCCCACCGCTTCGGAGTCATCTGCTTACCTCACTCCTAGACACCGACGCAAAGGCAGGCCTCTGAGCTGCCTTGCCCTATCAGCTTCTAGCAGCCTCGCTGGCCGCCGCTGGCTGCACCCACATACTGAGAGCAGCAGGGCCCACCACCCTCTGCCCCACTTTGGGGATGGGCCCCACCCTTGCTGCTTCTGGGCTGCTGAGGAGGTTGCATGGCATGAGAACTTCCAACCATAAGAACTGTGACTTGAGTCTGAGGGGTTTGCTGGATGAACTAATCAGCTCTGAAATTCATCACTCTCTTCAGGCCCCTGTCTGTTTTGGGGTTCCAGGGCCAGGCCTGCGGAAAAGGAAATACCACTTAGCAATCAGGGGAGGATTCCTTGTCTGCCAAAAGCCCTGGCCTGGGGCCTGGGTCATGTCTCAACTCCTTAGGGTGCTCTCTGGAACCACCCAGGCTCTCTAGTTCTAAGTAGGACCTGAAATGGAAAATTCCTGCTGGGGTTTCACATTTTCTGGGAGCATGGTGGACTGGCACTCTCGGGTGAAGGGCAGGAGCTGCTGTCAGGTGGTGAGGAAATTGGGTCAGGGTCTCCTCCCAGGTGTTGAGGGCAGGCTGGGCTGCCAGCCATTATTGTAGGGGGTGGCCTGCCTGGCTGTCCCACGTCCTTGCTGAGTGGGGATCTCCACTGTGTAGTCAGAACAAGCACGTTGCTGTTTAAGGGTGGCATGAGGAATGTGGCCTGGAGATGGACCATTGGGCTGCAGCCTGAGCGTGTGTGTTGGGGAGGGGGATCATCTGGGGCCCACTCTCTAGAATGCTCAGTTGGAGGTGTCCCCAGGTACCTGGGAGGGAGCCTGACGACAGCAGCTGCAAGCTGTCCAAGATGCCCTCCTCATACAGGGCCAGCTTCTGTACCATCTTCTGCCGGGCGGGATTGATGATGATCTGTGGTGGCTCCGATGACAATGATGCACAGCTGCCCACGGAAGAGCCTGGGCAGAGACAGTACCCTCTTAGCTGTCTCTGGCAACTCTTAGTGGCCCCAACATGAATACCCTGCAGTACTGGACTCGGGGTAGAATTCCTCAGTGAGTTGCTCCCAGGCCAGGCCAACAACCTGTACAAAGCCTTCGTAATCGTTGGCTTTCAAGCATGTGGCAGGGAGAAGGGCTAAGAAGGGAGCTTCTGCCTCTCCTCATCTACCTGGGGGGCATGACCCTGGGAGGAGACATAAGATAGTACCAACACATTCTCTGTGGCCCTGAGCCCGCAGGACATAGTGAGCTAAACAATTGGCCCAGTTCCCTCCTCTCGGAAGGCCTCAGTGGGGAATCTGAGGGCTACTGACAAAGGAGGCCCCTGCTTCCCCCTCTGGACACCTGTCCCCCAAGTTACCTTCCACAGCTGTGGGCTGGAAGCCTGGGCCACACCCCCAGCTTGTTTCTCTGGAGGTGCCCTCCTGGGCACAGCCAACCTCTCCGAGGCATGCTGGGCCTGGGGAGCAGCTGGGAGTTAAGTGCCAGGAGTGCAGAGCGGCCGAGAGGCTGGACACACTTTCGTCACTCTCCACGGGCTGGTTGGGACTCTTCGGGAGCTGCTCGGCAGCCTGGGCCGGGGCTTCTGAGGGCACTGCCAGAGGCTGCCAGGGGGCACCCCCACTTTGGGCACTGCCAGTGGTAGACATGTAGGAGTTCTCCTGTGGGGAAGGAGGGTTGGGGCCGGCGGCCTGTGGCTCCCAAGGAGGCCCTGGCACTGCTGCCTGTAGCTGCTCCAGCCTCGTGTAGACCTGTGTGGGGAGAGAGGCTCTGTGTGGGCAAAGCTGCAGATCCTGGCCTGACACCCTGTGGTCAGACCACAGCGCTACTCCAGGCTGGCCTTGACTGGCCTGGGTTCAAGTTGTTGCCACAGGCCCCAGACAGCTGCAGGAACTGACTACAGAAACCACCAAACCAGCACATCCTGCAGCTGGGAAAGCATAGGGACACGGTACAAGCTCTTTCTTTCTACCCGTGCCCTGGGAGCAGTTACATATGGTGCCACCCGGAGCCTAACCAAGGGGCAAGCAAGGAATGGTGGGAGATTTGTCTCCATAAAGAGCCCAGGCAAGTTCTAGGCTTGCTATCGAGGCCAGAATGTGGGGTTTCTTGCTGGCCACCCCGACCCTGTGACAGGTAGTTTTTCCAGGACTACCTGGGTCATGGGGGGCCTCTTCTTGGCCCGGCGGTGTAGGCAGCAGCAAGCTAGCTGTCCTAGGACCAGGCCCAGCTGGGGTGGGCAGGGCCCGGGCCTGGGGTCCAGGTGTTTCTTGTAGATCTGGGCAGCGATGGGAACAGCCCAAGCGTCTGTGGTCGTATTTGCCTGTAGAGTGGTCTGGGTGCTTTTCAGGGTCACCCCAGCCTCCTCAGCTTCATCTTTAACCAGGTCTTTCTGTGGGACAGACACTGTGAGCATGGCCTCTGCCCAACCCTCCACACCACCGCCACTCAGTCTTGTGGTCTTCTCTTACTGGTTTACTAAACACCCACCATGTGCCCACTGATGCTCTGGGCTCTGGGGATAAAGCAACAAACTGAACACTCTGGGCCTTGCTTTCCAGAGCTGACTTCCTGGTATGGTGGCGGTGGGGTCTTAGCTTATTAGTAAGGCCCATGGGACCTGAGCAAGTGGCACTTGAGCTGGGAAACACTGAAGGATGCAGAAGGTGAGGAAGGCAGGGATCAAGTCTGGTTCCTGGCTTGTGGGCTGCACTGAGCAAGACCAACAGTGGGCAGGCACAGCCCTCACCCAGAAGCAATGGGAGGTGTGCAGTTGGCAAAGGTGAGGGGCAAATGTGGGCCAAGTATGTTCTGGGCTCAGGAATTGTTCCAGCATTGCCTACGTGTTCAGTCTATCATATGTAGCCCAGACTGGCCTCAAACTCAGTATGTGGCTGAGGATGATCTTGAAGTCTTAATCTTCCTACTCACATCCCAAGGCTGGGATTACATACTGGCATGCACCATACCCATCATTGTTTTGTGATTTATTATTATTATTTTTTGAGGTATGGTCATGCTCTAGCCCAGGCTGACCTGGAATTAGTCTCAGGCTGGCCTCAAACTCACAGTATTTTTCCTACCTCAGCTTGCAAAGTGCTGGGATTAAAGGCATGTGCCACCATGCCTGGAAGAGAGAGAGAGAGAGGGGGGGGGGAGAAATAATGGGAACATCAGGGCCTCTAGCTGCTGCTCCAGACACATGTGCCACTGTTGTATATCTGGCTCTATGTGGCTACTAGGAAACTGAACTTGGGTCATTAGGCTTTATGGCCAAGCACCCTAACTGCTTAGCCACCTCTCCACCCCCCCCCATTTTTTTTTTTTGAGACATGAGCTTGCTGTGTAGCCCAAGCTGGTCTTAATTAAACTTTCAGTCATCCTCCTGCCCCTCAGCCTCCGGAGTGCTGGGAGTACAGGTGTGCACCACCATGCTGGGCGTTAGGACTCCATTTCCTTAGCCCCACATCAGTACATGGCAAGGCAGGTGGGAATGAAGACGTATGAGTGGGAACAGCATGGTGTGTTCACCTCTTCCTCACTTGGTAGGGCCTGGAGAAGGGTTCTCAGCCTGCCCGGTTCTCTAGCACTGCCTTTCCTGGAGCCTTGCCTTCTTTGAGCCCCACTGCAGCTCCGGTCCCAGGGTGTCACGAGTAAGTGGCCCTCTCCCTGTTCCCAGCCCAGGGAAGGGTCTGTCAAAGCCATGGCTTGCTTGCTTCCTTCCTTCCTTTCTCTCTCTCTCTCTCTCTCTCTCTCTTTCTTTCTTTCTTTCCGAGGTAGGGTTTCATTCTAGCTCAGGCTGATCTGGAATTCACTGTGTAGTCTCAGGGTGGCCTTGAATTCACGGCAATCTTCCTACCTCTGCCTCCCAAGTGCTGGGATTAAAGGTGTGTGCCACCATGCCTGCTAAAGCCATAGTTTTCTTTCTTTCCTCCCTCCTTTCCCTCTCTCCCTTCCTTCCTTCTCTCTTCTTTTTTATCTTTGGCTAGCAATGAAACCCAAGGCTTTTTGTACACTAGGCAAGTGCTGTACTACTGAGCTCCAAGGCCATGTACAGAAGAAAGACAGCTTTTTCCTTGCAAGGTAAAGCAAACTGTTTGGGGCCCTGCCCACTTTCAAAGATGAGCTTGAAGGGGGAGATGAGTTAGCAGCAGCAGTAGTAGTAACAGGCTTCCTTGGGGTGCTATGTTGTTTTATATCATTTCACCAGTTAGTGGCCAAGGAACAGTGCCTCCCTCTCTCCCTGTCTTTCTTCCTTTATTTAAAAAAAATTAGCTAGGTGTGGTGGTGCACACCTTTAATCTCAACACTCGGGAGGTAGAGGTAGGAGGATTGCCATGAGTTCGAGGCCACCCTGAGACTACATAGTGAATTCCAGGTCAGTTTGGGCTAGAGCGAAACCCTACCTTGAAAAACCAATATATATATAATATATATGTATATATCTATATATACAATACTGTATATTAATATATATATAATATATAATTATATATAATATATTGTATATATATTATATATAATATATACATATAATAAATTATTTATTGAGAGACAGAGAGAAAGAGACAGATAGAGATAGAGAATGGACATGCCAGGGCTTTCAGCCATTGCAAATAATCTTCAGACACATGCGCTACCTTGTGCATCTGGCTTACATGGGTCCTGGGGAATTGAACTTGGGTCCTTAGGCTTCACAGGTAATAGCTTTAACTGCTAAGCCATCTCTCCAGCCCTTTTTAGATTTTTTTTTTTTTTTTGAGGTAGGGTCTCACTCTAGTCCAGGCTGACCTGATACTCACTCTGTAGTTCCAGGCTGGCCTCAGACCCACAGCAATCCTCCTACCTCTGCTTCCCAAGTGCTTGGATTAAAGGCGTGTGCCACCATGTTTTTAATCCCAGCACTCGGAAGGCAGAGGTAGGAGGATCACCGAGAGTTCGAGGCCACCCTGAGACTACAGACTACATAGTGAATTGCAGGTCGGCCTCGGCTAGAGCAAGACCCTACCTCTAAAAAGCAAGCAAGCAAACAAAAAAAAAAAAACCCATATAAAAATATATATAGTTTTGCCGGGCGTCGTGGCACATGCCTTGAATCCTAGCACTCAGGAGACAGAGGTAGGAGGATCGCTGTGAGTTCGAGGCCACCCTGAGACTCCATAGTGAATTCCAGGTCTGCCTAGGCTAGAGTGAGACCCTACCTCAAAAAACCAAATATATAAATACACACACACACATAGTTTTACTTATTTGTGGGAGTGGGGGAGGAGAGAATATGCAAATGAATGGGCGAGCCAGGACCTCTTATCACTACTGCAAATGAATTCCATACACATGTGCCACTTTGTGCATCTAGCTTTATGTGGATACTGGGGAATCAAACCCAGGCCAGAAGGCTTTGTAAGCAAGAGCCTTTACCCACTGAGCCGTCCCACCAGCCCTTCCCTCCCTTGCTCAGACTTCAGGGGCTCACCAGATACTTGGTCTTGGCACCATGTGTTCTCACAGCTCTCTGACCAGCCAGGGTCTCCAGCACTACCTAGAGGGGATGGAATGGAGAATGTTACCTGGGCCTTGGCAGGAGGCATTGTATGCAGAAAGGAGTTTGGCCCCAGGCAAGTGAGGACTATCTTTCAGCAAGGTCAGAGCCAGTGATGGAACTGAAGGTTAAGCATTTTGGAGGGCCCATTTGAAGCCAAGGAACACAAAACTACCAACACAAAATCAGCACAGGGGAAGGAAGGAGACAGTGCAAGGGAACTCTGCTAGCTTCTCACCAGGTTGACTTCTGGCCTTTACCCACAATTCTCCAGACCCTCCTGCCTTTGCGTACTGGTGGTTTTCCCTTCCCAAGCCAACAAATAGGCTAGCGGCTCACCACCCCAAAGCTGAAGGTATCGGTGTCCACGGCCAGCCGGCCTGTTTTAATGTACTCCTCAGGCAGGTAGGCAAGGGTGCCACGCACTGTTCGAGTCCGAGCCACGGCACTGCTCTGGCCTGGGCTGGCGCCTGCAAAACGGCTGAAACGAGCCAGGCCAAAATCTCCCAGCTTGGGCATCATTCTCTCATCCAGAAGCACGTTGGAACTTGGGGAGGAAGAATGGCTTCAGTTCAGGCCTGGCCCTAGTCTGCAGTTCCCCACACCTGGGGGGGCCCTGATAAAACCAGGCTGTGTCCATTCCTGTATCAACAGGACTGAGTAGGTGACTCTCAACTGAGAGTAGCGTTCCTTAATGAGCAGGGGCTCTGCCTACAGATCTCCCAAGGCCTTCCTCACCTCTTGATGTCTCCATGGATGAGGCTGGGGTTGTCCTGATGTAAAAACTGAATAGCCCGGGCTGTGCCAAGAAGGATATCCAGTCGCTGAGGCCAGGAGAGAGGGGGGCAGGTCTGGGTCTGGGGTGGCAAAGAAGAGGGCACAAGGATGGCTGGAGACAACTGCTTTTTTTAAAAAAATATTTTTTGTTCATTATTTATTTATTTGAGAGTGACAGACACAGAGAGAAAGACAGAGAGAGAGAGAGAGAGGGAATGGGTGCACCAGGGCTTCCAGCCTCTGCAAATGAACTCCAGACGCGTGCGCCCCCTTGTGCATCTGGCTAACGTGGGTCCTGGGGAACCGAGCCTCGAACCAGGGTCCTTAGACTTCACAGGCAAGCGCTTAACCGCTAAGCCATCTCTCCAGCCCGACAACTGCTTTTTGATCACTCTTTCTCTTAGTATGTCACTCTGTGGCCTAGAACAAGCCAGCCATTTCATTCTGTGAGCCTCAGTTTCCCCTTCTGGAGAACAAGGAGCCATGTCCTCTACCTAGTTCATGAGCAGGTGGAGACTAAAGTTATTCCAAGGCCTTGGGAAGCACCACAAAGCTGAGCAAGTAGCTGGGAATGGTGTCTCACGATTCATGACAGTGTGCTGCGCTTGGGTTCCAGGAGATCATTCTGTGTCCCTGGGTGGTTAGGAAGGCGTTGAGGACATTCCCTCTACCTTCCCCAATACACTGTGAGTAAGAAGGCAAGGAAACTCTTGCCTGGTCTACATGGTGGTCTGTGGGTGTGTCACTCAGACAGGGCCTAGCCGGTTCCCACTGCTCCCCCGCCCCCAATCCTCGTTCCTCAAAAGCTCTGCAGACTAAACAAACCCTTGGTCTACTCTTGTTTGTACAGAGCCAAGAAACTCTTGTCAGTGTGTGCATGTTGGTGTGCATGCGTATTTGTGTGTCTGTGCCCACGCGTGTGTTTGAGATGCATGTGGCGGTCAGAGGACAGCCTTGAGTATTGCCAGGAGCACTATACACCTCCTTGGAGAAAAGGTCTCTCATTGGCCTGCAGCCTACCAATTAGGCTAGACTGGCATCCTCCTGTCTCCACCTCCCCAGTGTTGGGATTACAGGCACAGATCCCACATCTGGCATTTTGTGTGGGTACTGGGGACAGAATAGCCCTGTTCTCATGCTTGGAAGGGAAGCACTTGACTGCCTGAGCTACCCCTACAGCCCCAAGAACCCCCCCCCCCTTTTTAGAGGAGTAGCCAGGGAGAGGCCACAGGAAGAAGTTCTATGGAAGAGCTCAAGCCAAGCTGGGTATAGTGTTAGTACACGTATGCCACTCTAGCACTGGGGAGGGTGAGGCAAGAGAATTGCCACGTTGAGGTCAGCCTGGGCTCCACAGCAAGACTTTGCCTCAAACAAGCAAGCAAGCAAGCAAAGAAAGAAACCAACCTACCTACCTTCTTTTTATTTTTTTTAAATTTTTATTAGCATTTTCCATGATTATAAAAAAAAATATCCCATGGAAATCCCCCCCCCTTTCCCCTTTGAAATTCCATTCTCCATCATATTACTTCCCCATCTCAATCATTGTTTTGTTTTTATGTTTGGTTTTTGGAGGTAGGGATTCACTCTAGCCCAGGGTGACCTGGAATTCACTGTGGAGTCTCAGGGTGGCCTCGAACTCACAGCGATCCTCCTACCTCTGCCTCCCAAGTGCTGGGATTAAAGGCCTGCACAGCCACGCCATGCTCAACCTATTTTTTTTCCCCAGGTAGGATCTCACGCTAGCCCAGGCTAACCTGGAATTCACTATGTAGTCTCAGGGTGGCCTCGAACTCATGGTGATCCCCCTACCTCTGCCTCTCACGTGCTGGGATTAGAGGCGAGTGCCACCTACATTTCCTTAAATTTTTTTTTTTATTGGGCTGGAGAGATGGCTTTGCAGTTAAGCGCTTGCCTGTGAAGCCTAAGGACCCAAGTTCGAGGCTCTATTCCCCAGGACCCACATAAGCCAGATGCACAGGATGGCACATGCATCTGGAGTTTGTTTACAGTGGCCAGAGGCCCTGGTGTGCCCATTCTCTCTATCTGCTTCTTTCTCTGTCTGTTGCTCTCAAATACATAAATAAAAATAGACAAAAAAATTAAAAAATCCTTTAAAAATATTTTTGTAAAAGAGAGACTGACAGGGGGAGGGGATACGATGATGGAGAGCGGAGTTTCAAAGGAGAAAGGGGCAGAGGGGAGGGAATTACCATGGAATATTGTTTACAATCATGGAACTTGTCAATAAACATAAGTAACAGCCGGGCGTGGTGGTGCACACCTTTAATCCTAGCACTAGGGAGGCAGAGGTAGGAGAATTGCCATGAGTTCGAGGCCACCCGGAGACTCCATAGTGAATTCCAGGTCAGCCTGGGCTAGACTGAAACCCTACCTCCAAAAACCAAAAAAAAAAAAAAACCCAAAAAAACAACAAAACAAAAAATAAAAAACAAAAAAACAATTAAAAAAATTTTATTGGGCTGGAGAGATGGCTTAGCGGTTAAGCGCTTGCCTGTGAAGCCCCGGTTCAAGGCTCGATTCCCCAGGACCCACGTTAGCCAGATGCACAAGGGGGTGCACGCATCTGGAATTCGTTTGCAGTGGCTGGAGGCCCTGGCACGCCCAATCTCTCTCTCTCTCTCTCTCTCTCTCTCTCTCTGCCTCTTTCTCTCTCTGTCTGTTGCTCTCAAATAAATAAATAAATAAAAATAAACAAAAAAATTTATTGATTTATTTGACGGGGGCCTTTTTTTGTGCAGGGGGGAGGGAGGGAGGGAGGGAGGAAGAGGCAGACAGAGAGTATGGGTATGCCACGGTCTCTTGCCACTAAAAACGAACTCCAGCTGCATGTACCATTTTGTGCATTTGGCTTTATGTGGGCACTGGGAAACTGAACCAGGGCTGTAAGGCTTTACAAGGAAGCACCTTTAACTGCTAAGCCATCTCTCAGCACCCCCTTTAAAATGGTTTTATGTATTTATTTGTAAGCAGAGAGAAAGAGAAGGGCAGAGGAAACTGGTATGTCTGATGCATGTGCCACTTTATGCACCTACCTTTACATGGGAACTGGGGAATCAAAGAATCAAACCCTGGCCATCAGGCTTTGCAAGCAAGTGTTTTAACTGCTGAGCCATCTCTCCAGTCCCTTTCAAAACCTTCCCCTTTCTCTCTCTCTCTCTTTCTTTCTTTCTTTCTTTCTTTCTTTCTTTCTTTCTTTCTTTTTCTTTTTTTCTTTTTTTAGTTTTCCAAGATAGGGTCTCACTCTAGTTCAGGCTGACCTGGAATTCACTATGTAGTCTCAGGGTGGCCTCGAACTCACGGTGATCCTCCTACCTCTGCCTCTGGAGTGCTGCGATTAAAGGCGTGTGCCACCACACACCCGGCCCTTCCTTCTTTTTTGTGTTTATTTGCAAGCAGTGAGCGAAACAGAAAAAGAGAGAGAGAGAGAGAGAATACGAATAGGTGTGGCCAAAGGCCTCTGGCCACTGCAAATGAACTCCAGATGCATATACCACTTTGTGTATCTGGCTTTAAGTGGGTACTGGGGAACAGAACCTGGGCCGCCACACTCTGCAAGCGCGTTTAACCGCTGACCCATCTCTCCAGCCCCTCCAACCAACTTATTTTGGGCTAGACTTTGAACTAAGTGCTGTGAAGGAGCTGCAGCTTAGTCCTGTCTGGCAAGGGCTGAGAGGCAGGCCTGTGCCCAGCTCTGCCCAGGTGCCAAGAGTGCTGCAGGTACCAGGAAAGGGCCCAGGCCAAGTGACATACCTGAGGGTGGAGATGGTCTTCCAGGGAGCCATTGGGCAGAAAGCCATAGACAAGGCAGTAGAGGCCACTCTCAGCACAGTAGCCAGCAAAGTCCACAATGTTTGGGTGACGAAACCTGTTTGAAAGAGTGAAGTCTGGGCTCTCTGGTTCTCTGGGTTCCACCACCTTCCATGTAGCCAGATTGGGCAGGCAGCCCTTGCTGTTCCCTCACCTGGGCCTGGCAGGCCTTGGGGGCCCAAAGGAACCAGGTCCTGTGGTATGCAGTCCTAGAGACTAATGAGTCCCTCGGGTGGCTCTCCTTGTGCCCCCAGCCAGGAGGGAACCCCGAGGCTCACCTCGACAGCTGCTCCACCTCTGTTAGGAAGCTCTGCTTCACCACAGTCCACTCTAGGTCAGCATCCTATAGCCAAAAACATGGTGGGGAAAGAGGTAGGGAATCAGGCAGCATGAGCCATGCTCACCAGCTACTTCCAAGGCTGGCTGTCTGTTCCAGGCCCTGACAGGCAATCCAGAATCGGAGGACTGAAGGAATTGCTTGGGGAAGCCAGAGGTGGGGGACTGAAGAAGTGAGGGCTGATGGAGGAGAGGGACTAGAGAAGCAAGGACGTATGGCCTTGCAGGCCTTTACTTGGCTGGCACACCTACCTCCTTTAGCCTCTTCACTGCGTACATGGTATTCCTCATCACGGCCCGGTACACACACCCAAAGCCGCCCTCCCCGATCCTGAGCTCCTCAGAGAAGTTGCAGGTGCCCTGGGAAATCTCAGTGAAGGGCCAGCAAAATGGGGAGGGGTGGGCCCTCTGCAGGTGGGACACTGGGCTCTCTGGACTAGGCTGTTGGAAAAGACCCTGGATCAGGTGAGGTTCCTGTCTCTTCCCCTCCATCCGGGGCTGCCAAGCGCTCCCAGCCCTGGCTGTCTCTTACATGACCCATGTGGACTGACAGGGGCAGGAGATCGCTCTGTGGGGCACCAAAGTCTGAGTACCTTCCCACTCGTCTGGCACGCCCCCCCATTGGGAGGAGGGGGTCACAGGGACACTTACCTTGGTAGAGGAAGGGGCTGGAGTTGGCAGAGGTGGCCCAGGGGAAGCAGATCTTGGGACCCGGCAGAGTTCAGGTCCCAAATGGGCCTGGGAGCCTGGAAAAGCTTCATAAAGATGCCCGTGAGAGGCAGGCAAAGACCAGCAGCGGGGTCTGTCACGGGGGCCTTTTCGGCAGATCCACCAGGCCTAACACCCAGGCCCTCTTACCTGGTGATAGGAGGGTGGCAGCGGAGGGCTGCAGTTTCCCGGGGCTCCATTCCTCTGCCTCGGAGGGGACAGAGAGTCTGCTGGGCTTCGGAGTAGTGGTGCTTGGGGGCAGAAGCGGGGTGGAAGGGTGCCCTGGGACGCCAAGGAAGGAAAGCTGGGTTGAGGGTCAGGTGCGTGTGCGCGCGTGTAGGAGTACGACCCCGCTGTGCCAGCCTGTCACCTCCCAAGGGCCCCCCATCCATTAGGGTTCCTGGCCCGCGCGCGCTCACAGGCCGTGATGATGTCCCGCGCGCGCAGCAGCTGCAGGTGCGTGAGGATGTGAACGAGGTCGGCCACGCGCGCGTTGCGGTTGATCCAGGGCCACAGGACGCTGGCCGTGCGCTGGCTCGAGCGCTCGTGCAGCCGCAGCTCGGTCTGGTCGCGCACGATCAGGGCCGCTGCGGGGCGGGGGTCGTCAGGCCCTGGCGTCAGGAACCCAGGCCCCCCGCCCCCCGCCGGCCCGCCGCCACCCACCAAACTGGCACCAGTCGGCGGGCTCCAGGGCGTCCATCACTTTGTAGAAGCGGCACATGACCCAGGACGGTACTTCGTACAGAAAGTGCTGGGCGCCGGGAACCGCGGGCTCCCCCGGGCCCGGCCCCCCGGCCATGGCCACCGCCGCCGCCGGCCCGGGGCCTTTCAGGGCCTCGGCGGGCGCGGGCCTAGGCCGGCCGGGTCCACGGACACTGACTCACTTCCCCTTCGAGCCGGCCTCGTGCGACGCCCGGCAAGGCGGAAGAGGCGGCGCTCGGGCCCGCCGCCATCTTGCAGGCCGTCGGCACCACGGGCCTTGGCCACACGGGGGCGTCCCGCTCTGTCGTCGGCCAGGGTGAAGGACCCAGCGCGGCAGAAGGGCGGCCCCCAAGGACTGGAGGGCCCGGTCGGGCTGCGGCCCTCCACAGCAGGGTGGGATTCCAGGCGGGAGAAGGGTCTGAATGGGCTGTAGAGGATTAAGAAAGCCTCCCAGTTCTTGAAACAAAGGGCATGGGAAAGGCACAGGATGTTCCAATTGGCAGCTTATGCCAAACCCGATGAGAGGCCCAGTTTTGTCTTTATTTGGGGGCAGTGGGGAGTTGGCAGAATTCTAGGCAGGACAGGGTCAAATGTGTGTCACAAAAAGGCTGACTCTGGTCAGCTGGTGGTGAGGCCGAATGCCCAGAGAACGGCCTGGAAGCTTGTGCTCCAGGCTGCCTCCTGGGCCCAGCATCCCATCTTTTCTGCTCCTTCAGGAACTCCTCCAGCAGACCGTCACAGTATCTCCCATTTTTCCATCCTTGCAGGCTCCTCACTAGTACACAGATATGTCTCAGGAGGGCTTTCCTCCATCTCCTGATGCATGACTTTCAGTTCCTACTGTCCTTCTCCCATTACCTCAGTTTTCACTCCCCGTTGTGAGAACACCAGAGTCCAGCAACTTCTGCCCTCTTTTCTGAAGCAGTTGTCAGTATTACCACTTGACTTTGTAGCCGCACAGGGGTTTCTTGCCCACTCCCCCAGTGTTCCCCACCCACACATTGCTCTGACCACTCCCATCTGGACACTCGGCACTGTCACTTTTACCGACCTCACTTAATCTCTGTAGTCACCATCCTCTCCATGAGCCGTCTCTTCTTGTCATCAACCCTTAGCCCTTACCTGTATGAACATACTGGCTCTGAAGGGGCTTAGCACTCGCATGGTCTCTTTTTGGTACAAGCCATCAAGCACTGTCCTGCAAAAGACCTTCCCAAGGTTCCCACGGTGGTGTCTGAGAGTCCCAGCTCTTTAGGGCTGTTCCGAAGATGACCTAACCCTCTGTATACATCAGCAGCTTTAAGCTACTTAGAATTTCTCAGGCGTACTCAAATGCATTCCTCACGCTGTCTCCTGAAGCTGTGACTTTGCACACACCACAGCAGCTCAAACCACTGTGGCAAAAATTTTGAGCCCCACTGTACTTGTCATCTCATGCACACCTGGGCTTGCTGGGGTTTGGTGCCCCCGTACTTGCTTGACTCCCCACTGCATGAGAAGACCCACAGGTAGCAGTAGGGTCTTTTTTTTTTTGTTTTGTTTCTTCAACCACATGCATGCTTTTAAGGCCACATGTCTCCTAAGCCCCTCTTGCCCTGTCGTTCCCACTCACCAGTGTGTCCTCTCAGGGACTATTTCCAGAAAGAAGGCCCACCCAAGATCCATCACAAGCTCCCACTGTGAACTCTTCCCTAGGTACAACCATTGTGGCTACTCTCAAGGTAAAGCCAAGTTGGGCATGAAGGGTCACACCTGTAAACCCAGCATTTGGGAGGCAGGAGGACTGCTTCAAGTCCAAGGCCAACCAGTTCTATAGAGTGAGTTCCAGGCCAGCTATGACTACATAGTGAGATGCTGTCTCTCTCAAAAAAAACCAAACCATCAAAAAAGCATAAAAATCTGGCATGATGGCTGACACCTGCACTCCCAGCACCTGGGAGGCTGAGGCAAGAGATACTCTGTCTACAGGTTGGATTTTTTTTTTTTAGCTCTTTCATTTAATATTTAAGGCCAGGACTTCAAGACCTTCTAGAGGGTATGCCCACATCTATATGTAATGTGCCACTATCCTCTCCTCCAGCTATCATTAGTCTACTGAGGACAGATGTGTTAGGAATGGGTACCTTTTGGGGGCAGTTCCTCAGTATGCCCCTGCCTGGTCAGGAAGCCAGGTTAGCCAAAGACCATGTGAAAGGCCTTTAGGCCACAGGACTCAAAGCTGGGTGTGTAGGTGTTGAAACACACTGCATGGCACATCAGGACCTAAGAGGAGCCCCTACCATTCTGGTTAGGAAGAAGGAAGTTGGGCTCCAGGTGGATTCCTGTCAGGCCCTTCTCATCACGTGCAGTGCAGAGTGCCTAGAAAGTGCTGACTGGGAGCAAGCCAAAGAAGATGTCAGTATATGAAGCGGGCTTCCCTTTCCTCCCACAACAGTCCTAAGAGTAGCTATTGTTGTTCAGGGACAGCTGGATCAAATGAGCAAACGCACCACCATGCTGTCACGTGAGCTGGAAGGGACTGCTGACTTATAATGAAAGCCCAGACCTTGAGTCACTTTCACAGAGAGATTTATCGAGAATGCTAACAGCACAGGATACAGTACTTCCCAACAAAAGGTGCAAACGCGTCACTTAGAAAGGCATGCTGAGTATTCTTTGCTTTCACATGTATTAAAAATCGTACAAAAATAAAATAAAACTGCGTGCTGCCCATCTTTTCAAATAGTAAAAGAACCTTATGAAAAACCACTTGATTTTACAACAAAAGACACAAACGGACATTTTTATGTAAATTTATAAGGCAAACTCTTTATATAATAAATAGGTTACAGGGATTCAGTGGGGGGTGTTTTTGAAACGTATACAGGTACATTCAGACAGGTTTACTGAAATGGTACAAATTTCCTTAATAAATTGCCTTTTGTTTTTAAATATATCAGTGCTTTCAGTCATTTGGCTATACACAAAGAACCTTTTTTGAACACTACAAAAAAGCAATCAATATTTTTGTTTTTAAAACGACCTACTTATTTTCTAAAGTAATTGTCCCAAAACACAAAAACTGAAGGTGAAGGCGACAGAGGGCTTTTTCAATACCCCTCCAGCTGAGTCTGTCCCGGGTCTCTCCCCGTGCCCTGTATGTCCACTCCCAACCCTCAGGTGGGCTTGTGAGCTGTAGCCAGCTCCCTTCAGCACAGGGTGGCCTGTCACTGGCAGTACTGTCCCACAGACTGGTTCTCAGACTGGCAGACGGCAGCATGACTTGGATTTGGAAGGGGGCATACACCCTGCCTGGTTCTTCCATGGGTACATGGTCACTACAGGAACACTGTCCCCACCTGCGGCACTAAGGGGCACAGATCTGCCCCTGTTCAGTGAGCCCAAAATGATCTGTAACATGTTTACCTCAAAGGGTGGTGGCCATGGAAAGGGAAGGGTATGTCTCACATTCAAATTTTGCTGGGAATCAGATGATAGCAAAGAAAGGGAGCAAGTCCCCTCTGCCATCATTTCATTCCCCTGGGGCAGCGAGGAATAGATACCCCATTAGTACTTTGCACTTGGGGATAGAATGGGAGTGTGACAGAAGTGTCCTGACTGGTAATGCTCTGGGGCATGCCTTGGAGACAATGTTTATTCTGCCTGGCCTTGTCCAGGAAGAGATGTGTTAAGTCAGGGAGTGGCCAATCCACCTGCCAACCCACCTGACCCGTGCCCACCAGTGGTGCCCTGACTTCAAGCTCAGCACCCTCCCCCCAGCGAGTTGAGCTCTGCCCCCACATCCCTTTCTGGCTCTCTCTGAAGGAACACTGACCTTGTTTTCCCTTAAAAACAATGGTGGTAATAACCTGGGGAGGGGAAGAGGGGAGCACAAAAGATTCCACTAGGTGGAACAAAAGCTGGTTTTGGTCTGACTTTGAGAATGGGACTCCTGGGCTTGACCTCTTAAGAGTGGCTTCTGCAGGGGTCGGGCAGGGGTCATCTCTTCAGATCGCCCCTCTTGCCTTAGTCACCATGCCCTTCCCTCCTCTTCTTTGTAAAGAAAAGGTGTCTAGAAGCATTTGTCTCTGGAACAATTACTTTAAACATGGTTACAATACAGACTTCAGTTCAAACACAGAAGAGATTTACTTAGCAAAGTTCCTTTCACCCACCAAAAATTACACAAATATAAGCCTCAACACCACAGTTAAGAGGACCAGTAGAGAGAACCTCATGTTTGGAACACAAAAGGAAAACTAAAAACCAAACCAAACCCAAACAGAAAAACCCCAGAAAGACAAGGAAAGGGTGAGGAAGGAGGGAAGGAGAGCAAACACAGCACACGTTACAGTGTCCAGGTACACGGGGAGCCCAGCACAAGGAAAGGGCTCGGCACACATTGAGTAACAGTCCTGGTGCTATTTGGTCATATATTCATCAACTACTGACTCTGGAGCGGCTGTTATTGATTGAAGCAGTGACAAATCAAATGGAAAAGGAGGCCGTGGTGACAAGGGAAGGAGCAGGCTTCAAGTTCTGCAAGCCTTTTGCACTTCACCGTCCAGCTCTCCAGAAACATGGAACCAGGTGGCCCACTCCATCCGGGCAGGGCTAGAGGTCACCAGGTGAGGCTAACTTGGATGCCGATTTCACATCAGCCAGCAAGCACACAAGTGGACACGTGTGGTCACCCACCTGTCAGTGGCTGAACTTCAACGGCAACAGCCTCTTGCCTTCTCTGCCCCAATCCCAGCTGACTGGGAAAGATCGTCGCAACCCTCGGCTAATACTGATCGCCTGCTGGAGCAGGTCCTGGGATAGGGACCCAGAGGCTGCCCCAGCCCATCTTCCAAGAGGCCTGAGGGTGTCCCGGCCACCCAAAGGGCCTACAAATGTCTCTTGAATTCTGGCCTCAGAAGAAGCAATGATGCAGGATGGGGAATGGGGGTAGGGGATAGATTTTGGCCCTGGTGATTATAATGCTCTCTGCTTTGGAAGAACAAGTTTCTGGATTTTATTATTTGGTGATTTTTACTTAAAATTGATCAAAAAGAACTGTTACAGCTAAACTTTCTAGCAGATATTGCTCATTTAGAATTACAAAAGCAAATGCAATTACTCATGGGAGGGGGAAAAAAGAAGGATGTTTCTGGAGTCTTCACTACTCTTTGTAGGAGACTCACTGGACTGTTGGCTGTGGTTCTGGGGTCTCTGGCATTCTACCTGGTGCAGTTCATGGGTTCAGAGACAGGCCAGGCCTCTCCCCTCTAGCCCCTGGAGTCAGTGAGGTGGAGTGGGTTTTAAAATGTTTCGAACCCTGCCAATGGGGAAGCCTACCAGACTGCCTGCACATGGGCTTTCCCTGGCTATGGAGGGGTGGAGGGAGCTGAGCCACCTCCCAAGCGTGCCAACTCCCCACCCCCAGAGATGGAGGAGATCAGGCTGTAATGACTAAATTCTGGACTTCAGCAGGTCAAGGGAGTGCTCCTGGACCCCTTGCTGAGGTGAACTGTCTTGCGCCCAGAATCCTGGGACCCCATTCACAAGCAGAGGAGAAACAAAACCTGGGTGCTACCTGGGGCCTCCTTCACTTGGCACAAGGAAGCCCTTGAAAGAAGCGAGGAAAGATCACGAATCTGCTTGGACTGAAGAAGTGACCAGCAGACAGATGTCTTTTTTTTCTTTTTTTTTTTTTATTTTCCCTTGTCCTACGCTATGGTTATCAGAAATATTGTAATTAAGCAACAGGTATAATTTTAACAGGTCTTTTTTTGTGTGGAGCCACAAGCAAAATGAGTTTATAATTGTGAAATATACAGATATATATATATGTATATATATATAAAATTCAACTGCTCTGTGTGTCTAGTTGGTGCATAAAATAAAAAGGATAGGTTCAACTAAAAGCCAAACTGAAAAGCTAAGCAGAAGTCCAGAAGAGAGGAGACGAGGCAGGCCTATGCATGTAGTCTCTAAGTTACTGGATAGTGTCAGGCTCACCAGGAAGAACAGCTTTGCCACTTGACACACAAACACTGCGGGGAGAAGGACTATCAGTGGGCAGGAACTAAACAAAGATCTTCATCTTTACACCGCATTTGCTCTCACTGCTAAGCAGGACCTTTTAAGATGTAAGAGAGAGGGGAAGCAAGGAGCAAAGGCCATTTGAGAATTGCCAGGATGTTCTTTAACTCAAAGGCGACACTTCTTTCCATGAGGGCCTGGGGCTCTGCTTGAATAAAGCCCCCTCCAATGCAGGGGAGGAGAGGACCATCTTCCTTGGGAGCGGTTACACTGCCCTCCCTCCCTCCTATCCCCTAGGGGCTCCCATGTCACCTGGAGGACAAGTGGGTGGCTTGAGGAGACAGTGAGAAACTCTGGGGAGAGGTGTGGGTTCAGAAGGGCATGCCAGGGCACTTGCCACACAGCCATTCCATCTATAACTAAGACCCTTCGGGGGTGGGGGGGGGGTGGATGGGAGGCCCCAGGGCTGGATACACACCATGGCCACAGACCCTTCCTAGTTCCCTCCGTAGTGCTGAGGCAGGTTCAGTCAAGATGAGTACAGTGGGTCGTTTGTACTGACCCTGGGTCACTGGTGAATAGTTTGCTTCCCATATCAAGGGAAGTCACCACCAAAGGGCAAGGTCAGAAGCTGTGTTCTGGGGACAGCTACCTACTCAAGGAGTGACTGGCTTTCCAATGATCAAATGGCCAGAATCTCAAGAGGCTCCAGGTTCCACCTCTTCAGATGCAGGAGGCTTCAGGCTGGAGTTCCTTTTGCCCAGATCACTCACCAGATATCGCAGGCCAAGCACTAAGTATTTTAGATCAGCATTTTTGTAAAAGCCTGCTCTTATTCAGAAACATCAAAATGTAATTTTCTGCCAAATGTTTTCAAGGTTCTCCCTCTAAATTGTTGAGAACTCATTTCAGTGTTCAATTTCCCCCTTTAGCATGTAATTTTAGACCCTGGGGGAGGCAGTATCCTAGCGATTTATAACAATTAGACTAAGCCTTTTCTAAAGATTGATATAGTACCTAAAAAAGAAAGACATCAAAATGGAGAGAATCAACAAATGCCTTCAGAGTGGGGCTGGTTCACTACAGCAGAGAGCAGGGAGGAAGAGCCCGAAGAGGAGATGGGTGAAGCAGAGGGTTTGACTCAGGCATGGGACAGTGCTCCATCTGCCCCAGCCCTCCAACGTGGAGTTCTGCTGTCAAAGTCCACAGGGCTCTAGAAACTCATTTCCTGAAGTCTCGGTCCTAGGATCTGTAGGTATGAACCCGAATCAGGAAACAATCTGGGGCAAGTTATATAGGTTACCAACTAATACACAAAGGTTTTCATGCAGAACTGGCACCTGTGACCTCCCCTCTCTCTGCCCAGACAGCCTGGGTGGAATGCTCTGGAAGGATACTACAGTTGGAGGGATGGGATACAGAGCTCAGACACTCCACTTGGGCTATGTGAAATCTGATTGGTTCCATCTGGTGGACTTAGTTCTGACCCTTTTGCTCTTTCCTGGGCTTGAACCACCTGTAACTTATCCAGAGGTTCTGTCCCCACCAAACTTGGCAGTCTCTTTCTGGGTATTAGTACCCTTTTCCAAGATCACTGTTCATAGCAACAAGCCGAGCAGAGAAGCAGCAACTTGGGGACTGCTCCAGTTTCCACCTCCAATGTTTGTGGCCACTAGCCTCTTGGGACAGCATGGAACAGACTTGTCTGCACCCACGATGGGGCTACAGCTTTCACATCCTTGGAGATGAGAGGCTGGGGCCACTGGCTAGTTTGGCACTGATGGACTGGGAGATATGGCATTTCTAAGTGTCCCCTGCGCCTTTCAACACAGAACTACAGCACCAGCAGACGGGAGCTGTAGGAGAGCCTGGCTGTGGACCTAGCCTCAGCTCACTGCACTGTCAAGTTCAGCAATACCACTGGTTATGACAGGCCCACCAATGGTCAAGGTCAGGCCAGGCCAAGCCAAGCTGATTGTAGCTGGAGAACAGACAGCATTCTATTGGGAGAGGTAGTAACTAACAACTAGAACAGGGTGGAGGAGACTGGATGTGACCTCAGTGACCTAGCTCCAGGTATCCGAGAGCTGTTGGTCAGTTCCTCCACTCTTCACGAATTCATTAAAAGATGCCCCCCAATCCTCACAGTGTTCAAGTGCCAACAAGATCAAGGTCACACTCCACATCTGAGCTAGACACAGCTGGTGGCAATCCCGTGGCTTAAGGCTTTTCCCTCTAAACTCTTGTCAACCTGACTACAAGGCAGCAGTGGCCTGAGATCTACAGGGCCCCTGGCTGCCAGAGTACAACCCCTCCAAAGCTGCCTGCTTAAAAGGTGACTGACTCATGATGCCTTTATTTAGGAAGGAGAGAATGGGGAAGAAGGTGGGAAGTAGAGAAAATCCCAAGGAGCTGCAGGCACTATCTGCAGTTTTGGAACCAGCTCTAAGGGAAAGAAGCTGGGAGAGAAGGAGCCGAATGTGGGGCCCAAATGAAATAACATGGCACCCGATGTTCCCAAACCATGAATGTCTAACCAGCCCAGGCAGCACAAAGCCTAGGAGCCATATTTCATTGGACTAAGTACGACACGCAAAAACCCAGCTGACCACAATAAACATCTTGATGATGACCTGACCCAGGTGCTATGCTTGCTCGGACAGGTGTCCTTGAAGGGCGCTGGGAATGCGAGGCCACTGCAGGGGCAGGGGCCTTTTGTCCTTGGAGGAAGAGGGGTTCTGGACACATCCTGGACCCCTGGAGTCCCTCCTCTGACCCCTCCTCCCTTCCTGGGGAGGAGTCATAAGCAAGGCTGAGGATCACACCAGAGCAAGCAGAAGGGATCAGGACTGGTTGACAAGAATCTGGTTGCAAGGTTTGCTCTTACAGCGTAAGCAAACGGATACAAATCAGCTAGAAAAGTCCAACTGTGACTGCAAACAGAAAGGGCAAAATCCCTCACTTAGTTCTAACCATTCCAGAAGAGACAAACATGGTTTTTTCTTAAGCTATCGATTGGAACTGTCAACTATAGTTCCTGACTAAAGACTGGCAAGGAAGTGCTAGACGATTTCTATGTTGTTTCACTCCTCCATGATTACACCGCGGTAAGGAAGCTGGGGGACAGTAACGAAAGTACACAAGACAACACACACTTGACAGTTCATGGCAGCAGCTCACATGGGACGTGCCTGTGGGTGTTTCTGGAAGCATAAGACTGCTGTCTCATTTGCTACTTTGATAAAGTACTTCTCAGTTGGACAGATTTAGATATGAGACATCTCTGTAAACACAGAAAAGGATATACCAATATGATGAAGATATGCAGCTAGATAAGGACTTCCTGAACAGGTTAAAAACTTTGGGATCCCAAATGAAAACTGATCATTAAAACCCCACAGCAAGCCCAAGCTCCCCAACCACACTCACCAGAGACTGAAATGTGTGGTCGCTGGATCTGCCCAGACTCCAGTGGGCAAGAGCCAGAGTTCTGCTAGACAAGGACTTGGTGGGGAAAGGGTGGCAGAAGAGGGGCTAGGTGTCATTCTAGTCTGCATCTGCCCCGCGCAGTACCCTGCCACACTATGCTTGACACTAGACTTCGGAGTGGGGCTAAGGGCAGAGGGCAGGGAGGCCCTGTTGAGAGCCCCATTCAGTGACTCTGACAGGCCCCAGAGGGCCCCCGTGTCTTCTTCAGCCACCGAATGTGGCCCAGCTTTTCTAGAGCACAAGGTGGAGAGGCTTATGGTTCAGGGTCTGAAAAGCCTTTTGCTTTTTCTTAGCAGGAAAAAGGTGACATGACTACCTAAGAGAGCAAAAGCTTGCTGCCTTCTTGTTCTTCCCAGAGGCCAGGGTGGACTCAGCAGAGCTCAGAGCTTGCTCGGGGCTGGCGTGATGGCTGGTGCTAGCAATGGAAAGGCAAAGAGCAGAGAGAGCTACAGCTGCAGCTGACTAGTGCCAGCCGGGCGTGGGGTTGGGCACTGCAGCTCCTGGAACGGAAGGGATGAACTGGGAGTTAGGGGAAAGGAGCACGAAATGGAAGGAAGGCAGAAATGGAAGGACGTAAGAGAAACCAATCAGGAAGTCCTTATAAAATTGCAGCAAACACTTAGAGTTTCGGAGCTTCGTGGGAACCCTATGTGCTGAGCCCACTTTAAAACAAGCGCAGGTATATACAGATCCAGGTAGTTCTGAACACCATCACGCCTGGTGGCCTGAGGGACAAATGTCACCATTTTTAGCCAGTTTGCTTTCCAGAGCATCTGTTTGTTTTGAAGTGGGAATATGAAGACTCAATAGTGCAAATAATTCTCAGCTGTCCCTAAAGGAAAACTGGAAAGTAACTGGAAGAACATTTTCCTCTCTCCCCCTGCCCTGTTACTGTCCACTAAGTCCTTAACTACTAGTCACAGACTGTTGTAAGTGACTAGGAATCTCTTGCTCTGTGGCACTAGGCTTAGCTTGACTGCTGAGCAGCCTGCCTGTGCCTTGTCCTGCTGCCTCCATGGCCCCTGTAGCGCCATCCACTGGAGGAACATGCCTTGAGGACAGGTGATGTCACCTTATCCTGGGCTACCCTCTCCTGTGGTTCAGGGCAGTCTATAGCCAGCAGTTCAGGACTCTTTCTTAGGCACGCCAGAGCCGGAACAGACAGGTATCACTTTCCTGTCCTGCAAAATGTCCTTGTCAGTTTTGGATTGGGGTTGGTGTGTGGTCAGACTTGTGCCACCATGGATGGAATCATGTGGGCCACAGTCACTGGTCATCACCGTCGTTTTCCTAAAGAATCCAACGGTTGCTCCTACCTCACACCTCTCTATCCCACTGAGGTTGGGAGTGGGGGCGGTAGGGGAGCCAGTGGAGCTGTGGATGGGGCACCAATGGCACCAAAAATAGGAGTGTCCTCTCAACTGCTCTCTGTCTCTAATGAGCACATGGGGAAAAGGTTCGGGTGGGAGGGGGTGCCTGGTCAACAGCTTGTCTGGTCAGTAGTATCTGCAGCAAGCCTTGTTGAAGGAGCCTAGTTTAGAAAAGTGCAAAGCTACTTCTGGCCCTGGTTAGGTCTTCAACCTGACTGTGCTTGTCGGTAAGAAAAACATCCCCAATGCTCCAACTACTCCCACCCTGAAGCCACGAAACTCTAAGTTTACTGAAAGAAAAAAAAATATTTTTTATTTCAGTTAATCGGGAAGCTTTGTCAGAGCCCTACCCATAAGGAGAAGAGACAACAGCTGCCTTTATTCTTGTTGGTTTGCTTTGCAATCCGCTCTGTGTAAAGTCAGCTAACTCTCTCGGTCACGGGCGTCCGGCTGTCCACAGGCTCCTCTCTGTTTGGCCTTGGCATGGAGGATGAAACAATGTCTTTGCGCTCTCCCTCCCCTCGGTGTTTGTACTTTTCTGCAGCTGTGGCGGCAGTAGCGACTGCGGGCTGAGTCTTAGCTGGCTCCTTGGGGCAGCCATCGCTCTCCAGTGAGCCTCCTCGGGGCATCTTCTCCTCCTTGCAGACGCTGCTGCTCAAGTCCTGGGGCTCAGGGGGGCTGGTGGGGTCCTCGGAGCTCTCAGGCTCAGGCAGGGGCAGAGGCGGTGGCGGGAGCAGTGGCATGGGGGCCCTTGGGGACTCTGAGTGGTGGTGGTGGTGGTGGTGCTCCTTCTTGGGGGGCGAGGAGGCGCTGCTGCTCCGCCCCTTAGGGCTGCTCTCCTTGCTTTTCCGCCCGGGGCTCTTGCAGGTCTTCAGTCCCTTCCCGCTCTTCTCGCCGAGGGTGGACACCAGCAGGGGCTTCACCACCTCCTTGACCTCAATGCTGACCGTCTCCCGGGTCTTGCGCTTCTTGATGGGGAGCACGGTCTCCTGAACAGACCGGATGGAAGACTCCTTCACGGCTTTCTTTTTGGCCTCAGCGGCAGCAGCTGCTGCCACACTTCCTGGCTTTCTGCCCCGTTTCTTGGGAATGGCCTGGGGGTCAGCCTCAGCTTTTCGCTTTCTGCCAGGGCGTTTGATCACCATGACCTGGGCCGAAGTGGTAGCCCCACCCCCCTCGCCCTTGCCCCCAGGCGACGCTTGGAAAGGCATCTTGACGAGGAGCTTTCCAGGGCTTTTCTCCAGGACCCTCTTCACCTGAACACCTTCTGGGGCCGCCGCCTTGGCTCTCCCAGTGCCGCTCCCTTTGGGGCGCCCCCGACCTCTGCCAGTTCCTGGAGCTTTGGGAGATTTGGGCTTCTTAGCTGGTCTCTGCTCTCGCCGGGAGGGGCTCCCTCTCCCAGTCACCGTGAAGTCAAAATCATTAGGGTCCAAGGAGGTGTCGCCTACCTTTTCGAAGTATGCAATCAATTCCACTTTAGAGCGAAAGGCTTTTCCCTGGGGACTGCAGGGACAAAGAGAGACACAAAGAATAATCAGCTGTCTATAGCAATGGAGAGACTGAAGTAGAGAGGTTGGTGCTAATGAGCTTGCTGACAGATGATACAAGTGAACAAGAGTCACGATGAAGAAAATCCATGATGAACTTTTTGGAGGGTCAAAACCAGATCAGAGGGCAACAGGAGGAAATCAGGTAGCCAGGGGCAGTGGGCAGCTCAGAACTGGTTGCTCACTAACGGTTTCATGGAAGCCCCTGAGGACCTGCTTGCCACCAAGTCCACTCTTCTGGACTCTCTGGGTCTCTCCATAATCTAGCACCCAAATGGGGTAAGGCCTCGTACTGGGGGAGAATCAGGTGAGGGTCCATTCTGCTGGCTGGTGCCCAGGCTTGATCGACCATCCAAACATTCCTGCATCTGAACTCAGACATGGTGCTCAGCCTCTTGGGAATCTGATTAACACTTTGTTCTCTCTTCTTAGAATTGTGGAATCAAATGAGGCTACTCAGAAATACTGTGATAACTGCTAGTTTTTCTGGAATTATTTAGGGGCAGAAATAAGATGTACTGCTTCTCTAAAACCTCTGACTCTGGAAGTTACTCTGCCTCAAGAGAAAACACTCAAGAGGTCAGTTCAACAAAGCTGGTCAAATGCAAAAGAAGCAGTTGGAAAGACTGTGTCCCTTCCCAGAGTCCTGTTAGAAGAGACACCTTTCCTAATACTGACTTGCAGAAGAAAACAAGGGACTTGAAGTGCGGTGAAGGTAAAGGGCCTGCTATTCTGAAATGGGGCGGTAGGGCGGGGCCTCTGTGAAGCAGGCAGAGCATGTCTGGTGCTGGCATTCATTATTTAAGTGGCCCCAGATTGCACACGCATGTTCTCAGAGAGTTGTCATTTCAATGGTCTCCAGTCTAGACTCCTCACCCACCTGAGCCCTCCCCGCCCTGTAGACGTAGGACTTTACTCTTACTTACTTGATCAAATACACATCGTACTTCCCAGCAGAGCGGCCAGACTTTCTTTGCTTAAGCTTTCGTGTCCAACCTTCAGGCAGGGTGGGGTCATCATACATGGGTCCCCTGTCACGGATGATGGAACGCCGCTGTTTGGGGGAAGCAGAAGCTTCTGGAACAGCTGGAGCAGAGCCCGAACCTTCTGATGTCTCTGCTTTGCCTGCCTCTGCTGGCTCTGCAGAATGGTGGGCTGAAGGCTGCAGAGGTTCATGCTTGCCCTCTTTGTCTTCTTTTTTATCTTTCTTCACCTTCTTAAACTTCAGGGGCTTGTCTCTGAGGCCCTGGAGATCCTGGTCTTCTGACTTTTCCTCCCTGAGGTGTTAAACAAGCATGTGAGTATTACAGAGAACACCTGTATCAGGTTTGCAGTCTAGAACTAGGACTTGGGGTGGCATGGTATAGGTTCAAATGCATCTGGCCACATCACTGGCAATCAAAGTACTCTGGAACTGGCTTCTCAACACATTATTTGGAGAGGCCAGTTTATAAGTTGTCACCTGAGAACTCCCTAGGCTTACCAGATGAAAAGAGGCTCTCCAATGTTGGAAAAGGAGCTGCCTACCCAAAATGCTCTTCAGGAAGGGCCAGATTTGGGTGGCTTTTTGGTTTTCTGAAATCTGTTAACACACCTATCAATTTGTGCTCAATACAAACCAGCCTGTGAGGCATAGCACAACTTACTGATAGAACCTGGCAGAGTTCAACTCCTGTGGGGGGTGGGACACAACACAGTCATGAAAAGAATGCACAGAAGTGGAGTCAGCTAACATGAGCTCTAACTGTTGATTCTGCCATTTTGCATTTTTTAATTTTAATTTATTTATTAGAGAGTAAGAGAGGGGGAGAGAGAGAATGGGCACACCAGGGCCTCTAGCCACTGTAAACAAACTTCAGACACATGTGTGACCTTGTATTCTGGCTTTACATGGGTACTGGGGAACTGAACTTGGTCCTTTGGCTTTGCTGGCAAGTCACCTTAACTGGTAAGCCACCTCTCCAGCCCATTCTTAAATTTTTATTTATTGCGAAGGGGGGTGCGGGGGGAGACTACCATTTTTGTTTGTTTGTTTTTTTTGAGGAAAAGTTTCATGCTAGCTCAGGCTGACCTGGCATTTACTATGTAATCTTGGGGTAGCCTTGGACTCACGGAAATGCTCCTACCTCTGCCTCCTAAGTGCTGGGATTCAAGGTGTGTACCACCATGCCTGGCATGAGACTGTCATTTTTATTTTATTTATTTTATTTTTTGAGACTGTCATTTTTAAAGCATGGACCCCAGCAAGTGATTTCAGCCTCAGTTTCCTCATCTCAACAGTGGCTAACCTTGTTCTTCCTTCCGTAAGATTTCTGGCAAACAGTCCCATAGCACTGCATAAATAAGTACTGGCTACCTCAGGCAACCAGCAGCCACTGCCCACGGTTCCAACAGAAGAGAGGGTGCTGGGCCATGTGAACTTTCGCACTAGTCACTCCTCCAGACAAAGCAGCCTTGGCCTCAACAGCCATGGAGGGAAGGGCAAGGAGAAAGTGGGGATAGAGCAGGATGCCCCCTGCGTGCTGGTGCAGAAGAGCCCCCAAGAATAACTGCCTATTCCGGCTCAGGGCATCCGCATATTCTTTCTTGTAGAAAAAGCAGCTCCTCCCATAGGTAATTGGTGTGGTCTGGCAGGCTCTCCTCATGTACTTCAGGGTCGAAGGTGGGCTGTGATGCTCTAGTGACTGTTTGAGGGAGACACAGCCAGACCCCTAGAATTGCAGAACCTGGCCGCACTGCACTGCTTGAACCACTGATCTACAGGCCAGGCTAAGAGAGGCTTGGAAGAAAGCAGCTTCTGCCTACTGGTAGTCTCTTAGTTTGCAATAAGTTCTGGAAAAGAGCATGACCACTCCTGTTCTCTGTGTTTTTAGTTCAAAAGTTCCCTGTCTCACATGGCTCAGTTCAGTGCCAGTCACACTGGCCCATGGCTGGTCTACTGGCTGAGACTGCAGTGAAGGCACCATGATGTACACTAGTGCACACTATTGGGAAACTAGATCTCAAATCATATGGTTAAACCACTGAAGGCTGGTTAGCTCTGGGTTCAGAAGCTATGCAGACAAATCTTTCCAGAATAGTCAAGTGTGGGGAGGTAGCAGTGACCCTATCACGTGACAAGGTGCTATCAAGAGTTACTACAGCCTCACCCTGGCTTGTCCCAGAATTGTTCCTTAGCCTTCTCTTTCTCTAGCAGTTTAGGACCTGGATGGGACTGCAGGGGTCACCTAGAACCTTTCTATATGGATGCATCTCATTGTCCATGCATATCTTTCTTTGCTGTAAAATGGTTGCCTCCAACTTATCAGCATAGGGCTCATCTATCTTTCTTTCTTCCTTTCTTCTTTCCTTCCTTTCTTTCTCCTCTCTCTTTTCAAAATTTATTTATTTTCAAGCAGAGAGAGGTGGAGAGATAGAAGAGACAGAGATAGAGAGAGAATGGGTGCACCAGGGCCTCTAGCCACTGCAAATGAACTCAACACATGTGCCCCCTTTGCATCTGGCTTACGTGGATCCTAGGGAATAGAACCTGGGATCCTTTGGCTTTACAGGCAAACGCCTTAACCACTAAGCCATCTCTCCAGCTTCCTTTCTTCCTTCTCTCTTTCTTTCTTGATCTTTTGAAGTAGGGTCTCACTCTAGCCTAAGGTGACATGGAATTTGCTACGTAGTTTCAGTCTGGCCTCGAACTCACAGTGATCTTCCTACCTCTGCCTTCTGAATGCTGGGATTAATACCTGGGAGAGGGACAGGGAGAGTGAGATGATGAGGATGAGAATGGAAATGAGAATGGGCATGTTAGGGCCTCTAGCCCCTGCAAGTAAACTCCAGATGCATGCACCATTTTGTGCATCTGGCTTTATTATGTGGGTACTGGTGAATCAAAGTGAGGCTGTTAGGCTTTGCAGGCAAGTGCCTTAACTGCTGAGCCATCTCTCTAGACCAGAGCTCACTTTTCAAGTCTCCAAACACTAGGGTTCTTAGTGGAAAATGAGGAAGACCCCCTAGGAGTCCTGTAGTATGCTCTGAAGGAGGAAAGAAGGGGTGCTCACTAGCAAAGCTGGCAAGAGAAAGGCCAAAGTAGCAAACAGCAGGGACTCATCACTTCCATGTAATTCCCAGGGGCCCTTACTAATACCAGGGTTGCTCCCTGGATTCTGGACAGTCCTGAAATATGAGAGAACCACTGGACTTATGGGAAAGGCTGACTATTCTGGAATTCTCAAATATCTTGACCACAATAAGGTCAAGTACAAGCCACATGACCATAGGAATGCCTTCTAGAAATGTACCCCAAGAAGATACACTACATGCATGATGATCTCACTAAAGCATGGTTTTTATTATCTAAAGTCTGTAGACCCCTCAGGTCCTTATCACCAAAGGACTTAGTGCGTAAACTATGGTATGAGTACATGCTGAAGAACTATGAACATACAGAAGGACAAATTGCTGCAGTGAGTTCTAGGATCTCTTTTAAAGTGGAAAAATGCAGAAGTGTTTTTATCACATGCTGTCTGTTGTGCAGAAATAAACTGGAAATAAAGAAAGTCAGAACAGAAACTAATTTAGTCTGGGGTAGATGGGATCAAAGTAAAAACATTTGCTGAACACTTACTGGAGTATAATTTTGAGTAATGAATCATATAAAAGTTAACACAACCAGAAATAACACAAAAGTAATAAAATCCCATGATATTATAGTGACTGCAAACAGAAACAAATGAGCTTAACTATATCATCACATCATTATTTTAAATAACTTCTGACCACTGTGCACTGGATACCCACAGTGGGATACATTCCAAGATGAACAATGATACCCCAGGGGTAGCTCCTAGGGAAAAAAAATAAAATAAAAAGGTGGTTCTGGGCCACCTTGTGGTACCAGTAAAGCCGGCAGGTAGGTGTGCATGTACAAAAGCAGAGTAGGGAGGAGCTATGAGAGCCTTTAGCAATGGCCTAAGCACGGCCCAAGGAACAAGGCAGCAAAGGATTTGGTAGCTATATAGGGGTGGATCGACAAGGCTCATTGGTGGATTAGGGGGCAGGGCTGAGTTTTGGACTATGTCAAAGTCAAGGCAGATGGTGAGATGACTGAGAGAGGACAATCTGGGTGAGCCCCAGTGTAGTTATACTTTAGCATAGGTCTAAAATAATAAATACTTTTCAGTGTTTTTTTTTTTTCTCCCAAGGCAGGGTCTCACTCTGGTCCAGGCTGGCCTGGAATTAACTATGTAATCACAGGGTGGCCTTGAACTCATGGCAATCCTCCTACCTCTGCCTCCTGAGTGCTGGGATTAAAGGCGTGCACCACCATAAAATATAAAAATATTTTTATTTATTTACTTGAGAGGGAGGAAGGGGGAGAGAGAGAGAGAGAGAGAGAGAGAGAGGCGGGGGGGGGGGAGAGAGAAAGAGAGAATGGGCACAACATGGCATCCAGCCACTGCAAAGGAACTCCAGATGCGTGTGCCACCTTGTGCATCTGGCTTATGTGGGTCCTGGGGAATCAAACCAAGGTCCTTTGGCTTTGCAGGCAAACACCTTAACTGCTAAGCATCTCTCCAGCCCTTGTTAGTGGGTTTTTAAAGAGTAACGATAGCACAGGGCTTGGTGGCTGATGCTTTTAGTTTTAGTGCTCTCGCGGTTGAAGTAGGAGAATTGCCACTGTGAGTTTGAGGCCAGCCCAGGGCTACAGAGTGAGTTCCAGGTCTGTCTGGGATAGAGTGAGACCTTTCCTTGAACCTCTGCCCCATATACTCACAATTAAAAGTAATGGCAGGGGCTGGGATGCCAGCTCAGTTTGTTAAAATGCTTGTCTTAAGCCGGGGGTGGTGGCACACACCTTTAATCCCAGCACTCGGGAGGCAGAGGTAGGAGGATTGCCATGAGTTCGAGGCCACCCTGAGACTCCATAGTGAATTCCAGGTCAGCCTGGGCTACAGTGAGACCCTACCTCAGAAAACCAAAAAAAAAAAAAAAAAAAGCTTGTCTTGCAAGAATGTGGACCTGAGTTCAATTCCCAGTACCCACATAAAAATGCTGGGTATATGCTTATAATCCCAGTGCGGGGGAGGCAGAAATAGGAGGATCCCCACAGCTTGCTGGATAGCCAGTCTAGCCTACGTGGCAAATTACAGGCCAGTGATAGACTTCGTCTCAAAAGGAAGGTTGACGGCACTTCAGGAATGACATGTGAGGTTCTCCTCTGGCCTCCACATGAACATGTGCACCTGCACACACAGACACATATATATTCACAAAATTATGGTAAAAAATATAACAATGTTTTTCTCCTTTCCTTTCCTTTCCCTTTCCCATTCTCCTTTCCTCCCTCCCTCTTTCCCTCTCCCCCCCCCCCTCTTGTTTTTTTGGAGGTAGGGTTTCACTCTAGCCCAGGCTGACCTGGAATTACTAAATAGTCTCAGAGTGGCCTCAAACTCACAGTGATCCTTCTACCTCTGCCTCCCAAGTGCTGTGATTAAAGGCATGTGCCACCTTGCCTGGCTCCAAAATTTATTTACTTGAGAAAGAGAAAGAGACAGAGAGAGAAGGAGGAGGAGAAGGCAGAGGCAGAGGTGGCAGATAAGAGACAGAAAGAATGGGTGCTCCAGGGCTTCCCATCACTGCATATGAATTCCAGATGCATGCACCATCTAGTGCATCTGGCTTTATGTGGGTACTGGGTAATCGAACCTGGGTCCTTAGGCTTTGCAGGCAAGTGCCTTAACTGCTAAGCCATTTCTCCAGTGTATGTGTGTATGTAAGTATACATATATGTGTGTGTATGTGTGTACACACACACATACACACACATATTTTGAGTTAGGGTCTTTCTTTAGCCCAGGCTGACCTTGAATTCACTATGTAGTCTCAGACTGGCCTTGAACTCATAGCAATCCTCCTACCTGTGCCTCCCAAGTGCTGGGATTAAAGGCATGTGCCAACATGCCTGGCCAAAATCTAACAAAACTTATTTTTTAACTATTTTTTAGTGCTCAATAAATGAACTTTACTCAGACTGAGGATGAGAACTAAAGGTTTTTAACTCCATCTGTAATATTCTAATTCATTCGTTTGTTCATTTACTTCCTCCCTCCTTTTCCCTTCTCTGACCGTCCCTCCCTTCTTTTCTTCCCTCCTTAATCTTTCTTTAACAGGGTCTCATGTATCTAAGGCTAGTCTCTAACTTCTTTTTTTTAGTGGTTTTTGAGGTAGGGTCTTGCTCTAGTCCAGGCTGACTTGAATTTCACTATGTAGTCTCAGGGTGGCCTTGAACTCAAGACCATCCTTCTACCTTTGTCTCCTGAGTGCTGGGATTAAAGATGTGCACCACCATGCTTGGCTAAGCCTTCAACTTCTGATTCCTCTCCATCCACCTCAAAAGTGCTAGGACTGAGTGCACCACCACATCAGGCTTATGTGGTGTTGGGGATGGAAACCAGGGTTTCATGCATGCTAGTTAAGTACTCTACCAACTGAGCTACAACCCCAGTCTTCTAGTAATTTCAAATTAAAATTATCTGAAGTAAATAATCACAGTGATTTGTAATTCTGTGCCTTGAAAGGCATAGTTGTTTGGTATGTTTTCTCACTGCTAATTACACACACATGCATGCATGCACATTTTTTTGAGAGAGATAAGCGTCTTACATTAGCCAGGTGTGGTGGTAGCACATGCCTTTAATCCCAGCATACGGCAGGCAGAGGTAGGAGGATCAAAGTGAGTTCGAGGCCATCCTGAGACTACATAGTGAATTCCAGGTAAGCCTGGACTAGAGTGAGACCCTACCTTGAAAAACAAGCAAACAAAAAAAGTCTTACTTTAGCCAAGGCCAACCTCAAACTCTCACAACCCTCCTGCCTCAGCCTCGACTGCTAGGGTTACAAGCATATTCCACCATGCTAATTCTAGATCTGAAAACAAATAACAAGAGTCCACAAGGAATCTTAATATTCTGGGTATAAAATGAAGGTAAAAATGATACAAAACAGGTAATCCAAATGGACTGATTCTTGCTCTGGGGTCTACTGCACCAGGTGAGAGAGGCACTTGTAACTCCCACTGGCCACCCAGCAGGATCCAAAGGAGAGGGGCTAGGCAGGGATGCCAGGAGACTTCCCAAGGCTGCCCTCCAGAGGGTCTATGAGGTTTAGTGCAACACTTTCCGAAAGAAACCTAATCACCTTGCTTCATCCTCCCTCTAATCAGGCAGTCAATGTATTTCTTTTGATCTCTAGTTCTCTCTCAACCTAACTACCAGGAGAACGAAGTGCCTAGCCCACATGTTCATTTAGTTCAGTTGGAAGTGTCCTCAGAAAAACCATCCGTTCAACTATTCCACTTTTTTTTTGTTTTTGTTATTTTGAGGTAGGGTTTCACTCTAGTCCAAGATAATCTGGAATTAACTATGTAGTCTCAGGGTGGCCTTGAACTCATGGAGATCCTCCTACCTCTGCCTCCCGAGTGCTGGGATTAAAGGCATGTGCCACCACGCCCAGCTCCATTCAACTCTTGAATGTTTACAGATGGAGTAAAAGGACGCTCAACCACACAAAGGAACTTGTCTGAGGTCACTGTCAAGTCTATGGCCAAGGAAGAGGCCTCACAATGCATGACTTTACTGTCATTACGAATGTGTGTTCATCAAGTGCCTCTGCTATTATGTCTATTCTAGTACCACTGTGTTGCCCTTCTCTAGAGGGAAAACAGACACCATCAGCTCTGGGCCCGCTCGCTCTCGCTTCTCCCTTTGCAGATCTTTCCTCCTGCAGGCAAGATGGCACTTCTGAAGGGCCTTGCCACTTCTGTCTCGTCCACTGCGCTTAGTGAGCCAGAACACACCTCCCAGCTCCAGTGTGCTTAAAATATGCTGCTGCGCAAGTCAACCTTCATCTCCCTGCTTAGTGTCTAGGGCCTGGCAAAAGAGCAACACTTAATAACTATATGCCATATGAACAAATAATCATGACTCAGGCAATGTGCAAGATCTGCTCTTGATCTCTGTACTGCTTTGACTGGAAGTTTTGAGGCTCTATCTCAGAGATTAAGTTAGTGTTGAAAGCAGGGAGAATTTGTATAAGTGAACAAATGACAATAGTTCTGTGGGACATTAGTGGCTTGGAGATGGCAGGAGATAAAGCTAGGGTGGTCACTGAGGGCCTTGGTTTCACAAGGGCTACAGTATGGAGGATGGTTATACCAGGAGGACTGATTAGCTTCCAGCAATGTAGCACACAGTCCTCCTTCTGAAACACTTAACAATGCTGAAGCAAACATCTTAGAGAAAACACTAGAGAAGATGTTCTAAGAATGTCTTAAATACACCTTCAGGAAAGTAAGGAGTACAAAGGCTATGGTCAGGAGATTGTGGAGATGGAATAACTGAATGCAACACAAGATCTTGGACTGGATTCTAAGTTCAAAGGCACTAAAAAAGACATTAATGGAGCATACAGGGAAATATGAATAAGGCTCTATGTTAGCTCACTACTAAACTTTTGGAGTGTTATAATTCTGTTGCTGTCTGCTCTTAAGAAAGCCGGGTGTGGGCTGGAGAGATGGCTTAGCGGTTAAGCACTTGCCTGTGAAGCCTAAGGACCCCGGTTTGAGGCTCGGTTCCCCAGGACCCACATTAGCCAGATGCACAAGGGGGTGCACGCATCTGGAATTCATTTGCAGTGGCTGGAAGCCCTGGCACACCCATTCTCAATCTCTCTCTCTTTCTCTGTCACTCTCAAATAAATAAATAAAATTAAAAAGAAAGCCAGGTATAAGAATTTAGTTACAAGTGAAGTGTCATGACGACTGCTACTAACTCTGAAGAGATAAGCAATTCAGGGATATAGGGAATATGCCTAAGTGCCAATATCACAACATGTTTTAAAGGGAGGAAATGAGGGGGCTGGAGAGATGGCTCAGTGATGAAGGCTCTTGCCTACAAAGCCTAATGACCCAGGTTCAATTTCCCAGTACACATGTAAAGCCAGATGCACAAAGTGGTACATGCATCTGGAGTCTGTTTGCACTGGTTGGAGACCTTGGGGTGCCCATTCTCCTTGTCTATCTATCTCTCTCTCTGCTTGCAAATAAATAAATAAATAAATAAATAAATAAATAAATACATACATAAATAAACTATTTAAAAAAGGAAGAAATTACAACAATTTAATTAGAACCTGCACTGAAGGGTGGCTGGCTTTCTTTCCTTCTTTCTTTCTCCCTCCCTTCTTTCTTCCTTTCTTTCTTTTTTTGAGGCAGGGTCTCACTCTAGCCCAGGCTGACCTGGAATTCACTATGTACTCTCAAGCTGGCTTCCAACTCACAGTGATCCTCTTACCTCAGCCTCCCAAGTGCTGGGATTAAAGGTGTGCACCACCATGCTCAGCAGACAATTTGTTTTCATGGTCACTCTAAGCAAACACTCTGCTGTTGAACTATAACTCTTCCCCTACTAGTAATATTTTGAAGCAGTAACAGACAAGCAAGCTTTTTTAAAAAAATTTTATTTATTTGAGAGCGAAAGACAGAGAGAGAAAGAGGCGGATAGAAAGAGAGAGAGAATGGGCGCGCCAGGACCTCCAGCCACTGCAAACGAACTCTAGATGTATGTGCGCCCCCTTGTGCATCTGGCTAACATGGGTCCTAGGGAATCGAGCCTCGAACCAGGGTCCTTAGGCTTCACAGGCAAGCGCTTAACCACTAAACCATTTCACCAGCCCAGCAAGCTTTTTTGTTAAAGTAGGAAATTATTTATTTATTTATTTGTGAGAGATAGAGGCAGATAGAGAATGGGCATGCCAAGGACTCTAACTACTGAAAAATAAACTCCAGACACATGAGCTTTCTTGAACATCTGGCATTACATGGATCCTGGGGAATCAAACTTGAGTCCTTAGGCTTTGCAGGCAAGTGCCTTAACCACTGTGCCATTTCATTAGCCCACAGGCAAGCTTTTTTTTTAAAAAAATATTTATTTATTTATTTGACAGAGAAAGAGGGAGAGAGAGAGAGAATGGATGTGCCAGGGCCTCCAGCCACTGCAAACGAACTCCAGACATGTGCACCCCCTTGTGCATCTGGCTTACTGGGTCCTGGGCAATCAAACCTGTGTCCTTTGGCCTTGCAGGCAAACACCTTAACCACTAAACCATCCCTCCAGCCCAGGCTTTTTTCTTTTTTTTTTTGTGGGGTAGGGTTTAGCCCAGGCTGATTTGGAATTCACTTAGTAAGTCTCAGGCTGTACTCAAACTCACAGCAATCCTCCAACCTCATAAATATATATATATATATATATATATATATATATATATATATATATATATATATATATATATATATATATATATATATATATATATTGTGGTTTTTTGAGGTAGGGTCTTGCTCTAGCACAGGCTGACCTGGAATTCACTCTGTAGTCTCAAGGTGGTCTTGAACTCATGGCAATCTTCCTACCCCTGCCTCCTGAGGGCTTGGATTAAAGGCATGCATCATCATGCCTGGCCCCACAAGCAAGCTTTTTTTTGAAAAAATTTTTTTTTAAACTTTATTTATTTATTTGAGAGAGAGAGAAAGGGGGGGGAAGGGAGGGAGGGAGAGAATGGGCATGCCAGAGCCTCCAGCCACTGCAAACAAACTCTAGACACATGTGCCCCCTTGTGTATCTGGCTTATGTGGGTCCTGGGGAATTGAACTGAGATTCTTTGACTTTGCAGGCAAATGCTTTAACCGCTAAGCCATCTCTCCAGCCTCCACAAGCAGGCTTTCTAACAGAGAATGGCTTTGTACAACAACAACAAAAAAAAAACTTGTTTTTTAAAGCTGGGCATGATGGGTCATGCCTTTAATCCCAGCCCTCGGGAGGCAGAGGTAGGAGGACCACCGTGAGTTTGAGTCTACCCCAAGAATACAGAGTGAATTCCAGGTCAGCCTGGGCTAAAGTGAGACCTACCTTGAAAAACCAAAACAAACAAACAACCCCCCCAACATTTTTAAAGTTTATTTTTTGTTCATTATTTATTTATTTATTTCTTTGAGAGCGACAGACACAGGGAGAAAGATAGATAGAGGGAGAGAGATAGAATGGGCGCGCCAGGGCTTCTAGCCACTGCAAACGAACTCCAGACGCGTGCGTCCCCTTGTGCATCTGGCTAACGTGGGACCTGGGGAACCGAGCCTTGAACCGGGGTACTTAGGCTTCACAGGCAAGTGCTTAACCGCTAAGCCATCTCTCCAGCCCTAAAGTTTATTTATTAATGTGAAAGAGAGAGAGAGAGAGAGAGAGAGAGAGAGAGAGAGAGAGAGAGAGAGAGGGAGGGAGGGAGGGAGAGTATAGGACTGCTAAGGTCTCTAGCCACTGAAAATGAACTCAAGATGAAATGTACCACCATGTGCATCTGGCTTACATGGGTTCTGGGGAGTCAAGCCTGGGTCCTTGGGCTTCACAGGCAAGCACCCCAACCACTAAGCCATCTCTCCAGTCCCTAGTTTCTTCTTTTTAAAGATATATCTTTAATATTTAAAAAAAATATTTACATATTTTGAGAGAGAGAATGGGGCACACAGGGCTTCTAGCCACTGCAAATAAACTCTAGATGCATGTGCCACTTTGTGCATCTGGCTTACATAGGTATATAGGGAAATCGTACCTGCTTTATAGTTTGGGGTATCTTCTCACTTTGATTACATGCATGATTTTCCTCTGGGCTCTGAATCTATCACGTGGGTGCTCTAACTCAAGGTAACCATAAGTATAACTCTCTTCATTATTCTTTTCGCCTCTGAATTTCTTGCCCTCTGCTTTGATACTTGCCCTCTTAACTTCCCTCCATGGGAAGGCACATGGCATGTGTGTTTCTTCTAAGGTTCTCTACATAGACACCTAAGTTCTATCTTTCATGTGTTTGCGGCTCTACCTCAGTCTTTCCTTGAAAGCCTCATTTTAACTCCCCTTCATTTGCTTGCAGGCTGTATTCTGTCCCCCCCCAAACCCCTTAATTTCTCATAAATGAACCTTATAAACTATGCAGTGTTTCCACATGAGAGCCTGTTTCCTTCTTCCCACACGTTCATGACTCTGCTCTAGTTTTCCTACATCCCAATCTCCCTTAATAAACCCTACAATTGTGGTTTCTCTCTAAATGAATTTAACTCACAAGATATCCTTCTTGAGTCTGTCTTTATCAATTCTTTGCTAAAGGTAGGACAGAATCCAAACTTTGGGACCCCTCCCAAACTCCCAAATCCTGTATCACCAGGGCTGGGAAAGTAGAGACAGATCCCTGGGGTTCTGACCAGCCAGTCAAATAAATGGAGAACTCTAGGCCCATGAGATATCCTGTCTCTAAGGAGGTAGATGGCACATTCTTGAGAACTATACCTCCCTTCACACATGCACTACACACACACAGTGCACAACCCTCTCTCTTACACACATATATGTGAAAAAAATAAAAAGCTGGGCATGCCTTTAATCCCAGCACTTGGGAGGCAGAGGTAGGAGGATCACTGATTTTTTTTTGGGGGGGGGTTTCAAGGTAGGGTCTCATTCTAGCTCAGGCTGACCTGGAATTCACTATGTAGTCTCAGGGCGGCCTCAAACTCATGGTGATCCTCCTACCTTTGCCTCCTGAGTGATTAAAGGCGTGCACCACCACGCCCGGCTGATCACTGTGATTTTGGGGGCCAGCCTGGAACTACAGAGTGAATTCCAGGTCAGCCTGGGCTAGAGCAAGACCCTACCTTGAAAGACCATAAAATAAAATAAAAGAGAAGCAATTAGATGTGCAAAGGAGAGGCACGAGGGTTGCTACAAGTTTTAGGGCTAACTTGCTCATAGGAGTTCCAAGCCACCCAGAGCTACATGTGATATACATCTCAACCAAACATGGAAACAAAACAAAACAAAACAAGGGCCAGGCTTGGTGGTACACACCTTTAATCACAGCACTTTGGAGGCTAAGGTAGGAGGAACACCAAGAGGCCATCCTGAGGCTACAAGAATTAGTTCCAGGTCAACCTGGGCTAGAGTAGATGATCAATTGATTGATTGATAGATAATGGGCACTCTAGGGCCTTCAGCCACTGCAAACTCCAGATGCATGTGCCATCTTGTGCATCTGGCTTTATGTGGGTAACTGGGGAATTGAGCCTTGGTCCTTTGGCTTTGCAGGCAAATGCCTTAACCACTAAGCTATCTCTCTAGCCCACTGCATTTTATAATGAAAGTTTTCTACAGCAATCCTGCCCAGAGGGGCCTTGAGGGCAATACCAGGAGACTGTATTATATACTCATTTCACCTAGGACAAGTCAACAAGGCAGGTTAAGCCAACCAGTCAACTGTAGTTCAAGGCCTACTTTCAGATTTTAAAAAATGGTGTCTAGCGCCAGGCGTGGTAGTGCATACCTTTAATCCCAGCACTCGGGAGGCAGAGGTAGGAGGATCACCAAGAGTTCAAGGCCACCCTGAGACTACATAGTTAATTCCAGGTCAGCCTGGACCAGAGTGAGACCCTACCTTGAAAAACCTAAAAATCAAAAACCAAAAAAAAAAAAAAAAAAAAGTGTCTATGTAAGTGTGACACTTCCAAGCTCAGTAGTACAGTGCTTGCTTAACATTGGTGTGATGATGAATTCCATCCCCAGTGGTTAAAAAAAAGGGAGCTGGGTGGGGTACATGTCTATTATCTCAGTTGGTAGGCTGAGGCCATCCTGGACTACACAGAGACAAACTTAGCATCAAAGAAAAAAAAAAAGGAGGCATTCTAAAAAGCCAGGAGAATGCAGAAGCAGAAAGATTTTTACTTGAACTGGAATTCAGCACTCTGCCCTGTCCTGCATGAACTCTAGGAAAACTCCAAAAGCCTCAGCAACATCCTGGCTTTCCCTAATTTCACTCATGTGTCCGCCAGGCCAGTTTCAGGAGAGAGCATTCCTGATTGTGTCATGGAGTGGCAGAAAGAGTCAAAATTCCACACAGGACCAGACTTAGGGCAGAGTCGAGGCTACTTTCCCAAAGAACAGTCTGGGGCCAGAATAAAGAACTTGTTTCTTTGCCCCATCTGCTTCCACCCTATAGTGAGATTTAATCGCTGCACTCAGTCCTTTCTACTTCCAGTATGTGCTGCAGAATCTTCACATCAGGGAGACTTCTCTTCTCTGCATGAGTGAGTATCACAAACGCAACAACTTGACAGACCAGCTTCAACCCCACACATTTGTGAGATCAAACTGGCACAAGAGTTGTGTCTCAGTGGTCTCTGGGGAGAAAAAAATGGAAGGGTTTTCGCTTAAATGCCACAATGGTAGAGCCTGGATTTCAGCTGTCCTGCTTGAAATTCATGGTGCATTTTAAAATCCCTGTTATTGAGAAGATGTAAGACAGCACCTATATTTTTAAAAGCTAAATAAAACTGTTCTTGTGGGGCTGGAGAGATGGCTTAGCTGTTAAGGCACTTGCCTGCAAAGCCAAAGGATCCAGGTTCAACTCCCCAGGCCACATGTACGCTAGATACACAGGATGGCACATGCATCTGGGGTTCAACTGCAGTGGCTGGAGGCCCTGGCACACCCATTCTGTCTCTCTCTCTCTCTGCCTCTTTCTCTCTCAAAAAATAATTTAAAAAAATTCATTAAAAATGTTTAGAAAAACTTCTTGTGAAACAAAAGTAGGGCCCTCCCTAAAGAAAGGCAATCAATGTGATATAGTACATCTTATCTTCAGAGATGTATAAAATGAAAACGTTAACACATCCACCACACAAGTTCTTTGAAAAAAGACCCATTCTTATCTGGGCCTAGTGGCACATGCCTGTGGGAGGACACTGGAAATGGAGGCAGGCTGATTAGCAGTTCAGGGTCATCCTGGACTACATAGTGAGTCTGAGACAGCCTGGGCTACCTGAGACCTTATTTCAAAAACAAACAAAACAAAGAGCTGGGGAAGTAGATCACTGGTTAACAGCACTTGCAACTTAAGCATTAGGGCCTAAGATTGCCTGAGTAAAAGACTGGATATGCCTTGTGCATCTATAAAGTGCGTGTGTGGTGGTGGTGGTGGTGGGGTGGAATTGGGACAGGTAGAACACTGCAGAATTGCTGGGGCCCTGGGGCTTGCTGACTGGAAACAGCAGCTACTGGTTAAAGAGAGAGACCTCCAAGAATGTGGATAAGCAACAGAATTTCTCCTCTGGCCTACACATGCAAAGATGAATCTGCACACGTGTATACCACATATATGCTACACATACACAAATAAAAAAACAAAACAAGAGCTGGGTGTGATGACATACACCTTTAATCCCAGCACTCAAGAGGCTTATGTAGAACTATCGCTGTGAGCTTGAGGCAAGCCTGGGCTACAGAGTGAGTTCCAGATCAACATGGGCTAGAATGAGAGCCTGTTTCAAAAATAATCAACCTAACCCAACCCAAACACCATTCCTGCACTGAGAAAGTCTTGTCACTGCCTCAAAATGCTAAACATGGGCTTTCCATATGACCTAGCAATTGCATTTTGAGGCTCAGAACCAAAGAACCGAAACCAGGCCCACAAACAGATACTTCTATGCCAGTGTTGGCAGCAGCCCAATTCTCAAAAACCACAAGGTGAAAGCCATCCAAGTGTCACTGATGGATGACTGGATAACAACCAGTCAATACAATGGAATAGTATTCAACCTTAAAAAGGAAGGGAATTCTGACCCATATATAACATAGATGAGCCTTAAGAACATGTTCTATGAAAGAAGCCAGTGTGACTCTATTCATATGAAATGTCTGCATAGATAAGTACATACAGATAGAAAGATTAGCCATTGTTAGGGCTATAGGTAATAAGAGATGATGAAGTTTCTTGGGGGGGTGACAAAAATGTTTGGGAATTACATGGCATGATGGTTTCACAACACTATGACTGTACTAAAGGCCACTGACCCATACACCTTATTCATTTGTTGCAATAGTGGTGACTGAACCCAGGGTTTTGCACATACTAGGCAAATGCTCTTCTACTGAGCTATAGATATCTTCAGCTCTCTCTCTACTTTGCACTTTGAGACAAGCTCTCATGAAATTGCTCAGACTGACCTTGAAGGGGCAGGCCTTGAACTTGCAATTCTCCTGTTTCAGCCGCTGGAGTACCAGGATTGCCACTAGGTGGTACAGCTGGGAGCACTGGGAAAGAGGTACCTACCAAATTAGTAAGCACCACAAGCAAAGCAGGGGTCTACTGAATGTACATGGCTAGGGTTCCCCAAGAGTGCGAGAAAATCGTCAAGGTCCAAAAGACTGGACCTATGAGCCAGATTAGCTAAAGTGCAGTTTGTTGCTGGGAAATGGAAGAGCCTGGAAACCTACCAGTGCCATAAACAGAAAGGCCAACGGCAGGCTGGCCAGGTTAGGGAAAGTAGGCAGGCTGTGACTTGCTTCTGCACAACACAACTCCATAGAACCTCTCCTATACATCACAGACACAACAGAAGAAATTTCATACAGCTCAGAGGTGGATTCAAAGTTCCTCACACAGTTATGGTCTCTAAATCCCTAGGGAAAATGAGAAAAATAAAGATGGGAAGAGGAGAGGTAAATTTCAAGGGGGACTATCAGAAGCCCAAGCATTAGGTGTAAAAGTTCCAAGCCAGCTCAGTGCAGAGGTGGAGGGGAAACAGAGGTCAGAGGTAAGATCAGAGATAAGGAGGGGCTAGCATCTCTCTGAGATGAAATCTGAACACAGATCTGAAGGAAGTACAGGCTGAGGAAGCAGGCCATATAAAGGGAGGCTTGGACAGAAAAAGCAGCAAGAGCCAAGGTCCCAAATTCTGGGGTCAATGCAGTAGTTTCAGGGGAACAAAGAGCAACAGGTCAGAACTCACAAATGCAGGCATAACCAGATTATTCCTAGCTGAGTGAGGCAGTCCGAGGCATATCATTGGGGATCCTTATGTAAAATGAAAATTCAGGGCCTCTTTCTTAAGAATTTTGAGAATCTGGCAGTGGAGCATTAAACCGAGCCCTTAGTAAGTATACAGGTCATACACCCATGAGGCCATCCCTGTTCTCAAGTAAAGGACTTTACGTTTTATTCTGAAAGCCTTTTGCTCAGGCCAGTGACATGATCAGACCAAAAATTGCCAAAAGCCCATTCTATCTATGGGAAGATGGCAGCGGGTAGGAGAATGCAAGATGTCTGTCACGAGGGAGGCTCTGCAGAAGCTAATACCGGGTCAGTTTATTGGGGTCACTAACTCAAAAAGGGTTCAAGGTAAGAAATCCAAGTGTGAGATGACTCTACAGGAGCTTTATGCTAGTTTCTGGACATGGCCTTGGAAATAGCATGGCTTAGGTGAGGAGACTCTTGCAGCTGAGGACAACCCTAAGAAACAGGCTGCCTGCTAATCCTGTCCCCACTGGGGATCTTGGTAGTGACAGATGACGGTGGCTGGTCTAGGTGCCATCAGTAAAGGACGGAGTGAACAGGAGATCTATTCTTTGACTTTCACAGTTCATGTTTTTGTTGTTGTTGCTGTTTTTTGAGGTAGGTCTCACTCTAGCTCAGGCTGACCTGGAATTCACTATGTAGTCTCAGGGTGGCCTTGAACTCATGGTGATCCTCCTACCTCTGCCTCCCGAGTGCTGGGATTAAAGGTGTGTGCTACCATGCCCAGCTATGTTTTTTTTTTTTTCTTTAATATTGAGGCGTTGAACCTTCTAGAGGTGAAAGGGGAAACCAGGTATGAGTGTATAGTTCATGAGAGATCTGAAGAGCCAGGTCAAAAGCGAGTGTTGGGGTAGAGAGATGCTTGATGGTTATGGCACTTGCCTACAAAGTCTATAGACCCAAGTTCAATTCCTCAATATCCATGTAAGCCAGATGCACAAGGTGGCACATGCATCTGGAGTTTGTTTGCAGTGGCTCATTCTCTCTCCTTATCTGCCTCTTTCTAATAAATAAATAAAATATTTTAAAAAGTGTGTGTTAGCTGGGCATGGTGGTATACTCCTCTAATCCCAGCACTCGGGAGTCAGAGGTAGGAGGATTGCCATGAGTTTGAGGCCACCCTGAGATACAGAGTGAGCTCCAGGTCAGCCTGGACTACAGTGAGCCCTATCTCGAAAACAAACAAGCAAACAAACACGTGTGTGCTAACAATGTTGCTTCTACCACTTGGAATTGTGTCGAGGAGAAGGATTAGCAAAGCAGACAGGAATCCTTTGGCAGAAAGAAGACAAGACATACAGGTCAAGGGTATTGGTTGCAAGCACCAGACCCCAACTCCAGCTGATTTACATGACTTATTAAAAGCAATGGCTGTGCAACAGTGCTTCATCCCATGGAATTACATACTTAAAAGTGGTTACAATAGTAAATTTTATCTTACATGTGTTTTTCTTTTTTTTGAGGTACTCTCACTGACCAAATTCACAGCGATCCTCCTACCTAGGCCTCCCAAATGCTGGGATTAAAGGCAGCTGCTACCACGCCCAGCTTATTTAAATGCACATTTTTTTTTTTTGAGGTAGGGTCTTGCTCTAGCCCAGGCTGACCTGGCATTCACTATGTAGTCTCAGGGTATCCTTGAACTCACAACAATCCTTCTACCTCTGCCTCCCGAGTTCTGGGATTAAAGGTATGTGCCACCACACCCAGCTACATGCATTAAAAAAATATTTTTATTTATTTGAGGGACAGACAGAGAAAAGGAGGCATACAGAAAAGAGTCTGAGTATGGGTGCACCAGGGACTCCTGATACTGCAAAAGAACTGCAGATGCATCCATCACTTTGTGCATCTGGCTTTATGTAGGTACTGGGGAATTGAACCCAGGCTATCAGGCTTTGCAAGTAAGTACCTTTAACTGATGATCCATCTCTCCAGCCCACATTTCTTGAGGCAGGGTATGACTAATAGTCCAAGCGAGCCTTGAACTTTATGATCCTTCTGCTTTGTCTCTCAAGTGCTAGGATAATAGAGACACACCAACATTACGTACATTTTATACCATATACAAACAAAAACTCCCAAGTCAGGCATAGTGGCGTAGACCTGTAATCTAGCACTCAGGAGACTGAAGCAGGAGGACTACAAGTCTGAGGCCAGCTTGGGCTACAGAGTGAGGCTCTGTCTCAATAAGGTGGACTCTCATCCAAGTACTAACTAGGACTGGTCATGCTTAGCTTCTGAAATCAGATGAGACGGGTGCGTTCAGGGTGGTATGGCAACAGACAGTAGCAACTGAGGAAGACAACTGACACCAACTTCTGGCTTCCCCATACACACAGGCAAACACACACACCTGCACTCATACACACATACACATGCACACCACACACACATACACATACAAAAAATAAATAAAACCACCACTACCCCCTCGGAACTCCTCCAAAAACCTAAAAATAACTTGGGGTTCAAAACTGGAGTAATGAGTAGTCAGAAAATTCCTAGAGGGTTAGAAGAACAGGTTTATGGTCTAGTTGTCCAATAAAATTCCAAAGGCTGCTGCCAAACTGGCCTGGAGTAGCCAGTTCTGCCCCTGCCAGTATGCTTGGGGGAGCACTGGCTAGCACTATGGCCACTGTGACCCTGAAGCTCATCTTTCCTGAAGCCCTGCCGGTCTGTCCCTCTTAGCAGGTGAGGGTTACTAGCAGAGCCTGGGGCCAGGGCATATATTCATATCACTTTGCAGGGCTCAGGTGATTTTTTTTCTATAAAGGGCCAGACAGTAAATATTTTTAGCTAGCATTTTCCACTTTGATGGCCACATGGTCTCTGTCACAACTGCTCAAGTTGGAGTTGTGGCAAGACAACAGCCACAGACAATGACTGAAGGAATGGATGGGGCTGGGTTTCAAAATCTTATTTGCCAAAACAAATGATGAGAGCCAGGTGTGGTAACACATTTCTATATAATCCCAACAGCCAGGGGGCCAAGGCAGCAGAATCAGAAGTTTGAGGTCAGCATGGGCTAGACAGCAATACTCTGTCACAAATAAGTATGCCACTACACACCCCAAAATATGCAATGGGCTGGAGCTGACCTTTGGGATGCACTTCATCAGTTGCTACTCTAACTGAAAGAAAGCCAGGCAAACAAGCAGCTGGCACTTTCAGCAACTGTGGAGGTCACTTGGCTTTCCACCAAACTCAAGATAGGATGAGAAATCCCCCAACCACAGAAGAGAACCCCTAGTATGAGGTGAATTGGCCAGTGTGGGGTCCCAGAAGAGACAGAAATAAGAAAATGGCTTGCAAAGGAGTGTTCCTCACACCAAGAAAGAAGAGGACACATCACTAACAATGTGGAGCTAGACTGGAGACTGGAAGACCATTTCATGGAACCCAGGGAAGCCTCTGTCAGAATGGGCAATGTGAAGGGCAGGGGTCTGTGAGTGCAGAGAATTCTGGAAGTTTGGCTAGAAGGGGAAGCAGGAACTGGGCAGAAGTTGAAGAGGGTATGAGCTGAAGGGAGTGCTCAACTCAAGACAGGAAATTCTAAAACACATTCATATGGTGATGAGCATGATTCATGAGCGGAAGGAAGAATGATCAAGTCCCAGGGAACATGGAACAGTAGTAGACGGCACAAACTAGGCAGACAGGAAATCTCTGTCATAAAGGGGTCTGAGCTAGGCTCTGTGGGTGGAGCAGTTTTTAGTGATGACAAAGTCCAGGCTATGACTATGGGAGCGGGTGACTAAGATCACTGGAGTGGAATGCTCAAGGAGAAGGAGAGTCAGACACTAGGAATGTCACTTGAATGAACAATGTAGGATGTACAGCTGCATGATGAGAGGGCATGGGACAGACAGAAGAGCTGTGGGTCTGGCATGAAATCCACAACTGAAGAGGGCTGTGTGGGACAGTGTAAGGCCAGAACAGGCAGTTGTAGGCTTGGACAGCTGAGGGTTACAGATCCTCCTTGTATCTAAGGTTCACAAAATGTGAAACAACCAATGAGCTATTTCTGAAGAGCTACAGAAGTATAGTATGAGATGTGGGTACCGAAGGATGGGGACCTAACATGGATAGGGAGTGGGGAAGAGGCTTAGAGAAGTAGGGTCACATTAGGGGACTTGATTTCATTCAAAGGTGGGAGGACTGCTTGAGTTTCAAGCAGGAGAATGAGATTTGACTCGGGTTTGTGTGGAAGACAAAAATGTAGAGGAAAGCTTGAGTACTGTACAAATCCTAGTGAGAGATGAGGCTTTGATCCAAGACAGTGGCACAGACTGGCAGCTCCCTGGGTATGGGCAGTGCAAGGAAGAGCAGAGGACTCTTGGGTCAAAACACATGACATCTGATTGGGTGGTCTTCTGATCCACCCAACTTGTTTTGGATGAGGCATGGAGGTGTTAGGGCAGGTAGTGCGTTGAAAAGACTAGGAAGAAGAGGACTATTTGCATAAAGAGGAAGGACAAATTAGGGAACTGGGAGGTAAGAAGGAAGTACAATAGATATATGAAAATGTCGCAATGAAAACCCATTATTTCATGGAATTATTATATATTGATAAATATTTAAGTACAAAAAGCTTTTCAAATGCCTTTAACAGTAAAATTTGACAGATGAGCCAATCTGGTGTAAAGCTTTTCTACCATGAAGCAAAACAAGTTTTACTTTCTTTGTACTTCCTTTCAGTGCTCTCATTACCCCCTAATGGGATGTCAGCGGAAACCCAAAGCCTCACCCAGTGACAGACTGGCAAGAGGCTGGGGAAAGTAGCCAGGCCCAAGTCTGGCCACAGAACCAAATGCTTCCAAAGCAGGGCTGAATGGATCTGCCCACAGATGCCTGGAAGTTCATTAGGACCATCTTTTCTGGAAGACCAAAGATTCCTAATCATTCCTTAATACTATCCATCATAATTTAAGATCATTTGCAGTAGATACCTAGGGACATTGACTTGTTTTCCCCTCCAGGATCAGAGCTACACCTGAGGCATACTGAGGGATATGCTATAGACATCCATAAATTTAGCTGAACTTAGTTGTATAGGTTCTAGTGTTTCAAGGTACCACCTCTAAGTTTAGGTGGGTTTTTTTTTTTTTCTTTTGAGGTAGCATCTCACTGTAGCTCAGGCTGACCTGAAATTCACTATGTAGTGTCAGGGTGGCCTCGAACTCACGACGATCCACCTACCTCTGCCTCCCAAGTGCTGGGATTAAAGGCATTCGGCACCACACTCGGCAGGTGTATTTTTTTTTTTTTTGACATTTGGAAATACAAAAGAAATTTGTTCTAGTGAAAAAGTTTTCATACTCTTGCTGTTTAACTTTCCTCCTACAGATCAAGCTTATAACCTCACTCACCCAACAGGTAAAGTGCCAACTGACAAAGCATAGGTGACAAGGAGAGAAGAATTAAGTTCCAACAGGGAGCAAAACTGTCTCCTGGGACTGCTTGGAGTAAACATGAAGCCCAATGTCAAGAGCAGGGGACAAAAAGGACAAGGACAACTCTGCCAGTGAAGAGTGGTTTTGTATTTTTTTGTTGTTGTTGTTTTTATTTTTTGAGGTAGGGTCTTACTCTAGCTCAGGCAGACCAGGAATTAACTATGTAGTCTCAGGGTGACCTCGAACTCTCAGATCCTCCTACCTCTGCCTCCCAAATGCTGGGATTAAAGGCATGCGCCACTACTCCCTGCTTATTTTTTTTTTTTTTTGAGGTAGGGTCTTGCTCTAGCCTAGGCTGACCTGGCATTCACTATGTAGTCTCAGGTTGGCCTGGAACTCACGGCGATCCTCCTACACCTCTGCCTCCCGAGTGCTGGGATTAAAGGTGTGCACCACCACGCCCCACTGAAGTGTTTTCTGATGAAGAGCTACAAGGAAGAAAGGAGTATTTATGCCAGAAGGGGTCACTAAGATAAATGTGTGAGTTTGATAACAAGTCCTCCCTCCTCTTCCTCCGCTTCTTTTGCTTGCTTTGTGACAAGGTCTCATGCATCCCAGGCAGGCTTCAAACTGGCTGAGTCTCCTGAATCCACCTCCCAAATGCTGGGATTGTAGGCATATGTACAGCCATGCTTGGCCAGTGAATTCGAAGAGAGATGAGTCTGCCTTACAGGGTGACATCAGAATGGTGAGCCCTTCAATGTTGCTGGTCTTGTGATCAGGCAGGCAGGTTGCAACTCCTTAAGAACTATTACTTGTGAGACTAGTACAAGAACGGGAAGTGGACTAACAACAGATCAACAAAGCACTGGAGATAGGAATTTGAGCCACTGTTTTTGGACTGCTCAGCACAAAGATGATATAGCTGTTTGGAGGCAAGGGATGGGGAGGCAACAGATCATGACCCAAAAGATCATGACAGAAGACACACTAGAGGATATTAGGCAGATTTTTTTTTGGGGGGGAGGGGAGTGACTTATTTACATGTAATTTTTTTTGGTTTGTTTTTTTGAGGTAGGGTCTCACTCAAGCCCAGGCTGACCTGAAATTCACTATGTACTCTCAGGGTGGCCTTGAACTCATGGTGATCCTCCTACCTCTGCCTCCTGAGTGCTGGGATTAAAGGCGTGTGCCACCACGGCTGGCTTCCAGCATTTCATAAGAAGGGAGTATGCTCAGGCAAAAGTAGCATACATTTGGGTGGCTTCATCAACAGAAACTGATTTCCTTATAGTTCTGGAGGGTGCTAGCAGATTCTGGTGAGGGTTCTTCTGACTGGCAGACTGACTACCTTCTGAGGCTACATCTTCATGGGGGCAGGCAGAGCAAGGGAATGTACACGAAAGCTTCTTGTTTTTTAAATTGCATTTACTTATTTACAAGGGGGAGAGGGATGGGTGTCAGGGCTTCTTGCCATTGCAAACAAATTCTAGATGCACGTGCCATTCTGGAGTCTGGCTTATGTGAGTACTGGGGAAGTGAACTCAGGCCAACAGCCTTTTGCAAGCAAGTGACTTTAATCACTGAACCATCTCTCCAGTCCCTTGTTTCTTCTTCTTCTTCTTCTTTTTGGTGGTGGTGGGGGGTCTCACTCTAGCCTAGGCTGACCTGGAATTCACTATGTAGCCTCAGGGTGGACTTGAACTCATGGCGACCCTCCTACCTCTGCCTGGCTTCTTCTTATAAAGACACTAATCATCACTATGAAGGCCCTAGCTTTATAACCTCAACTAATTCTAACCCTATACCAAATGCTCTACTCTCCAAGTACACCACCTTGGAGGTTAGGGCTTCAGCATATGGAAACACTCACTCCATAATGGTGGCAAGATTTATGTTTTAAAAATGTTAGGTGCTAGGCAAGGTGGCACACATCTTTAATCCCAGGAATCAGGAGGCAGAGGTAGGAGGATTGCTGTGAGTTCAATGCTACCCTGAGACTACATAGTGAATTCCAGGTCAGTCTGGCCTACAGCAAGACCCAACCTCAAAAAAAAAAAAAAAAAAAAAAAGTTAAAAGAGTCAGGTGTGGTGGCGCATGCCTGTAATCCTAGCACTCAAGAGGCAGAGGTGGGAGGATCACTATGAGTTTGAGGCCAGCCTGGAACTAGAGTGAGTTCCAGGTCATCCTGGGCTAGAGTGAGACCTTACCTTGAAAACAAAATAAAAATGGGCTGGGAGTATGGCTCAGTGGTTAAAGGTGCATGCCTGCAAAATATGTTGGCTCAGGTTCAACTCCCCAGTACCCACATAAAGCCAGATACAAAAAGTTGCAGATGTTGAGCCAGGCGTGGTGACGCATGCCTTTAATCCCAGCACTCGGGAGGCAGAGGTAAGAGGATCACCGTGAGTTTGAGGCCACCCTGTGACTCCACAGTAAATTCCAGGTGATCTTGGACTAGAGTGAGACCCTACCTTGGAAAAAAAAAAAGTTGCACATGTTGAGCCTGGCGTGGTGGCGCAGGCCTCTAATCCCAGCATTTGGGAAGAAGTAGGAAGACTGCTGTGAGTTCGAGGCCACCCTGAAACCACAAAGTTAATTCCAGGCCAGCTTGGGCCAGAGAGAGACCCTACCTCAAAAGACAAAAAAAAAAAAAAAAAGTTGCACATGTATCTGGAATTCATTAGCAGTGGCAAGAAGCCCTAGTGCGCCCATACTCTCTCCTCTTTAAAATAAGTTAAAAAAAATAAAATGTTGAAAGAATTTCGAATAAAGCAGGGAATACATGGTATTCACCAATTAAAACTTGGTCAAGGGACTGAGGATGTATACTTTTGTTTTAATTTTATTTTTTCTCAATTTTTTAAACATTTTCCATGATTATAAAAAATATCCCATGGTAATGTCCTCCCTCCCCCCTTTTCCCCTTTGAAATTCCATTCTCCATCATATCCCCTCCCCATCTCAATAAGTCTCTCTTTTATTTTGATGTCATGATCTTTCCCTCCTATGATGATGGTCTTGTGTAGGTAGTGTCAGGCACTATGAGGTCATGGACATCAAGGCCATTTTGTGTCTGGAGGGAGCACATTGTAAGGAGTCCTACGCTTCCTTTGGCTCTTACATTCTTTCCGCCACCTCTTCCGCTTTCAACCCTGAGCCTTAGAAGCTGTGATTGAGATGTTACTTGGTACTTTAGTCACTTCTTTCCAGCACCAAGAAACATGCACTTTCTAACTGCTAATAATGTTCATGCTTCTTAAAGATACAACACTGTTAACAGTGATAATTTAATGAAAGACATTCTAGTTAAAACTAGTTTAGGTCTGAAGAGATGAATCAGTGGTTAAAGGCATTTGCTTGCAAAGCCTGATGGCCTAGGTTCAATTCCCCAGTGTCCACATAAAGCCATGCCCAGCGAGACTATCTTGGAAATTAATTTTTTTTTATTTGAGAGAGAGAGGGGAAACAGGTACACCAGAGCCTCTAGCCACTGCAAATGAACTCCAGATGCATGCACCATCTTGAGCAACTGGTTTATGTGGGTACTGGGGGATCAAATCTGGGTCTTAGGCTTCTCAGGCAAGTGCCTTAACTGCTAAACCATCTCTCCAGCCTGGAAGATTTTCTTTCTCTTTCTTTTCCTTTTCCTTTTCCCCCTTCCTTCCTTCCTTCCTTCCTTGAGGCAAGCTCAACAGACTGGCCTTTTTCTTTTTTTTTTAATGTGCAAGAGAATTGGCACAGGCACACACCACAGCCTCCAGACCCGTGCGACCCCTTGTGTGCATGTGTCTCCTTGCACGCTTGTGTCACTGCAGCTTACATGGGACTTGGAGAGTCAAACATAAGTCCTTAGGCTTCGCAGGCAGGCAAGTGTCTTAACCACTAGGCAATCTCTCCAGCTTTTTTTTTAAAAAAAATACTACAGCTTATCTCAATTCTTTTCCTTTTTTTTTAAAAAAAAATTTTGATGTAGGGTCTCACTCTAGCCCAGGTATGTAGTCTCAGGCTGGCCTTGAACTCACAGCAATTGAGAATATATACTTTATTAGTAGAGTATTTGCCTAGCATGCATAAAGCCCCAGGTTCTATTCTCCAGGGCTACAAGAAAAATAACCAAAATCAACCCCGCCAAAAACCTTAGTGATGAAAGCATAATTTGAATGTATTCAATACAATTTTTAGGTTTAAAAATGATTTAGAAGGTAATTTTCAGGTGAGGCGCATTTTTCCCTAATTTTGTTTCTTTCTTTTCTTTTCTTTTCTTTTCTTTCCTTTTCTTTTTTTTTTTTTTTTTGCGGCAGGGTCTCGCTGTAGCCCAGGCTGACCTGGAACTCACTCTGTTAATTCCAGACTAGCCTTGAACTCACAGTGATCCTGTTACCTCTGCCTCCCAAGTGCTTGGATTAAAGGTATGGCTACCGTGCCCTGCTCCTTAATTGTTTTTGAATCAGGGTCTCACTCTAACCCAGGCCAGCCTAGAACTCATTCTGCAATACACTGGCCTTGAATTCACTGCAATCCTCCTATCCCAGCTGCTAAAGTGCTGGGATAAAGGCATGAGCCAACATGCCCAGTTCATAATTTTTAAAATTCAAAGGAGGCAAGAAAGAAAAATAAACAAAAAACAGCCAGGCATGGTGGCGCACACCTTTAATCCCAACACTTGGGAGACTGAGATAGGAGGATCTTCATGAGTTGGAGGACAGCCTGAAGCCATACAGTTCCAGGTCAGCCTGGTCTGAAGTGATCTAGCCGCATAAAAAAAGCAGAAAGGGGGAAGGGGGGAGAGTGGATGAAGGGAGGGAGAAACAGGGAAGATGTTATAAAGAAAACCAAAAATCCAGAAAATGTACAAAATAAAAAGGGAATAACTAATCTAAGTGTACCTGTAATCAAATAAGATATTAAAGGCCAAAGCAGACACAATAGATTTTTTTGGGTTTGAACCCAAGGCCTGAAATGTGCTAGCAAGTACTCTACCACTGAGGCATACCTCCAGCCCCTTCTAAATTTTATTTGGAGAGTATTGGTAAGTTGCCCAGGTTGACCTCAAACTTGCAATTTTTTTGCTGAGACTCTATTCAAATTAGGATTACATGTATGTGCCACCATGCCCACTAGAATAGATTTTTAAGGGGCTTGGAAGATGGTTCAGTGGCTAAAGGTGCTTGCTTGCAAAGCCTGATGGGCCAGGTTCAATTCGCCAGGACCCAAGTAAAGCCAGATGCACAATGTGGCACATGCACCTGAAGCTTCTTTGCCGTGGATAGAGGCCTGGGTGTGCCCATTCTCTTTATGTCTCAGTTTCTCTCTCAAATAAATAAAATACATTTTAACAACAACAAAAACCAGAATAGGGGCTGGAGAGATGGTTCAGCAGTTAAGGCACTTGACTGCAAAGACTAATGACTTGGGTTTGATTCTCCAGTACCCACATAAAGCCAGATGCACAAAGTGGCATATGCATCTGGAGTTTGTTTGCAGTGGCTAGATGCCCTGGCATGCCCATTCTCATCCCCCCTCCCATTTGCTTGCAAGTAAATTAAAAAAAATTTAAAGATCCAGAATGGATTTTAAAAAGGTCTAGGGGGCTGGAGAGATGGCTTAGTGGTTAAGCGCTTGCCTGTGAAGCCTAAGGACCCCGGTTCGAGGCTCGGTTCCCCAGGTCCCACGTTAGCCAGATACACAAGGGGGCGCACGCGTCTGGTGTTCATTTGCAGTGGCTGGAAGCCCTGGCGCGCCCATTCTCTCTCTCTCTCTCCCTCTATCTGTCTTTCTGTGTCTGTCGCTCTCAAATAAATAAATAAAAAATTAAAAAAAAAAAAGGTCTAGGGCCTGGGGAGATGGCTTAGCAGTTAAGGAACTTGCCTGCAAATCCAAAGGACCTAGGTTCAATTCCCAAGACCCATGTAAGCCATATGTACAAGGAGGCACACACATCTGGAGTTCGTTTGTAGTGGCTGGAGGCCCGGGCACACCCACCCATTCATATTCTCCTCTCTCTCTGTACATTTTTCTCTCTCTCTCAAATAAATAAATAAAAATATCATATTTTTAAAAAGGCACTTGCTTGTAAAGCCTGCAGGCCCAGGTTTAATTCCGTAGCACCGATATCAAGGCCAATGCAAAAACTGGTGCAAGCATCTAGTGTTCATTTGGGGTTGAAAGAGATCCCAGTACACCCATACATACATACATGTGCAAATAAATAAATATTTAAAAACCCAACTATGCTATGCAAGTGATATAATGCCTTTTCTATAAAAATAAAATTTGGGCTGGAGAGATGGCTTAGCGGTTAAGCGCTTGCCTGTGAAGCCTAAGGACCCCGGTTCGAGGCTCGGTTCCCCAGGTCCCACGTTAGCCAGATGCACGAGAGGGCGCACGTGTCTGGAGTTCGTTTGCAGTGGCTGGAAGCCCTGGCTTGCCCATTCTGTCTCTCTCCCTCTATCTGTCTTTCTGTCTGTCTGTCACTCTCAAATAAATAAATAACAAATGAACAAAAAATATTAAAAAAAAATAAAATTTAAGTCAAAATTATTATTACTTATATAAAGAGAAACTGTGTATGGTGGCTCAGGCCTTTAATCCTAGCACTTGGAAGGCTGAGATAGGAGGATCAACATGAGTTTGAGGGCAGCCTGGACTAGAGGAGACTTTGCCTAAAAAAGAAATCCCTGGGTTGGATAGATTGCTTAGTGGTTAAGGCACTTGCCTGCAAAGCCTAAGGACCCATGTTCAACTCTCCAGGTCCCACGTAAGCCAGACTCACAAAGTAATGCAAGCATGCAAGGTCACACATGCACACAAGGTGGTGCACACATTTGGAGTTTGACTGCAGTGGCTGGAGACCCTGGTGTTCTGCTAATTCTCTCTCTCTCACGCACACATAAGAAAGCCCAGTCCGTTGGGCTCCCCTAAAAAAAAAAAAGGCTGGAGAGATGACCTTGGTTCATGGCTCGATTACCCAGGACCCACGTAAGACAGGTGGCACATGCACCTGAAGTTCATCTGCAGTGGCTGAAGGCCCTAGTGTGCCCATTCTCTCTTTCTCTCTCTCTCTCTTTGCCTCTTTTTCTGTCACTCTCAAATAAACAAAAATTTAAAAATAAATCCCGCTCCATAGGAGAGAATACATCCCTGATACTGAAAACCTACAACAGGGTAGTCATGAGCCCTTGGGGTGTAACGTCTGCTGATGTCTGGCTAAATGTATATACTATGCTCACCAAACTGCACAGTAAGCACTTCTTTTAATGTTCATACCCATATATTAATGCTACTCTCACTTTTGGTTAGAGAAGCTTCTCTTTTCAGATGGCAGTGACTTTGGGATGGATGACTCAGAAGGCACCATGGTGCTGGAAAGACATGACAGGAGTGCTCAGCACTGAAATATCTCTCTCACACCTTCCAAGGCTCAGGGTGTAATGCGGAAGAGGTGATGGAAAGAATGTAAGAGCCAAAGGAAGGGTAGGACTCCTTATGATGTCCTCCAGACACAAAATGGCCTGGATATCCATGACCTCACAGTGCCTGACAATACTTACCTACAAGGCCATCACAATAGGAGGGAAAGATCATGACATTAAAATAAAAGAGAGACTGGCTGGGCATGGTGACACACACATTTAATCACAGCACTCGAGAGGCAGAGAGAGGTAGGAGGATTGCCTTGAGTTTGAGGCCATCCTGAGAATAGAGTGAATTCCAGGTCAGCCTGGGCTAGAGTGAGAGCCTATTTCAAACCCCCCCGCCCCCAAAAAATCCCAACCAACCAAGATGGGTGTAGTGGCATCTTCCTTTAATCCCAGCACTCAGGAGGCAAAGGTAGGTGGATCACTGTGAGTTTGAGGCCAGCCTGGAACCACAGAGTGAGTTCCAGGTCTTCCAGGGCTAGAGTGAGACTCTACCTCGAACCCCCCCCAACCCTCACAAAAAAGCACCAAAAAAACCAAACAACAAGATAATCACTTTAATACCAAAGGCCTCAATTTACCAGGGAAATAAAACTATTTCTAAGAGCTGGCGAGATGCCTTAGTGGTTAAGGTGCTTGCCTGCAAAGCCTAAGGACCCATGTTCAACTCTGCAGATCCCACATAAGTCAGATGCACAAGGTGATGCAAGCCCATAAGGTTGCACATGTGCAGAAGATGGTGATAGTATCTGGAGTTTGACTGCAATGGCTGGAGGCCCTGGCGTGCCAATTCTCTCTCTCTCATAAAAATAAAAAAAAAAACATTGAAAAATACCTGTTCCTAAAATTGTAAAAGTTGCCTCAAAATTTGACAAAGATCAAAGATGAGAAAGATGGCACAGCTGCTAATGGTGCTTGGCTTGTGAAGCCTGATGACTTGGGTTCAACTCCCAAATCACCCACATAAGCCAGACACAAAAAGTGGAGCAGCATCTGGTGTTCGTTGGCAGCAGCAAGAGGCTCTGGTAGACTCCTACACATGCACACACAAATACAACAAACAAAACCAAAACTAACAAAGCCCCATGAGAAACTGATGTGCTCGCTCACCACAGTAGATCTGAACACTCATTATTTAGCAGCTGGTAAGTCAAGCAGATAAAGTGACAGGAAGTACTTCTAGTTATAATATACAACACTGAGTTAACGAACACATACAGGACCTACTACATTCTATCTGTTGGTGGTACATCTTGCCCACCCATCCCTTTTATGTGAGGTCAGAAATCATTTCTCAACCAACTTTAAGGACTGGTATCCCCAACACCAATTCTCTGATCACGGTGTTACTGAGGCACTAAATGCTGGCAAGGATGTGGGGAGAAAGGAACCCTTATACACCATTAGTGGAAATGTAACTTAGTAAGCCACTATGGAAATCAGTATGAAATGTCCTCAAAAACTAAAAATAGCAGTGCTATATGATCCAGCTGCACCACTCTTAGGCACACACCCCAAAGAATCAAAGTCAGCATACAAGAGATACTACATGGGCTGGAGAGATGGCTCAATGGTTAAGGATCTTGCCTACAAAGCCTAACAACAGGGTTCAACTCCCTAGTACTCATGTAAAGCCATATGCACAATGTGGCACATGCATCTGGAGTTCATTTGCAGGGGCTGGAGGCTCAGGTGTGCCCATTCTCTGTTTGTCTCTCTTCTCTCTTTCTCTGCTTGCAAAATGAATAAAATAAGAGATACCTGCACACCCATGTTTATGTTGGTATTATTATACAGTAATACAGAAAAAAAAATACCTATCTGTAAGTTTACGCTTTCTATAGTGAAACCATCAAAAGTCTACAAAGATAAGGAAAAACGGGGAAAGGTACAAATAAAAATGGACCAATTCCTAGGGAAAATATAATCCCCCCTCCACTGACCTAAGCAGGTACAGGGAAGACAAAAATGGGTTTAGATGTATCTGTACATTCATGGACCACCACAAAGAACACATCTATGACCCTGGAGTCAGTTGTTTCCTACAAAGAGGCTTGGTAGGCTTGATGGTAGCAGGGACATTCAGAACAAGCACCATGCCTGAGTTTGCACTTCTTGAACTGTGAGCCATGTACAAGTGTTGCCAATTTAATAGAGAAATCCAAAAGCGATCCTACTCAGGGAAAGGCCTTGCCTGGCTGCACCTTAGAGCTAGTCTGATGCAGCCTGGCAGAACACCAATGAGTCATGGAGCAGGAACAGATCTAAACACTTCCTGACTGGGTCTTTCTTTTTAGTCTTTTCAAATCTGGTGGGTGAAAAAAATCATCTATTTTTGTGTTCACTGGCATGTCTCTGCCATAGAGGCAGAACTTTTCCTATCTTCATTGGCCACCTGTATCTATTCTTTTATGAATTTCCTGCTTATATTCCTTATGTAGTAATGACAACTAGTGGTAAGTTAGTAATAAACTGTTGTATCAAGTCTAGATGAGGAAGAAATTTTTAAAAATCTACTCACAATTCCAGAAGCACTAGGAAGGCTGAGGCAGGATGATCATGACTTGGGGGCCAGTGTGGGCTACACAGAGATACCACTGCAAAAAACTAAATCTGCCCACACATGTTCACAATAGATGACTACTGAACAGCCTAATATAACTTGTGTTCACTGCCCAGTGAGAGGCATCAACTCTAGGATGACTCACTGAATGGCCACCTGCAGCCAAACTGTTCTTCCTAATCTAAGCTTTTCCAACTGGTCCCTTCCTTTCTTCACCCTCTTTCCAGAATGGCCCTTTGAGCTCCCATCAGTGTTCCTAAATTACTATCTCATTATCCAAATGACAAAGAACCAATAAAATCTTACCTGTTCTTTCCTAATACTTTCACAATCATCACTTCACATATAATCTCATGAAAGGCTGAGCAATAAACAAAAAAAAAGTGCTTAACTGAAGGCAGCATTGAAGGTGGAGAGCAAATATGATTTGTCACCAGCTAGGTGACAGAGGTGATATTTAATCTAAGGCTACAAAGTTCAAAAAGCCTCAGTTTGTTTACTATATCCATGAAGTCACGAAAGTGAGTTTGAAATCTGCCCAGACCTTGCAGGATGCACCACGGTCTTGGGTTGCAAGTGACAGAACCAATTCTGCCTAACAAGATCCACAATAGAGGTATTCGGCGTGGAAATGTGCAAAGCAGATCTGGAGATGAAAATAAACTGGACAATCTAGGTTGGAAAAGTGGCAAGAGATTCAACTTGTAACTCTAACACTTGGGAGGCTGGGATAGCAGGATTATTGCTAGTTCGAGGCCAGCCTGCACTACGTCTCAAAAAAAAGGGGGGAGGGAAAGGAGGGAGGAAACAGCTGCAGCACAACTAAAAACACTGCAAATGTTAAAGTGAACATTTACTTGGGATACCCCGCCCTAGGGTGCTGTTGCCATATCATCGTTAGCCACTACTGCTGGCTTCCTGACTCAGGTGCCATTACTTTGACTAACACTTCAATGTCCCTCAAGAGTCAGAGTCCCAAGCAGGCATGGTGGTATACATTTGTAACTTCAGGGAGGAGGAGGAGGCAGGAGACAAAGACCAGACCTCAGTCTATTAAAACACTGTCCTGGCAGCTGCTTCTCTTTCCTGGATGCTGGAAATGACAAGCTTGAGAAGATATATATATATATATGTATATATATATATATTTTTTTTTTTGGCGACAAGGTCTTATCCTACAGCCCAAGCTGGCCTTGAACTCATGGCAATCCTCCTACCACTCAGCTTTCCAACTGCTGGGATTCTTGATGTGGGTAACAAATAAATGGTTGCTGTTGGAACCACTGAGCTACTGGGACTCATTCCCTAGCAAAAGGTGATGGGTGCTGATTCATTTTCACCCCTCCATTAAGGTGTACTTCTTCCTGCCTAGAAATGTACATGCAACTGCTAGAGTTGCAACTGCTAACTTACAACAAGTCAGCCCTATGGATGGAATTTGCTCACTGAAGGTCCTACATCATATATACTTAATGAGCCCCCATAGTGGTTATGGAAACCTCCCTTCACACTTCATGGTACTACACGAGAGAAAAGTACAACATGGGCCCCTAATCCTTTTATTTTTTATTTTTTGGTATTTCAAGGTAGGGTCTCACTCTAGTCCAGGCTGACCTGAAACTCACTATGTAGTCTCAGGGTGACCTTGAACTCACAGTGATCCTCCTACCTCTACCTCCCCAAGTGCTGGGATTAAAGGCGTGCACCACCACACCTTTTTTTTTTTTAATATATATTTTTTAATTTTATTTATTTATTTGACAGCGACAGACACAGAGAGAAAGACAGATAGAGGGAGAGAGAGAGAATGGGTGCGCCAGGGCTTCCAGCCTCTGCAAACGAACTCCAGACGCGTGCGCCCCCTTGTGCATCTGGCTAACGTGGGACCTGGGGAACCGAGCCTCGAACCGGGGTCCTTAGGCTTCACAGGCAAGCGCTTAACCGCTACGCCATCTCTCCAGCCCATTTTTTTTTAATATATACACACATACATACACATATACACATTTTTTTTAGAGAAAGAGACAAATAATAGGCAGGCCAAGGCCTCCTGTCACAGCAAACAACTCCAAATGCATGTGCCACTTTGTGCATCCAGCTTTATGTGGGTATGGGGAATTGAACCCAGGCTATCAGGCTTTGCCAGTAATCATCTTTAACCATTGAGCAATCTCTCCAGCCTCCGTTAATTCTTTAGGCTAAATCGAAGCTAAGGTCCATTTATCTCCTACTCAATTGACAATGGGGGATTATTCATACTTAACCTTACCCAAAAAAAGCTGAGAAGTGATGGGGCAGGGATTATTCTAACACAAAAAAGAACAGGTATCAAGCCAGGCAGGCATGGTGGCGCACGCCTTTAATCCCAGCACTTGGGAGGCAGAGGTAGGAGGATTGCCATGAGTTCAAGGCCACCTTGATATTACAGTGAATTCCAGGTCAGCCTGAGCTAGAGTGAGACCTTACCTCAAAATAAATAAATAAAGAAATAAATAAAAAGTTCAAAAAATGTGCATGATATATACCATATGTGAGATTTACTCTACTGCTTTTTCATGAAGGTATCACCAACCACTACAAATCAACCCATTGGAGAAAAATGACAAATAAGTTGAGGCCCTTCCTATTAGCTAAAAATTAGCCTTTCTATTCAAGAAACAAAAACTAAGTCTAAGAGGATATAAATAAATCATATGGAAACCTACTTTTTTGGACAACGGAACACTCAGAAGTTACTAGAAAATTTTCAGTACCAGAGATGGGATACCTTCCAGTGAGTTGATGGCCCAGGTCCCTGATGCCCCCCAAAACATTACAGGCCATTGCCAAGGCTCTTGGTTTCCCACTAGGAATAGATGGTAAGACCCTACTGCTGAAGACTCCACATACTTGGGCTGCAAGGTCACTGAGAAATCCTGCTGGAGCTGAGCTGAAAACCTCCTCCATGTAGACCAGCTGACAGAAAGCTGGAAAAAGCCATGCTGCATGCAGTTCAATGGGAGAGAGAGAAATAACCAGTGGAGATACTCAGCAGTGAACACTGCAAGCCTTGTATTTGGCCAGCCAGACCAAAGTAGCCAACGGGTGCAATAGTGGCACATCTGTTATGGGGGAAACCAACCACCCTCTAATTAGACTGGAGGCCCACACCAGGGGAGGGAATACATCCCTGGTACTGAAAACCTACAACAGGGGTAGTCATGAGCCCTAGGAGTATAATGTCTGCTGCTGTCTGGCTAAATGTATATACTATGCTCACCAAACTGCCCAGTAAGCACTTCTCTTAATGTTCATACCCATATATAAATGCTACTCTCACTTTTGGTAGAGAAGCTTCTCTTTTCAGATGGCAGTGACCTTGGGATGACTTAGAAGGCACTATGGTGCTGAGAAGAAGTGACAGGAGTGCTCAGCACTGGAGTATCTCTATCACACCTTCCAAGGCTCAGGGTCCATTGTGGAAGAGGTGGCAGAAAGAATGTAAGAGCCAAAGGAAGGGTAGTAGTCCTTACAACATGCTTCTCCAGACACAAAACGTCCTGGATATCCATGACCTCACAGTGCCTGACACTACCTACACAAGACCATCATCATAGGAGAAAAAAATCATGACATCAAAATAAAAGAGAGACTGATTGCGAGGGGGAGGGATATGATGGAAAATGGAGTTTCAAAGGAGAAAGTGGGGAATCGGAGGGAATGACCATGGGATATTGTCTACAATTATGGAAGTTGTCAATAAAAATAAATAAATGAATAGAAACAAAAACTAGATCATTTAGAATGGACTGAGCATGAAAAAACATATGTGTCTCAAGCAGTAGGCTCCCAGCATTATTTATTCAAAGAAAACTTGTCTCATTGTAGAAATATAAAAAGCTTAAAGATAAGTAATTATACATCACCAGATTCCTTTTCCTTTTCAAGTTCACCAGTACAAAAAAACTAAACATTGTGTTAACTTCCAAGACTTGAAAATTCCATTTTTTTTCCTTTTGGTGTTTCGAGGTAGGGTCTCATTCTAGCCCAGGCTGACCTGGAATTCACTCTGTATTCTCAGGGTGGCCTCCAACTCACTGTGATCCTCCTACCTCTGTCTCCCAAGTGCTGGGATTAAAGGTGTACGCCACCACGCCCAGATGAAAATTCCATTTTTCAGAGCATAGAAAACATCTCCCAAACAAAGCTACTCAGCAGTGAAGGAAGCAGCTGAAGCCTAGTGAGTGGGCCTGCATACCGGACATAGATGACACACATTCTTAGACTCAATGGCCAGGTTGCTAGGACTATTTCATTTCCTCCAAGATCGGCTATACTGAACACTCTCCTCATTCACCAGTTATTGGGTGCCTTAATGTCAGGTGCCCTCCTACACAGGAAAGGTCAAGGAGACTCATCCATGCTCAAGAAGCTCACTAATAATAAGGAAAGAACCATGTGCCAGTAAGGGGCAGTGATAGGTGTCTGCAGGGATGGGCAGGGCCCAGAGTGTAGTGACCAACTCCCTGGGGCCAAAGCTAGGGGGAGTAGTTATGTCAGCCTCTGCTCCCTAATCAGTTCCTAAGGTTCCTTCCAGTGAAATGAAAAACCACAGAGGCCATTCTCATGGGTATTTTTAAGTAATGCACCTGTTGGCAAAACAAAAATGTTACGCAAATATGAAGTTACAGATTGCAAAGGTCTTTCAAATTTATTTCTCTTGTCTTACAAAGCTACATCGAAACATGTGCTGTTAAATCACACATTTATGATAAAGGTATGCTTAAAGAGACACAAATGTGTGGGCACTATTTACTTTCACTGATTTGTTCTGTGTTTTGGGTAACTGCAATTTCCCCCAAATAACTGAATTATATCTGCCCTGTATGTATGTATACTTTTTGACCCCCAACTACAGGTTTGATTAACTCACAAACAGTATTGTTTTCTGTCAGGTAGCAATAGTGGTTTGATTCAGGTGTCTCTTATAAACTTAGGTGTTCTGAACGTTAGATCCCCAACTGATGGCAATTTAGGAATTAATGCCTTTTAGAGGGAGTGTATTTTGGGGGGCAGGCCTATGGGTGTTATAGGCAGCTTCCTCTTGCCAGTGTTTGGCACACTCTCCTGTTGCGGCTGTCCACCTGATGTTGGCCAGGGGGTGATGCCTACCTTCTGCTCATGCCATTGTTTTCCCTGCCATTGTGGAGCTCCCCTTTGAGCCTGTAAGCAAAAAATAAACTTTTTTTTTCTCACAAGCTGCTCTTGGTTGTTTTCTGTCAGCAATGTGAACCTGACTGCAACAGTAGCCAACAGTAGTGCAGGCCACACTTTGCTCTGCTTATGTTAAGACATAATTCTTAGGGCAAGGTCCCACTCAAGAATATATTCATTTATCCATTTAATAGTTATGCCTGATCTAGGCATTGGGGAAATACCTGTGAAGAGTTAAAAAAAAAAAAGTCTCTGCCCCCATGAGGCTCAGGCTATAGTGCAGGCAGCAGAGCACAAACAAAAATATCCAGTGAAAAAAATAAAAAGAAATCTAGTGAAACAGCTTCTGACAGTATAGTGACAAGCATGAGGCTAGGCAGTGAAGTGGTGGAAGTGGGCTTTGATTTACAGAGCTGTGATCATGGCCATTCTCAGTGGGGAAGTGACCCTTGAACGAACAGACAGGGAACCATGCAACAACCTGAGACAGGAGTCAGGGCAGAGATCAAGGAGCTGAGATAGGAATGGGCCAGGGAGGAGTGAAGAGGCCCATCACATCAGGCAATGAGACCACTGTAAGGACTTGGGCTGTGACTGAGTGAGAGGGGTAACAGGAAGATTTGAAACAGAAGAGCATCCTAGCCTGACCCACATGTTGCAGGACTAAGCAGAGACACACAGAGTCATGTGCCAAGACAGACAACAGGATGCTTGGACGAGGAAGTAGACAGTGGAAGTGGGGCAAACTTGTCAAGACTCTGCATGCATGTTACAGATAGAATGAGCAGGGTTTGTGGACAGAATATTGATAACCAGCACCTCTAAGGAGGATAGTCACCATTCACTGCAAAGGGGGAGACCAGGAAAAGAGAAGTCATGGAGGGTTGGTTAGTTCTACGACTTGGTCAACTGGAAGGCACAAATTTGGAAGCCAATGGCTTACAAACAGGTGGAGAGCCATGAGTCTGGACAAACTTACTTTGGAAGTGAGGCTGAAGACAAGTCTGGCTCTAAGGCCCTCCTGCACAGAATAAGGGAGCAGAGAAAGATGAAGGGGTCTTCATTCACACAGCCTTCAGGGCTTTCCCAGGAGCCAAGGACATCGGGCTCTGTTCTAGGTTCTTGGGCTACATCATGAAGCAAGTGGGCAACACTGTCTTGTAGAGCTTATGCAACACTGAGGTGACACTACAGATAAGCAATCAGTCATATATAGTCAAAAAGGGACAAACGCTGTGAATTGAGGTGAAAAAAGTAAGCAATACTGCAGCCAGTATAGGCCTAACTGAGAAGGTAGATATCAGTTCAGATGCTCAAGGGAATAAAGGAGTGACTGGTATAATACTGGCATCACATGTTGCTACAATGTCCAGTAACAGAAAAAGCAACAACTGGCTCTGGATTTAACAACAGAGAAGTCATTGCTGGAGACCTTACTAATCAGCCTGGCTGAGTAGCATAAAGTTCAAATGAGTATGGAGAGAGAGAGGGCATAGGGAGGGAGGAGTCTTGGTGGTAAAAGCAAAGCTTTAGCAGCCACAGCTGGTAGCAGTTCTGATGAGATTGGTGAAGTTGGAACAATCTAGGGAAATGGGAGAAGCTCCGATACCAGAGAGCTCTGAGATATCTCTGAACAGGAACAAGAACCCAAGGCTCACTATGGACTGAGACCTCTGAAACTGTGCACTGAAATACATCTTTCCTCCCTTCAAGTTCCTTTTTGAGTATTTGTCACAGTGGCATAAAATTAACATACAGTCAAAAGGAATGGGATGGGCAAAGAAAGTGGGAAACTCCAATATTCTGGCCAAGCAAATGAGGTTTACCTGGAGTGCATAAAAAAAGGCCACATTCAGCTTGTGTGGAGCAGGCCAGAGGTAGGCAGATGACTGAACTTCAACAGAGACCAGGCTTCACTGACTGAGTAAAAACTGAGAGTGGGAAGGAGATGAGTGAAGATATTTGGAAGGCAAGGCTAGAGAAAAGATGGAAATAAGTATGGATTTTAATTCCCTGAAGGAAATAAAGAGTTTTGGAGTTGGGTACTATAGGTAGTGAGCTGGAAACACAGGAGTATCTCTGTTTTTGCAGATGACAAAGACAACATGATCTAACCAGGTATGGTGGTGCACACCTCCAACCCCAGAACCCCAATACTTGGGAGGTTGAGACAGGAGATAACTGTGTATTTGAGACCAGTTTCAGTTCCAGGTAAGCCTGGGCTAGAGTGACACCCTAACTTGAAAAAAAGGAAAAGAAAGACTACAGGATCTGGGCTAAATTTTCTGGCATTAGTACTAGCCGCTGTGAATGTCTGACCGTGAGAAAGAATAAAAAGATGTGACTAACCATCAGCTCATATAGTTACATCTTTAGAAACTTGTCTTTGAGAGTTTGCCTGTAAGTACTTTTACTTTAAAAAATTATTTATTTATGAGAGAGAATATGAATGGGTGTGCCAGTGCCTCCTGCCACTGTAAGTAAGCATACACCACTTTGAGCATCTGGATTTACATGGGTACTGTGGAATCAAACTCAGGCTGTCAGGCTTTGCAAGCAAATGCCTTTAACCAATAAGCCATCTCTCCAGTGCTGCTTTCGTTTTGTTAATGTTGTGTCCATGTACAGCCATAGAACATGGCACAGAGATGTGTAAGTACACTCAAAGGAACCACTGCTTTTGAACTCTGGCAACAAGATGAGATTCTAGCAGTATCACCTCAAGCCAGGAGTTATATGGGTATTACTATGATAAAAATCTAACCCAGGCTGGAGAGATGGCTTAGTGATTAAGGTGCTTGCCTGCAAAGTCTAAGGACCCATGTTTGGCTCTCCAGATCCCATGTAAACCAGTCACACAAAGATAAGGCAAGTGCAAGGTTGCACATGCCCACTAGATGGCACAAGCCTCTGGAGTTCAACTTTAGTGCCCAGGCCCTGGCCAATTCTCTATCCTTTCTCTTTCTCTCAAAAAAAAAAAAATTAAAACCTCTATCTCAATAAGTCCACCATGAACTTCTTTTTTTTAGTTGTTTTTTTTCTTTTTCTTTATTTATTTGGGGGGGGGGATAGGCAGGTAAAGAGAGGAGAGATAGAGAGGGGGTTGAGAATGGGCATGCCAGGGCCTCCAGCTGCTGTAAATGAACTCCAGATGCTCGTGCCCTTTTGTGCCTCTGGCTTACGTGGGTCTTGGGGAATTGAACCTGGGTCCTTTGGCTTTACAGGCAAATGCCTTAAGTGCTAAGTCATCTCTCTAGCCCTTGTTTGTAATTTTTTTCTTTCTTTCTTTATTTGAAGGGGGGGGGGAGGGGGAGAGGGAGAGGGAGGGAGGGAGGGAGGGAGGGAGGGAGGGAGGGAGGGAGGGAGAGAATGGACCAAATGACCAGGAACTTTTTTTTTTTTTTTTTTTTTGGTTTTTCAAGGTAGGGTCTCACTCTAGTCCAGGCTGACCTGGAATTCACTATGTAGTCTCAGGGTGGCCTCGAACTCACAGCGATCCTCCTACCTCTGCCTCCCGAGTGCTGGGATTAAAGGTGTGTGCCACCATGCCTAGCTTGACCATGAATTTTTTAAAACTACAGTGGCTTTGCCATATGGAATCAGGCTAACTGCCACTGGCTAACTGATTATAACTTAGGATTTCAGTGAAATAAATGTTCTGGAGAGGGCACCTATTAGACCTTACTCTGGGTCATTCTATCTTGGATATGGACATGCTTCTACAAGAGCTTCAGTAGTGGTCCCCAAAAGGTATGTTCATATTTTAAGCCCTGGACAGGTGAGTAAAACCTTACTAGGAAGAAGGGTCTTTGTGTAATTAAGTGAAAGATGTCAAGATGGCAGCATCCTGGATTTAGGGTGAACCCTAATCCAATGACAGGTATCCAACAAAAGGAGACACAGATGCCAATGAGGTCATCTGCCACAGCAGATGTGACCACAAATAAGGAAAGTCTAGGACTGCCTGACAGCCACCAGAAGCAGCTCAGAAGGATGCCCTGCAAGAGGGAATGGGCCCAGGCACATCCTGTTTTGAGAACTGGCACCCAGATTATTTGAGAATATACTGCTGCTGGCCCAGGTTACCCAGTTTCCAGTGCTTTTCTCCAACTGTCACACAAACTCAACAGCTTCTATTTGAGTTTCTAATTCTTACTAAGATGCCTGGGACCTGTCTTTAGCAACAAAAGAGCATCTGCCCCAAGTCCCTCTTCATAAAGCTGATTTGTAGGCCATCTCCCCTCTCATGTAAGGCCTCTCTCTGCTCCTCCAGATCCCAGTTTCTTTCTCCTCACACTGCCTTCTAGTGGGCCATGCCCAGAGGGATGTAAGTATGCCTCCATATCTACTCATCTCCCTCAACCCCCGTCTCTGGTTCTTAGATCCTCAAAAACAACAGAAAATATTTCAAGACAGCCTTGAACTTGTAATGCCCTTACCTCAGCCTCCTGAGTCTTGAGATCACAAACTACTACTGCTACTTCCTCTCCCTTTTCCTCTTTTGTCTCTTTGTGTTATTGGAGGTCAAACCAAAACAATAACTTCTACTACTAATACTTTTTTTTAAAAGACAGTTTAATCTATAAATCCAGGTTGACCTGGTACTCATGATGTAACCCAGGTTGGTCTGAAATTCATGATAATTTTCCTACCTCAGTCTCTCAAATTAAAGACGTATGCTACCATGTGTGGTGAACCATAACTTCTTCCTTTTTTGGTTTTTCAAACCATAACTTTTTAAAATTTATTTATAAATCAGGCCTGTTCTGCAATTCCCTACTCACCCACCCATTCTTCTGACTCCATTACCTCCAACTAAACCATACTACTGGTAGGGTTCTTGCTAGGTTTACTTTTTTTTTTTTTTTGTGACTTTTCAAGATAGGGCCTCACTTTAGCACAGGCTGACCTGCAATTCACTATGTAGTCTCAGGGTGGCCTGAAACTCACAGTGATCCTCTTTACCTCTGCCTCTCAAGTGCTGGGATTAAAGGTGTGCACCACCACATCTGGCTTTGCTAGTTTTTAATGTATAAATAGATTGTGTATTATTCCTGACTTAAAATCTTTCACTAGAAGATGGCCAATTGTGTAAGTGCATTTGCTATTTGTTACTTCAAAACTCTAAGTATAAGTACAGGTACATGAAAAGGAAGAAACCTCCAACAGATAATGGGGGGGGGGAGACCTATGAAATATCAGATAAGATTTGTTTAACAAATTTGTAGAAGCTATAAGTAAGCAAGCCAAACTACTCATGATAACAAAGTAAAGTGTACTACAGGAACGTATCAAGAAGATGGTGCCCATGGAATGGCCAGAACCCCAGAGGTTCTCAGATGAGGTAAGAACAGAGCAAAGGAGACATGGGAAGCAGTATTCCTCAAACTCTCTGAGGCTCATAGGAATAGGGCAGATCTGTTAACTGCCAGGTCCTGTTGGCTTAGATTTGATTCTGCAGTACCCACATAAAGCCAGATGCACCAAGTGGCACATGTATCTAGAATTCATGTTGGCATTGTCAGGAGGCCCTGGAGTACCCATACTCTTCTCTCTCTCAAAAAGCAAATATTTTGCCATGCATGGTGGCACACACCTTTAATCCCAGCACTCGGGAGGCAGAGGTAGGAGGATCATCATGAGTTTGAGGTCAACCTAAGAATACATAGTGAATTCCAGGCCAGCCTGGGCTACAGAGAGACCCTACCTTGAGAAGCCAAAATAAATAAATAAGTAAAATAAAATCACAATAAATACTTTTTTAAAAAGTTTGGGAATGAAGTTATGAAATTTGCAGGAAAATGGATGGATCTGGAAAGGATTATACTAAGTGAGGTAAACCAGGCCCAGAAAGCCAAATGTTGCATGTTCTCTCTCATATGTGGATCCTAGTTACAGATGATTGGACTTCTGTGTGAGTAGAAGAAAACTCAGTAGCAAAGACCAGTAAGCTAGAAAAGAAATATAAAGGGAAGAGAAAGGAAGGGAGGGGGGCACTTAATAGGATGGTATTGTAAATATATAATTAGAAAAATAGATTAATGAAGGTGAAAAGGCCAAAGTGAGGCCAGGGGAAGAGATCGATTAAAGGAAAGGTGGAGGGAGGGCTAATCAAATTCTAAGAGGATACAAATAAATCATATGGAAACCTACTTTTTTGGACAATGGAGCACTCAGCAGCCGTAGATTGTTGCTAGAAAATTTTCAGTGCCAAGGATGGGATACCTTCCAGTGAGTTGCTGGCCAGGGAGGGTCCCTGATGCCCCCAAAACATTATAGGCCACTGCCGAGGCCCTTGGTTTCCCACCAGGAATAGATGGTAAGACCCTATTGCTGAAGACTCCACATACTTTGGCTGCAAGGCCACTGAGAAATCCTGCTGGAACTGAGCTGATAACTTCCTCCATGTAGACCAGCTGACAGAAAGCTGGAAGAAGCCATTCTGCATGAAGTTCAATGGGAGAAAGAGAAAACAACGGTGAAGATACTCAACAGTGGACACTGCAAGCCTTATATTTGGCCAGTCAGGACAAATGAGTCAATGGGTGCAATAGTGGCACATCTGTCATGGTGGAAACAAACTGCTCTCTAACTGGACTGGAGGCCCGCTCTATTGGGAGGGAATCCAACCTTGATACTGAAAACCTACAACAGGGGTAGTCATGAACCCTAGGGGTGTAATGTCTGCTGCTGCCTGGCTAAATGTATATACTGTGCTTATCAAACTGCCCAGTAAGCACTTCTCTTAAATGGTCATACCCATATATTAATGCTACTCTCACTTTTTGGTAGAGAATATTCTCTTTTCAGATGGCAGTGACTTTGGGGATGACTCAGAAGGCATCATGGTGCTGGAAAGAAGTGATAGGAGTGCTTAGCACTGCAATATCTCGATCACACCTTCCAAGGCTCAGGGTCTAATGCAGAAGAGGTGGCAGAAAGAATGTAAGAGCCAAAGGAAGGGTAGGAGTCCTTACAACGTGCTCCTCCAGACAGAAAATGCCCTAGATATCCATGACCTCACAGTGCCTGACACCATGTACACAAGACCACCATAATAGAAGGAAAAGATCATGACATCAAAATAAGAGACTGATTGAGAGGGGGAGGGGATATGATGGAGAATGGAGTTTCAAAGGGGGGAAGTGGGGAAAGGGAGGGTATTAACATGGGATATTTTTTAAAATCATGGAAGTTGTTAATAAAAAAAAAATTGGAGAATAAAAAAAGAAACAAGCACTCATGCCATAGACTTTAAAAAAAAAAAGTATGGGCTAGGCATGGTGGCACATGACTTTAATCTCAGCACTTAGGAAGCAGAGGTAGGAAGATCATTGTGAGTTTAAGGCCAGCCTGGCGCTACAGAGTGAGTTCCAAGTCAGCCTGGGCTAGAATGAAATCCTAACTTGGGCGGGCGGGGGGTGGGGGAGAACACAAAAGAAAAACAAAAAAGAGAAGAGTTTGCAGATTAGAAATGAGTTAGTGGGCTGGAGAGATGGATTAGTGGTTAAGGTGCTTGCCTGTGAAGCCTAAGGACTCACGTTTGACTCTCCAGGTCCCACGTAACAGTGACACAAGAACACAATGTTGCACATGTGCACAAGAGGGCGCACACATCTCGAGTTCGACTGCACTAGCTGGAACCCCTAGTGTGCCAATGTTGTCTTTCTTTCCTCTCTCACTCTTGCATAAAAAGGCCAGTCTGTTGGGCTTGCCTCAAAAAAATGGGTTAGCTACAAACATAAAACAACACATGTACAATGCTTTCAGTTTGGCATAGTCCTGTATAAGAAAAATCTGAAAAGGACTCAAATGTCCATCCACAGGAACCTGACAAATCAGAAAAGCATTGCTCACTCTACAGAAGAGTTGGAAATGGGAAGAAAAAGAACGAGGAAGGTAGAACTCTGTGTAGTCATAAGAAAGGAGGACCAACTCACTTTTGGTTAGAGAACCTTCTTTTTTTTTTTTTGCTTTTTTGAGGTAGGGTCTCACTCTAGCCCAGGCTGACCTGGAATTCACTATGCAGTCTCAGGGTGGGTGGCCTCGAACTCACAGTGATCCTCCTACCTCTGTCTCCTGAGTGCTGGGATTAAAGGCGTGCACCACCACACCTGGCCTAAGAGAACCTTCTTTATACAGATAGTGGCAAATACCAGGGAGACCCAAGACTCATCAAAATGACAAGAAGGGAAAGCCCAAGGCTCAGGGAATACTGCAGAGGAAGTGACAGAAAGAATATGAGTTTTTATGAACATATGTTAATTCTATAAAATGGGTTGTTATGGCATTTTAATACATGTATGTAATGTGTTTTAATCAAATTTACCCCAATTACTCCCATTAATTCCCTTCTTCTTCCAAAAGTCTCCCTTGTATTTTCATGTCTTAAAAAAAGTGTATTTGGGCTGGAGAGATGGCTTAGTGGCTAAGTGCTTGCCTGTGAAGCCTAAGGACCCCGGTTCAAGGCTCAGTTCCCCAGGTCCCACGTTAGCCAGATGCACAAGGGGGCGCACGCGTCTGGAGTTCGTTTGCAGAGGCTGGAGGCCCTGGCGTGCCCATTCTCTCTCTCTCCCTCTATCTGTCTTTCTCTCTGTGTCTGTCGCTCTCAAATAAATAAACAAATAATTTTTTAAAAAGTGCATTTATTTATTTGAGTGAGAGAGAGGGAGTGATAGACGTATGGAAGGAAAGAATGGGCATGCCAGGGCCTCTAGCCATTGCAAATGAACTCCAGATGCATATGCCACTTTGGCTTAAGGTGAGTGATGGGGAATCAAACTGGGATCATTAGGCTTTGCAGGCAAGTGCCTTAACTGCTGAGCTAGCTATCTATGCAGGCCTCACGTATTCTTTTGTATATATAACACAATGAATTTAATGAGGGTTGCTTACAGGAGCATGGGGAATTTACTAGTGGCTATAACACTCATTGTATAAAATCTCTCTTCCCTCCAATAGCAACCAGGATCTGCTAACAGACCCTAAGGGGGTGGAGCTTATGACTCCCTAAAACAAGATTTTCCTGCTTCTACCTCTCAAGTGTGAGGATTACAAGCATGTGCCACCATGTCTGGCTTCTGGATAACATTTTTTTTTTTTGTTTTTTTTTGAGATAAGGTCTTGCTTGAACCCAGGCTGACCTGGAATTCATTATGTAGTCTTAGGGTGATCTTGAACTCATAGAAATCCTCCCACCTGCCTCCCAAGTGCTGAGATTAAAGTCATGTGCCACCATGCCTGGCTGGATAATATTTTGTGATAATGAATTAATTTCATCTCTATTAAATGAATGAACACTATTCTATTTATATTAGGTTAATTTGGATAAATTTCATTAAGTCCTATTTTCTAATAAATTTGTCTATTTTATTTAACTTGTCAACTTCAGTTGTTCCTAACAATCTGTTGTAAACCCTTCAATGCCTGAAAGATCTTTTTTTTTTGAAAGATCTTTTTTTAAAAAATATTTTATTTTTATTTATTTGACAGAGAGAAAGAATGGGCACACCAGGGCCTCCAGCCACTGCAAACAAACTCCAGACCCATGCACCCTTAGTGCATCTGGCTAATGTGGGTCCTGGGGAATCAAACCTGGGACCTTTGGCTTTGCAGGAAAGTGGGTTAATCGCTAAGCCATCCCTCCAGCCCTTGAAAGATCTTTAATAATCTTTTATGTTGGATATTAGTAGTTTATGTGTCTTTATTTTGAGAAAAAGAGAGGAGAGAGAATGGGTGTGCCATGGCCTTCAGTCTCTGTGAATGAACTCCAGATGCATGCACCTCTTTTGTACATCTGGCTTTTTGTGGGTACTGGGCAATTGAATCCAGGTTGTTAGGCTTTGCAGGCCAGCGCCTTAACAGCTGAGCCTTCTCTCCAGCCCCCCCCTTATTAATTTTTGTAATTGCTTCTTTGATTCATAGGTAAGCTAGAGAGCTACTAATTTCAAATTTTGGGCCTTTTCTATACTTTATTGTTGATTCCTAATTTAAATTTCATACTGATCAGAAACTATTAACCTATATGATTTCCAACTTGAGAATTTTAATGAGACTTGTTTTATGATCTAGCAAAGGATACAATGTTGGACGATAACATTAACCCTTGAAGAATGGAATCCCAGACACAAACGCCAGTTTGTGCTAGCAGGCTTTGCAAGCAAGTATCAGCTACTCAGCCTCAGATTATCTATTTCTTTTTATTTTGAGGTACAGTCTCGGGAGGCAGAGGTAGGAGGATCGACGTGAGTCTAAAGCCACCCTGAGAATACAGAGTGGATTCCAGGTCAGCCTGGGTTAGAGTGAGACCCTACCTCGAAAAACCAAACTAAAACAACATGTCTGCTGGCTGGAAGTGTCCCTATCTTTATGCAACAGGTATTAAAAGCAATGGTACACTCATGATAACATGTAGAATATTCTGTTCCTTAAGTTTTACCTGTGTACGCAAATCTCAAGGTTGCAGCCCTGGCTTTTTAAAGTTCTTTTTTACTTTTCATTTTTATTTCTTTATGAGAGAGAGAGAGAATGTGCGTGCACACCAGAGCCTCTGGCCACTTCAAACAAACTCCAGACACATGTACCACCTTGCACATATAGCTTACATAGATCCTGGGGAATTAAATCTGGGTCCTTTGGTTTTGCAGGCAAGTGCTAAGCCATCTCTCCAGCCCAATTTTTTATTTTAGTAGTTAATATGGTTGAACTCAAACTCTAAACTGTCTTCCTATTATAGGCCAAAGCTGAAATCTCCTCAATTCTTCATTATAAAGGATTTGGTAGGGCTGCAGAGATGGCTTAGTGGTAAAGGTGCATGCCTGCAAAGCCTAAGGACCTAGGTTTGGCTTCTCGTAAGCCAGATGTACAAGGTGGCATGTGTGTCTGGAGTTCATTTGCAGTGGCTAGAGGCCTTAGTGTACCCACTCTCACTGTCTCTCTCATAAATAAATAAAATATTTTAAAAAAGAATTTGGGGGCCTTGCCTGTAGCTACTTGACTTATAGGCTTCCCTACTACCTCAGATTCTAGTTGCTATGGTTAGTCTGAACTAATCTTTGACTTCTTGATTTGAGATTACAAATTCTATGCAAATTTTAGCTTGCTTGCAGCAGCACTGATCAGGATAGTCTGTGAGCTACACGACCACCACCAAAAACAAACTCTCAATCTTTCTTTTTCTTTTTTTTTTTCCCCACAAGGTAGAGTCTCACTCTATTCCAGGCTGACCTGGAATTCACTACGTAGACTCAGGGTAGCCTCAAACTCATGGCATTCCTCCCACCTCTGCCTCCCCAGTATTGGGATTAAAGGCGTGCTCCACCATGCCCAGCTTCTTAAAAAAAAATTTTTTTTTTTTTTGGTTTTCTGAGGTAGGGTCTCACTCTAGCCCATGCTGATCTGGAACTTACTCTGTTGTTCCCCAGGCTGGCCTTGAACTCACAGTGATCCTCCTACTCCTATCTCTGCCTCCCTAGTGCTTGGACTAAAGGTGCATGCCACCATGCCTGACTTCAAGGTGACCTTTTTCTTTTTTCTTTGGTTTTCTGAGATAGGGTCTCGCTTTAGCTCAGGCTGACTTGGAATTCACTGTGGAGTCTCAGGGCGGCCTCGAACTCACAGCAATCCTCCTACCTCTGCCTCCCAAGTGCTGGGATTAAAGGCGTGCACCACCATGCCCAGCTCAAGGTGACATTTTTTTCTTTTTGGTTTTCCAAGGTAGAGTCTTTGCTCTAGCTCAGGCTGACCTGGAATTCACTATGTAGTCTCAGGGTGGCCTTGAACTCACAGCAATCCTGCCACCTTTGCCTCCCAAGTGCTGGGATCACCACCATGCCCAGCTCAAGGTGACTTTTAAACATGGTAATCCTGGCTTTACATCTATAACAGAAAAAAAAAATCTTAAGTTACACTCAGTACTTTTCTTGTTAATAGCACTGTTATGGTTTTGTACTTATTTTATAATTATTCCAAGATAAATCAAAAAAGTAACTACATTAACATTATTGGAAATTAATTGTTTTTCAGGATAAGCTCTTGCTCCAGCCCAGGCTGGCCTGGAAGTCACTATGTAGTCTCAGTCTAGCCTCAAACTAACAGTGATCCTCCTATCTCAGCCTCCTGAGTATTGGGATTAAAAAAGTATGCCACTACACCTGGCTGGAATCAACATTTTCATGTAGGAAAATTATAAACAATAATAAAAGTTAAGGAAGAACCATCAGGGAAATGTAAATTAAAACCATTCCAAGATTCCACTTCAGCTGTTAGAATGACTGTCATCAGGAAAAAGCTGGGCACTGTGGCACATGCCTTTAATCCCAGCACTTGGGAGGCTGAGGTAAGAGGATCATCATGAATTTGAGGCCAGCCTAAGACTACAGGGCGAATTGAATGAGCCACTACCTCAAAAAATAAAAATAAAACAACAACAACAAAAAGAGCTGGGGCATAGTGTCCTTTAGTCCCAGCACTCCAGGAGGCAGAGGTAGGAGGATCACCATGAGTTCAAGGCCACCCTGAGACTGCATAATGAATTCCAGGTTGGCCTGAGATAGTGTGGGACCCTACCTGGAAAAACCAAAACGACGACACAACAAAATAAAAACAAGTAAGGGCTGGAGAGATGCCTGCAAAGCCTAATGACTCAAACCCGATTTTCCAATACCCACATAAAGCCAGATGCACAAAGTGGTGCATGCATCTAGAATTCGTTTGCAGCAGGTAGAGGCGCTGGACACACCCATTCTCTCTCTGCCTGGTGCATGCTTCTAATCCCAGCACTTGGGAGGTACAGGCAGGAGAATTGCTGTAAATTCAAGGCTAGCCTGAGACACAAAGTGAATTCCAAATCAGCCTGGACTAAAGAGCAAGACTTTACATCAAAAAAAGAAAACAACAGGTGTGGTGGTGCACGCCTTTAATTCCAGCACTTGGGAGGCAGAAGTAGGAGGATCACTTTGAGTTCAAGGCTACCCTGAGACTACATAGCAAATTCCAGGTCAGCCTAAGCTAGAGGAAACCCTACCTCGAAAAAATAAAAAATAAAAAACCAACAACAATAACAAAAAACAACAAACAAAGAAAAAAGAAGCAACAACAGGACTGGAGAGATGGCTTAGAGGTTAAGCGTTTGCCTGCGAAGCCTAAGGACCCCGGTTTGAGGCTCGATTCCCCAGGACCCACGTTGGCCAGATGCTCAAGGGGGTGCAAGTGTCTGGAGTTCGTTTGCAGTAGCTGGAGGCCCTGGTGCACCCATTCTCTCTCTCTCTCTCTGTCACTCTCAAATAAATAAAAATACCAAAAAAAAAAAAAAAAAAAAAGAAGCAACAACCAATGCTGTTGAGAGTTTAGGGAAAGAGGAACTCTTATACATTGTTGGTGGGAATATAAACTGGTGCAACTTCTACGGATCAATGTGGAGGTATCTCAAAAACCTAAAAATAGGTCTACCATATGACCCAGATGTAACACTCCTGGGCATATACCCAAAGGACACTACACCCTATTACTGGGACACGTGTTCATCTGGGTTTATTGCCATACTCTTCACAGTAGCACATAAACAGAATCAACTAGATGTCTGTCAACAGAGTAATGGATAGTGAACATAGTGTGCTAATCCTATCCAGCCACAAAGAAAAATGAGGTTATGGAATTTTCTGGAAAATACATTTAATGAAGTAATCCAGTTACAAAAAGACAAACACATCATGTTCTCTTGTATATCAGAATCCTAGCTTCTAATTTATTTTTGTTTATTTTTACTTATTTGAAAGCAACAGACAGAGAAAGAAAGTGAGGGGGGAGAGAATGGGCACACTAGGGCCTCCAGCCACTGCAAAGGGAACTCCAGATGTGAGCACCCCCTTGTGCATCTGGCTAACATGGGTCCTGGGGAATCAAGCCTCGAACCGGGGTCCTTAGGCTTCACAGGCAAGTGCTTAACTGCTAAGCCATCTCTCCAGTCCCTAGCTACTAATTTTTTAATATTATGTGTATAATTGGGAATGAGAATGTGTAGATGTTAGGAAACCAGAAAGGGACATTTGAGATGACAAAAAAAGAGGCGTCAATACAGAAGGGCAGGAAAAGTAATGTGAAAGTTTTAACAGTTACCTTCTCATTGCTGGGACAAAATACCCAACTAGAAGTAGCTTATGGAAGGAAAGGGTTTATTCTGGCTTACAGCTTCATGGGGAAACTTCATCACTGTGGGGAATGCATGGCAGGCCTGAGCATGGAGCCTGTGTCACATCTTCAAATCAGCAGAGAGGTAGTATTAGAAGAAAGAGAACAGAAAGTAGGGTTGGGTTATAATAACAATCTCAAGCCTCACCCTCAGTAATACACTTCCTCGAGTAAAACTCTAGCTTGTAAAAGTTTCACAACTAAGCCAGGCATGATGGTGGGATCACCGTGAGTTTGAGGCCACCCTGAGACTACATAGTGAACTCCAGGTCAGCCTGGGCTAGAGTGAGACCCTACCTCAAAAAACCACACACACACACACACACACACACACACACACACACACACACACACAAAGTTTCACAACTTTCCTGAAGAGTGCCACCAACCGGGGATTAAGTCTTCAAACACATAGTCTACGGGGTACATTCTACATTCAAATCACCTCAAAAGTCAAAGGGGTAATGGGGGCTGAGATGGTAAAAGCAGGGTAGGGGAGGGCAAAGAGAGAAGGGGAGGATTAACCCAAATTAAATAATGCATTATATAGGTATATACAAAAACCTCTTGACAGGCAAGGGATTGTAGAAAAAAAATAAAAAGAACCCTGGTCACCACCTCCCCTCACCCCTACCCACTCCAGCATCCACTTTCCTGCTGGCTCCATAGTACCACAGCACTGCAGGTGAGTCCACTGGCCCCCAGCACTCACTGAGAGTCTTTCCACTTGCCCAGTCATACCATGCCATTGTAAGTGAGTACTTTACCCTCCATAGTGCCCATTCCCATGAGTCTGTTGTGCCAGCCCAGTTGTATGCTACTGCCAGTGATCAACCTCCACTGGCCCAGGTGTACACTGCCACTGCCACTGCAGGTAAGTATGCTTGCCTGGCATCCATCCCCACTATGCCCACAGGTATAGACACTCTTCTGTTCACCATGCCCCTTCCACACATACTGCAAGTAAAACTACATCATTCCATTCCACACACCCCACCTACCCAGCTGCAGTGCTTTGTGTGACCCCTTCTCTCCCCATGTGTGCCCCTCCACCACTGCTTAAGTGCCTAATCCATATGTGAGTCTACTATGCCCTTTCACCCCTTGCACTATGTACCCTGCTCTGACCTTGATGTTACTTTTGTGTGCATCTTAGCATTCTCTACTAATGGAATATCTCCAAATGGGCAAATCTCAGCAATACAAAAACAAGTAACATTTAAAACACCAGGGCTAGAGAGATGGCTTAGTGGTTAAGGCACTTGCCTGTGAAGCCTAAGAACCCATGTTCTACTCTCCAGAATCCACGTTAGCCAGATGCAGAAAAGTGAGGCAAGTGCAAGATCGCACACACCACCTAGTGGTGGTACAAGCGTATGGAGTTCGATTGCAGTGGCTAAGATCCTATGACAATTCTCTATCTCTCCTCTCTCCATCTCTCTCTCCAAAATTAAAAAACCAAGACAATAAATACCTGCCAAGGACGCCTTCTTCCATAGCAAGACGCTTACCACAAGAGCTATTTCAAGGAAATTACAGACAAATTCAAAAGCATAATTGTAATAAATATGTACCATAAACTTAAAGAGAATATGAATAAAACATGCAATAAAATATGCAAAAAACAACTGAAAGAATGCAACAGATACCTGAATTAATTAAAAGAGGACATGAATGGACATCTGAATGCACTCTATGAGAACACAAATAGCCAACTGAAATGAGGAAGTCACATCAGGATATGAAAATGGAATTCAGTAAAGAGGTAAAAATGCTGGGCAGGAGAGATGGGTTAGTGGTTAAGGTGCTTGCCTGCAAAGCATAAGGTTCTATTCCCCAGTACCCACCTGCCAGATGCACAAGGTGGTGCATGTGTTTGGAATTCATTTGCAGTGGCTGGAGGCCCTAATGTGCCCATTTTCTCTTGCCCCCCCCAAATAAATAAAAATTCTAAAAAGATAAAAATGCCAAAGAAAAACCAACCTGAATAGAAAAGTTTTATCAATGTAACCGACGTTGTGGAGGACAGAGTAACAGAGCTCAAAGATAGGGTAGAGGAAATAGACCAGGTAGCCAAAACCAATGACAAGTTTGAAAAATGTATGGGCTACTATGAAAAGACCATATCTATGAATATTGGATATAGAAGATGAAACCAAAGGAATATGAAATATTTTTAACAAAATCACAGAAGACAGCCAGGCACAGTGGCATACATCTTTAATCCTAGCATTCGGGTGGCAGAGGTTGAAGGATTACCAAGGGTTCGAGACCACCCTGAAACTACATAATGAATCTCAGGTCAGCCTGGGCTAGAGTGAAATCTTATCTCATAAAACTGAAAAATAAATATATACAAGAAAACTTCTCAAACCTAGGCAAAAAGGTGTCAATCCAGGTATAAGAGGCATACAGAACATCAAGTAGAACAAAAAAAGAAACTCCCACATCATATTACAGTCAATGAAAACATTAAATGCATAGAACAGCTGGGCGTGGTGGCACACGCCTTTAATCCCAGCACTAGGGAGGCAAAGGTAGGAGGATCACCATGAGTTCGAGGCCACCCTGAGACTACATAGTTAATTTCAGGTCAGCCTGGACCAGAGTGATACCCTACCTCGAAAAACCAAAAAAAAAAAAAAATGCATAGAACAAATAAATGATACTGAAAGTCACAAGAGAGAAACAAGTCACTTACAAAGGCAGGCCCAACAGAAAAACAAACAAACAAACATCCAATTTCTCAATAGAAACGCTAAAAGCCCAAAGAACATGGCATGAGGTATTCTAAGTACTAAGAAAAAACCCACAGCTGTCAGGCATGGTAGCACATACCTTTAATCCCAACACTTGGGAGGCAAGGGTAGGAGAACTACTGTGAACTTGAGGCTAGCCTGAGACTACAGAGTACGAGTTCCAGTCAGCTTGGGCTAGACAGAGTGAGACTCTACCTCGAAATATCCACCAAAAAAACCCATAAACTGGGCTGGAGGGATGGCTTAGTGATTAAGGTGCTTACCGACGAAGCCTAAGGATCTAGGTTAGATTCCCCAGTACCCATGTAAGCCAGATACACATGGCGGTTCATGCATCTGGAGTTTGTTTGCAGTGGCTAGAGGCTCTGGCATGACCACTCACATTTTCTCTCTCTTCTTCCCCCTCCCTCCCTCTTTCTTAAAAATAAATAAAAAACCCATAAACTACAAATCCAAACTACCATATGCAGCAAAATCATCTCTCATAACAGAAAAAGAAACATTTTATATGATAAAAGCAGGCTAAAGGGACTTATGACCTACTAAGCCAGCTTTACAGAGGATGCTGGAAGGAATACTTCAGACTGACAAGAAAGATAAGCACATTAAAGAGATTAAAGAAAAAAATAAAAATCAATGCTAAATCAGTTACCAAGCAAACAGAGAAACACTAAACAACAAAAATTCCCTAACATAACAGGATTTAATTCACACCTTTCAATTAACTCTGAATATTAATGGTCTTAATGCTCCAATCAAAAGGCACACACTAGCCAGCACTCGGGAAGTAGAGGTAGGAGGATTGCCATGAGTTCAAGCCAGCCTGGGACTACAAAGTGAGTGCCAGATTAGCCTGAGCTAGAGTGAGATCCTACCTCAAAAACAACAACAATAACAAAAGGCACAGACTCACCAATTGGATCAGAAACAGACCTTTTTTTGCTGTCTTCAAGAAACTCATGTCACCCTCAAAGACAGACTTTAGAGTAAAAGGATGGGAAAAACGTATTCCAAGTAAATGAAACTAAGAAAGAAGAAAAAAAAAGGTGCTGTTATTCTCACATCTGACAAAATAAATTTCAAACCAAGGCCAGTCAGAAAAGATAAAGAACACTCCATATTGATCAAGGGGACAATCCAAAGAGGACAATACAATTTTAAACATATGTGCACTGAACACAGAGGTGCCCAACTTCATAAAACAAATGCTACTACTAGACATGAAGTCTGAGATTAACCCTAACATCGTTATATATAGTGACACAAAGTAAGTTTCAACAAATTTTGGAAATTGAAACAGCTCCTTGTATTTTACCTTAACATAATGCAATAAATCTAAAAATTAAAAACAGAGGCTACAGAAAACACACAAACTCCTGGAGATTAAATAATATACTACTGAATAATTAGTAGGTCACTGAAGAAATTAAAAAAAAATCATAGGCTTGAATGAAAATGAGAACTCTATGACACAAAATGAAAGATGTCCTGAGAGGGATTTATGGCTATTAGTGCTTAATTAAAAATCAGAGATCCATAGAGACACCAAATAAATAACTTAATGATGCACCTGATGGCCTCAGAAAAACAAGAACGAACCAATCCCAATAGCAAAGGATAAAAGAAATAATTAAGATCAAGGCAGAAATTAATGAAATTGAAATAAAAATAATAATAAAAAGAAAAAATGAAATGAGGAACTGGTTCTGTGAAAAGATAAACAAGGGCTGGAGATGGCTTAGTGGTTAAGGTGCTTACCTGTAAAACTTAAGGACCTATGTTCAACTCTCCAGATCCTACATAAACTAGACACACAAAGGTGAGGCAAGCGCAAGGTTGCACATGCCCACTAGGTGGTGCAAGTGTCTGGAGTTCAATTGCAGTGGCTGAGGCCCTGGTGTGCCAACTCTCTCTCTCCCTCCTTCCCTATCTCTCTCTGAAATTAAAAAATAAAATTAAAAAAGAAAAGATTTTAAACAAGGTTGACCAATTTAGCCAAACTAATCAAAAGAAAGAAAGATCCAAGTGAATAAAAATAGAGATGAAAAAGGTAACATTACAACAGATATCCACAAAATTCAAACAATCCTAAGGGCATACTTTAAAAAGCTATACTCTATTAAATGGATAATCTAAAATAAAGGATAAATTTCTAGAGACAGAAGACCTACCAAAATTAAATCCAGATCAGATCAATAATTTAAACTGAACTATAGTATACCAAGATTGAAGCAGCAATAAAAATTTTTTCCACCTTAAAAAAGCCCAGGTCCACATAGATTCATAGCAGAAATTTACCAGATCTTTAAAGAAGAATGTAAACCATAAAATAGAAAGGACAGAAATACTTCCAAACTCTTTCTATGAGCCAGTATTACTTTGATACCAAAATCAGATAAAGACATAACCAAAAAATAAAATTATACACCAGTCTTAGCCAGGAAATGTGGCACACACCTTTAATCCAAGCATTCAGGAGGTTGAGGTAGGAGGATCACAGTGAGTCTGAGGCCACCTGAGGTTAGAATGAGACTCTGCCTGCCCAAAAGAGAAGAAAATTATATACCAAACTCCCTGATGAGAAACACAGATGCAAAAATTCACAATAAAATATTTGTAAACCAAATTCAAGAATACATGAAGATCATACCCACAATGAAGTAGGCTTCATCCCATAGATGCAGGCATAGGTCAACATACATAAATCAATAAATGGTAATACATCACATAAACAAACTGAAAGACAGAAGTCATATGATCAGTTGATGTAGGAAAGGCCTTTGGCAGAATGCAACATCCTTTCATAAAAGTTCTGGAGAATGGGCTGGAGAGATGATATAGTGGTTAAGGAGCTTACCTGCAAAGCAAAAGGACCTGGGTTCAATTCCCCAAGACCCATGCAAGCCAGATGCACCAGGTGGCCCATGTATTTGGAGTTTATTTCAGTGGCTGGAGGCCTTGGTGTGTCCATTCTCTCTCTATTCTCCACCTGCCCCCCCCCACTCTCACTCTCTCTCAAATAAAATTTTAAAAAAAATGGTCTATAGAAGCTAGGGAGAGAAGGAGCATACCTCAGCTTAATGAAGGCTATATATGACAAACTTATAGCCAACATTATGCTAATGGAGAAAAACTTGAAATATTCTCACTAAGACCAGGAACAAAACAAGTGTCCACTCTCTCCATTCCTATTCAAATTAGTCCTTTAAGTGTTAGCTAGAGCAATAAAAGAAGGAAATATAAGGGATACAGGGCTGGAGAGATGGCTCAATGGTTAAAGGCACTTGCTTGCAAAGCCTGATGACCTAGATTCAATTCTTCAGTATCCACATAAAGCCAGTTATACAAAGTAGCACATTAATCTGTAGTTTATTTGCAGTAGCTAGAGGCCCTGGAGTGCCCATTTTCATTCTTTCCCCCTCTCTCTGTGCTTGCAAATATGTATTTTTTCTTTTCAAAAAATTTTATTTATGAGACAGGGTGTGTGTGGGGGGGGCAGAATGGGTGCCCCAGGGCCTCTAACCACTTCAAACAAACTCCAGACACATGCTTAACCATGTGTCTGGAGTTATGTGGGTTCTGGGGAATCAAACCTAGGTCTTTAGGTCTCATAAGCAAACACCTTAACCACTAAGCCATTTTTCCAGCCTGCAAATAAATAATTTTTTTAAAAAGGGATACAAATAGAATAGGATGAAGTTAAAAGTATCCTCATTTGCAGATGATATGATTCTATACATAAAGGACCCTAAAGACTCCACCAGAAAACTAAAGCCGATAAACACTTTCAGCAAAGTGGCATGATACAATATTTACATTTACAAATCAGTAGCTTTCCTATATATCAATGGCAAATATATGGGGAAAGAAATCAGGGAAAATATCCCATTTACAATAGCCTCAAAAACAAACAAAGGGGGCTGGAGAGATGGCTCAGCAGTTAAGTGCTTGCCTGTGAAGCCTAAGGACCCTGGTTCGAGGCTCGGTTCCCCAGGTCCCACGTTAGCCAGATGCACAAGGGGGCGCACGCGTCTGGAGTTCGTTTGCAGAGGCTGGAAGCCCTGGCGTGCCCATTCTCTCTCTCCCTCTATCTGTCTTTCTCTCTGTGTCTGTCACTCTCAAATTAAAAAAAAAAAAAAAAAACAAAAAAAAAACAAGGGGCAGTGTCTGGAAATCTGCTTCTCTTTTTCAGACCGGGAGCTTGACCTGAGTAGATAAAGACCCAGTGCACTCCACCCCAGCCCCAGCTGAAACCACAGAGGAATTGGGGAAATGAAGTAGAGAGCTGCTTTCTCAATGAATCTGTATCAGCACAAGGGTGAGATAGACACTGAGGACCACTCAACACCTACCAAACTAGAGATCCGGAGGCTCCTAAGAGCCCATCACTGAAGTAGACTTAAAATGCTCCCAGCTTGGCTCAGGGAATTTTGCAGACGAGGGGGCAAGATTGTTAGAGCCACAAGTTGGGACAGTTTTCACAGAGACAATCCCCCTCCCCAATAATGCATGACCCACAATCCCCACTGGGTTGACCTGCATCCCCAACGAGGAAGGCCTCTTCAGAAAAAGGGCAGGAAGGAGGGAAAGGATGGTACCAACATGTTGTTTACATACTAAATATGTCCATATCTAATAAAACAAATGAAAAAAACCAAACCAAACCAAAACAAAATCCTTGAATAAATCTAACCAAGGAAGTAAGACTCTACAATGAAAACTTCAAAACACTAAAGAAATTGAAGATACTGGAAGATGGAAAGACCTCCCATGGTCATAGACTGAAGAATTAATATTGTAAAAATGGCCTTCCTACCAAAAGCAATCTACAAGTCCAATGCAATCTCAGCACCATTCTTCACAGAAATATTAAAAAACAAAACTAAAGTTCATATGGAAGCACAAAAGACCCTGGATAGCCAAAGCAATCTTGAGCAAAAAGAATACTGCTGGAGGCCTCACCATAAATGATAAGTTGGAGCCGGGTGTGGTGGCGCACGCCTTTAATCCCAGCACTCGAGAGGCAGAGGTAGGAGGATCGCTGTGAGTTCGAGACCACCCTGAGACTCCATAGTGAATTCCAGGTCAGCCTGGGCTAGAGTGAGACCCTTCCTCGAAAAACAAAAAAAAAAAAAAAAAAGATAAGTTGAACTACAGAATTATACCAATAAAACCAGCATCATACTGGAACAAAAACAGACATGCAGATCAATGGAATAAAGGACCCAGACATCAGTCTATGGAATTTAAGCCACCTGGTTTTTTAGCAAAGATACCAAAAATACACATTGAAGAAAGACAGCATCTTGAATAAATGGTGCTAAGTAAAGAAAGTGGATATCCACATGTAGAAGAAGGAAATTAGACTTTATCTCTCACCCTGCAAAAAATCAACTCCAAATGGATTAAAGACCTTCATGTAAGACCTGAAACTATGAAATTGCTACCACAAAAATTAGAGGGTACACTACAAGATATAGGTGTAGGTAGGGACTTTCTGACCTGCTCCATTTCCAAACTGGGCCAGTTCATCCCTCCTTAGGCAACCTGGTGGTCCCCTGTTTCCAGGAGGTCACCATGTTGATGATTCAGTGCAAACACTTGATCAGCACAGTGCACTACAGCCCAGAACTCCTGGACTCGAGCAATCCCCCTGTCTTAGCCTCCCAAGTACCCGAGACTACAGGTGTGCTACTGAGTCTGGTAGTAGAGATTTTCTGAATAGAACTCCAGACTCTCAGGAAATAACGTCACAATTAACCAGTGGGACCACAAAAAATTAAAAAGCTTTTGCACAGCACAAAAATGGTCAACTGAGTGAAGAGATAGCCTACAAAATGGGAGAAAATTTTTGCCAGGTATACATTGTCTGACATTAACTTGCAACATCAAGAAGTCCTGGTGCATCCATACACACACATACCTTATACACTCAAATAAATAAATAAAATATTTTTTAGAAAAGAAAAAATACAAATGGCTAATATCTAAAAGAGAAATACGTATCATCCTTAGCCATTAGGGAAATGCAAATAAAACTATCCTGACATTCAAACTCACTCAGGTGGGAATGGCTAGGATTAAAAAAAAAGTGAGGGCTGGAGAGATGGCTTAGCGGTTAAGCGCTTGCCTGTGAAGCCTAAGGGTTCGAGGCTCGGTTCCCCAGGTCCCACGTTAGCCAGATGCACAAGGGGGCGCATGCGTCTGGAGTTCGTTTGCAGAGGCTGGAAGCCCTGGCGCGCCCATTCTCTCTCTCTCCCTCTATCTGTCTTTCTCTCTGTGTCTGTCACTCTCAAATAAATAAATTAATTAATTAATTTAAAAAAAGTGACAACAGCTGGGCATGGTGGCACACAGCTTTAATCCAGCATTCTGGAGGCAGATAGGAGGTTTACTGTGAGTTCAAGGCTACCCTGAGACTACACAGTAAATTCCAGGTTGGCTTGGGCTAGAGTGAGCCCCTACCTCAAAAACAAACAAACAAACCAAAAAACCAAACAAAGTAAGACAACGAATGATGATGAGAATGTGGGGAAAAAGGGACCCTTACACACTGTTGGTGGGAATGCAAGTTGGTGTAACAATTATGGGAATCTGTATGGATGTTTTTAAATAAGCTAAAAACACATTTACCATATGACCTGCTATAGTACTCCTGGGCATATGCCCTAATAACTCCAAACTTTACTTCAGAGATAATTGGTTACTCATGTTTATTTCTGCTCTATTCACAATAGCTATGAAATGGAATCAGCCTAGATGCCCATCAACTGATGGATGGATTATGAAGATGTGCTACATATGCAGAATGGAGATTTTTTCAGCTGTAAAGAAAAAATGAAATTGCGTAATTTGCAGGAAACTGGGTGGAAAGAGAAAAGATCATACTGAGTGAAGTAACCCAGACTCAGAAAGACAAATGCTGTGTATTTTCTCTCATATGCAGATAAACTTCAAATTTCTAAATCAGTGGGTAAAAATCAGAATAAGTGTCTGTTGAGGCCAGGAAGCTATAACGGGACTTGGAGGGAGGGAGAGAGGGAGATAGCAGTACACATGGAAAACAAAAGTAGACTGGTTATAGTGGGAGGGAAAGATTTAAGCAGGGAAAGAGGAAGAAAGAATTAGGGATGGATGGTAGTGGTGGGAGGAGGAATCAAAACTAAGGACATGTGAATAAGCCATATGGAAACCTACCACTTGGCAATTCAGCTTAAAAAGTATATATATTTTTTTGAAGCAGGGTCACCAAAACTAGATAGTAAGCCCCTACTGTTGAAAAACATGCTTTGGCTGCAAGATATAAAGAAATCAAAATAGGAACTGAGCTGGAAGCTTCTTCTCTGTCAGCTAACTTTCTTCAAGCCAGAAGGTGCTATGAAAACTGCTGGGGAAGAAAAGTCATTAACAATTATAATCAGCTATGGACCCTGTGTACTCCACAACCATCCTACAAAACAAGATGTGTCCACAAGTGTAATAGTGGCATGAAAGTTATGGGAGTAACCAAATGCTGCTCACCAGCTGGATTTGAGGCCCACTCCACAGGAAAGAAATCATGTTTAGTACTGTAAATCTGGCCAAAAGTATGTAAATAGGAACTTAGGCATGGAGGGGGGCCTGCAGCATGCAATACTGTGATTATGCTAATCAGACAGCATGCCTTCTAAATATATATGTTTGTTTCCATGGACTGCTCACAGCCTTTAACACAGAAATTGCTTTATGCATAGGGCAGAGGTTATACAAGAATAAGTAACTACAGGCTAGAGAGGTGGCTTAGCAGTTAAGGCACTTGCCTGCAAAGCCTAAGGACCCATATTCGACTCTCCAGGTACCACGTAAGCCAGACACACAAGGCGGTGCATGCACCTGGAGACCCTGGCACGTCAATTCTCTCTCGTGCTCTCTCCCCGCCATAAAAAATAAGTGATTAGTATGTGCTCAGCCCTAAACATGACATCTAAACCACACACTCCAAAGTTTAAGGAACCTCGTGGAAGACAAGGTGGAAAGAATGTTAAGAGTAGGAAGAGAAAGGAAGGGAGGAGAGTACATAATAGGTTGATATTGTATATATGTAAGTACAAAGATTGAGATGGGGAGGTAATATGATGGAGAATGGAATTTCAAAGGGGAAAGTGTCAGGGGGGAGGAAGGGAATTACCATGGGATATTTTTTTATAATCATGGAAAATGTTAATAAAAATTTAAAACTTAAAAAAAAAAGTAGGAAGGTGCAAAGTGGGGCTTCTGAATGCTGTTGTCTGTACACAACAAACTTGGTACACTCATGAACTCACAACAGATGTGCTTATACGTACAAGACTGAGCCTATCAACAGTTCATCATAGATAAGGGAGGAGTTCATGAGACCTCACACCTCCCAGAATAAATAGTGCCAACTGATAACTTCTGGGAGAGGGGGGAGTCATGTCTTTTAGTAGTATAGCCATTGGTGGGTTGCCCACTCTCCAGTAAATGCCTTCCCACCCCTTTTTATGTTAATTTACCACAGTAAGTTAAAAAAACCCACAAAAATGCAGGCAAGCAGGGCAGGGATCTATCTAAGAAGGATTTTAGTGGGGGAAGACGAAGAGGAGAGAGGGTAATTAGGATCAAAATGCATTGTATACAAGTACGAAAGTATCAAAGAAATTAACACAAAGCTTTTATTTTATTTGTTTCAAGGTAGGGTTTCACTCTAGCCTAGGCTGACTTGGAATTCACTATGTAGTCTTAGGGTGGCCTTGAACTCAGGGCCATCCTCTTACCTCTGCCTCCCAAATGCTGGTATTAAAGGCAGCATGCACCACCATACCTGATATCAAAGAAATTAAATGCGCAGCCAAAAAAGAACCCTGTATTTGAAGATATTACTCAAGATATTTTCCAGTTCTGCTCACCTACTGGTGATGTCAGTCTAGTAAGAATAAACACTTCTAGTACCTGCATCTTGTTTTATAAGTACCACATCCCATTACAGTGAGCCAACACCTATCTTCTTCTTTGTGTGTATTTGTTTTTTTGAGACAAGGTCTCAGTATGTAGCCCAAGCTAGCCTTTAACTCATGAGCCCTTTTGCTTCAGTCTCTTGAGTGCTAAGATTACAATCCTTACTAGTCACCTCCTGTAACCCCTTGGTAAAATGCAGCATCATAAACCACAGACAACACACCAGTATGTGCTTCCAGATCAGATGTGAGATGAAGTTTTGAACACTGCCTATGAGGTACTCTTGATCAAAATTTTAATCTAGACAAGTCTGAAGAACTAATTTCTCATTTACAATATAAGGGATAAGCAAATTAAATTACATCATAAGGGAGACATCTGAAATGCAGGTGTTTCTATAAGACAAATGGGATGATAGCTTCAAAAAAATCAGTGTTGGACTGAGGAGATGGCTCAGTGGTTAAAAGTACTTGCTTGCAAAGCCTGATGACCCAAGTTGGATTCCCTAGAAGCAATGTAATGCCAGATGCACAAAGTGGTATGTGCATCTGGAGTTCATTTTATGAGGCAAGAGGTCCTGGCATGCCCATTCTCTCTCCTTGCAAACAAGATGTGTGTGTGTGTGTTGTGTGTGTGTGTGTGTGTGTGTGTGTGTGTATGTACACAAATGTGTGTGTAGATATATGCTTATTTATTTATAAGCAGAGAGAGATAGAAAGAAGAGAAGAGAAGAGGAGAGAAGAGACACACAGAGAATGAGAATGGGCACACCAGGGCCTCCAGCCAATGCAAACGAACTCCAGATGTATGTGCTCCCTTGTGCATCTGGCTTTCGTGGGTCCTGGGGAATCGAACCTGGGTCCTTAGGCCTCCCAGGCAAGTGCCTTAACCACTAAGCAATCTTTTACCCAGCCCAAACAATTTTTAAAATATTTTATTTATTATTTATTTATTTGAGAGAGAGAGAGGCAGGCAGAAAGAGAGAATGGGTGTGCTAGCGCCTTTAGCCACTGCAAATGAACTACAGATGCATAAACCCCCTTGTGCATCTGGCTTATGTGGGTCCTGGGAAATTGAACTGGGGTCCTTAGGCTTTGCAGGCAAATGCCTTAACTGCTAAGCCATTTCACCAGCCTCCAAACAATTTTTTTAAAGTCAATGTTACAGGTAATGTGGATATGAGAAGGCTATTCCTGCTAAAACAAAGGAGGAATATTGAAATGTATTATATAAATTTTAATTGTTTTTTAAGCTCTTCAACAATATAAGAGTCATTTGGGTATTTCTGAATTTAGAGTAGATGCCTAAAAATACTAAGATTATTAAGTTATCCAGATGTGACCCAGTGCATTGAGCTTATATTGGAAAATATGATTATTTTTAAGAGGATATTAGGGGTAAAATATCATGTTTGTGAATTTCTTTCAAATGGCCAACAAAAAGGTATAAAAATATATCTATTTATTTACACCAGGTAAATATGCCAAAATGGAAACAACTGTCAAGTCCAGGCAGTGGGCATACAGGCTACAGAGTAAGAAAAAAATAAAGAATAAGGGGCTAAGAGATGGCTCAGTGGTTAAGGCACTTGCCTGCAAAGCCTAAGGGCCTGTTTTTTTAATAAAAAAAATTTATAAAACTTTTTTATTGACAACTTCCTTAATTATAGACAATAAGACATGATAATTCCCTCCTTTCTCCCACTTTCCCCTTCACAAATCCACTCTACATCATATCCCCTCCCCTTCTCAAGTAGTCTCTCTTTTATTTTGATGTCAATCATCTTTTCCTCCTTATTATGACGGTCTTGTGTAGGTAGTACCAGGCATTGCGAGGTCATGGATATCCAGGCCATTTTGAAGACTGCATTATAAGGAGTCTTACCCTTCCTTTGGCTCTTACATTCTTTCCACCACCTCTTTCACCCTGGACCCTGAGCCTTGGAGGATGTGACAGAGATGTCTCAGTGCCGAGCACTTCTCTGAAGGACCTGGTTTTGAGTCCCCAATACCCACATAACGCCAGATGCACAAGGTGGCACATGTATCCAGAGTTTGCAGAGGCTAGAGGCCCTGGTGCACCCATTCTCTCTCTCAAATAAATAAATGTTTTAAAAAGTTTAATAGGGCAAAGAAAATAAGATGATGTCCAAATATCAGGAGGAAAACCCCAGTAAATGGAAAATAAGAGAAACATATGGCAGAAGACCAATGCAATGAATGGACTAAAATTAAAAAATCAGCCAGGCGAGGTGGTGCACGCCTTTAATCCCAGCACTTGGAAGACAGAGGTAGGAGGATCACGGTGAGTTAGATAGAGGCCACCCTGAGACTACATAGTGAGTTCCAGGTCAGCCTGAGCTAGAGTGAAACCCTACCTCGAAAAACCAAACAATAAAAATAAATTAATAAAATAAGGCAGTGCCCTCTGGGATGACTCAAAAGGTACCATAGTGCTGAGAAGCATTGAAACATCTCTATCACACCCTCCAATGCTCAGGGTCCACTATGGAAGAGGTGGCGGAAAAAGAATTTAAGAGCTAGCCGGGCGTGGTGGCGCACGCCTTTAATCCCAGCACTCGGGAGGCAGAGGTAGGAGGATCGCCATGAGTTCAAGGCCACCCTGAGACTACAGAGTTAATTCCAGGTCAGCCTGGACCAGAGTGAGACCCTACCTCACAAAACCAAAAAAAAAAAAAAAAAAAAAAAGAAAAAGAAAGAATTTAAGAGCTAAACGCAGGGTAGGACTGCTTACAATGCATTCCTCCAGATACAAAATGGCCTGGATATCCATGACCTCACAATGCCTCGTATTACTTACACAGCACCGTCATAATAGGAGAAAAAGATGCTGACATCAAAAAAAAAAAAAAAGAACAACCTATTGAGCAGGGTGGGAATATAATGGAGAGTGAATCTGTGAAGGAGAAAGTGGGGGAGGGAATTACCATGGTTTATTGTCTGTAATTATGGAAGTTGTTAATAAAGTTCAACTGAAAATAGACAAAACTGTTCTAATTTTTAAATATATTTTAATTTATTTGTTCATTTACTTTGGAGGGGGGAAGAAGCAGATAGAGAGAAAGAAAATGCCAGGGCTTCCAGCCACTGCAAATGAGCTCCAGATACATGCACCACCTTGTCCATCTGGCTTACATGGGTCCTGGGGAATCAAACCAGGGTCCTTTGGCTTTGTAGGTAAGCACCTTAATTGCTAAGCCATCTCTCCAGCCCAAAAGTGTTCTTATTGAATGACCTCTAGATCAATGAAAAAAGATAATTTGACATACAGCCTCATGAAGTTTCATGGCACAAAAGAAAAAAATCCTACAAATCTATAGAAGGAAAGACAAAAGGCAGCCATTTGCAAGAGAACCATAATCAGATTGACATCAGCATGTTTCTTTTAGACTTTCTGCATGCTAGACAACAATGGGAAAATGCCTCCAAAGTTACAAGGGAAAATGACTTTCAACTTGGAATCCTATACTCACCCAATAAAGTATAAAGGAGAAAAGGCATTACAGACATGCTAATGACTCAGAATCCCTACTATGATGCTTTTAAGCTTTAAGTAATAGAGAAAACATAACTCAAGCTGGCTTATATAGTAAGAACATTTATTCTGTCACAAAAAATGGTAGCCCAGCGAGGAATGGTGGAGCATGCATGACTTTAATCCCAGCCCTCGGGAGGCAGAGGTAGGAGTATCGCTGTGAGTTCAAGGCCACCCTGAGACTACATAGTGAATTCCAGGTCAGCCTGGGCTAGAGTGAAACCCTACCTCGGAAAACAAAACAAAACAAAAACAGTAGGCGCTAGCCACAGTACCTAAGTGACAGACATTAATACCCAGGCTCTTCCCAGTATCACTCTGTTCTATCATCCTTGGTGAAGAGAAGAGGTTTCTTCTCTTAGCATGAAATTATAAAAGCTGCCAGAGGCACCTTCTTTATTTACTCCAATGAAAGAGAGAGAAGTACTTCCTAAACATGTCATCCAAGCTTTTCCCTTTAGTCTGAGTGGATTATATGTCCAGCCAAGGAAATACAATGTGTTGAAGAATTCAGGGGTAATTTCTTGAGTTGGGGATAAGGTAGAAAGGGAATAATACCAGAGTTTCATTAGACATAGGAAAAAAGAGGTAGGTAAGGGATATGCAGCAATACTCTGCCACAGTTTACACCCATTAAATCTATTTCAGTAGGTTACTTAAAGCTGTATTCCAGAAAAAAAGAGGGTAAATGAAGCAAAAAAGATAGGGATTCTGGGATAGAGGCTCTATCATGAGAGCTCCATGAAGAGAAGATCAAGCTGGCAGCTGCCGGCAACGGTAAGGAGCAAGAACTGTCCAGACTGGAGCAGAATAGAGCGCTCTGTGAGAAAAGCCTTTAGAGGGGAGGTGTAAAATCGCAGAAAATAAACAACACAACTAGGAAGATTTTACAAGATCAAGGAGAGCTAAAGGAAGGAGAAAAGCAATCAATATAGTAGGAAAAACAAAGAAGTATAAAAGAAAGTCAAAATCCAAATATGAAGCAGATTAAATCCTGGAGAGGATTTTCAGCAAGTGATGAGAGTCCAAGAAAAGAGAATTTATTTGACCTTGACTGGCCATTCTCTGAGCAGTGAAGACCTATAAAGAGAAAATACATGGTGGTACATGTCTAAAATCCCAGGACTTGGGAGACAGAGGCAGGAGGATTGCTGTAAATCTGAATGCAGTCTGGTCTATATAATGAGGTCCATGCTAGCCTGAGCTAAAAAGTAAGGCCATCTCAAGCAAACAAAAAGGGGACAAGGGATGTAGCTCAGCTTGTAGAATGCTTGCCTAGCACGCATGAAGATTTCGGTTCAATCCCCAGAATTACATAAACCAGGTGTTGTGGTGCAGGTGTCCTGACATCCCAGCACTCAGAGTGGAAGCAGGATGGTTATAAGTCTAAGGTCATCCTTGGCTACATAGCAAGACTGAGGCCAACCTGGGATAAATGAGACCCTTAGATGGAGACAGAGGCAGGGGGGGGGGAGGGAGGGGGGGGAGGGAGGGAGGGAAACACAGAAATGGAGGTAATGCTTTCTAGTATGCACTACTTAATCTCATCGTGAACAATATTCACATAGCTCTAATAATTTCAATTTTAGAACAATCCTGTAATTTGGCTGTGATTGGAGGCCAAACAATAAATGTTAGAAAAAAGAATGGATATGGTCACACATAGCTTCTGGGAGAAAGAAGTTGAGGAAAGAATGTTAACATCCTAACCTTACAGAGAAGTACTGTCCTATGGACTAAAGTTGATAGAACAAGAAACACTGTTTATGGCTGGGGAGATAGCTCAGTGGCTAAAGGCACTTGCTTGTTTGTAAAGCCTGCTGGCCTGGGTACAATACTCCAGTACCAATGTAAAGCTACATGCACAAGTGGCACATGTATCTGGTGTTTGTTTGCAGCAGCAACTATTCCTGGCTCACCCATATTGGCTTATTCACTTTCTCTCTGCTCACTAATGAATAAATAAATAATATTTTTAAAGAGCCAGGTGTGAGCTGGGCATGGTGGCACACGCCTTTAATCCCAGTACTTGGTAGGTAGAGGTAGGGGGATCATCACGAGTTCAAGGCTACATAGGGAATTCCAGATCTTCCTGAGCTAGAGTGAGACCCTATCTCTAAAAGCCAAAAAAAAAAAAAAAAAAAAGAGCCAGGTGTGGTGGCACATGCCTTTAAACTTAGGACTTGGGAGGTTGTGGTAAGATCTCTGCAAGTTCTAGGTTAGCCTGGGCTAGAGTGAAACTGCTTCAAAAACAAAAAAAAAGAAAAACTGTTTAGGGCTACAGGTAGCCCAGAAAGCGGTTAAGGTACTTGCCTGTAAGTACTAACGACCCCCTAATGACCCGAGTTTGATTACTCAGTACCAATGTAAAGCCAGACGTACAAAGTGGCCCATGCATCTAGAGTTTGTTTGCAGTGGCTGGAGGTAATGGAGAGCCCATTAGAGTGCTCACTCTTGCTTGTTCTCACTCTCTCGTGCGCTCTCTCTCTCTGCTTGCAAATAAATGAAGTACAAAAAAGACATCTCTAAGGGCTGGGGAAGATAGCTCAATCAGCAAAGTGCTTGCCTCACAAGCATGAGGACCTGAGTTCCATCCCCAGTACCTACATAAATGCCACATGTGGTGACACACAACCCTAGCACTGGGGAGAGGGAGACAAGTGGTTCCCTTGAGTTTACTAACAGCCAGTCTAGCCTAACTGATGACCTCCAGGCCAGGGAGAGGTAGATGACATTTCCAGGAAAACACTTTGGCCTACACACACACACACACACACACACACAAACACACACGAACGAACGAAGATGCCACTGCTGGGTCAGGGACCAGGAAGAAATGTAGTGTTCTTTTTACCATAAATTCTTTCGTTCTATCTAATCTGTTACTAATGGGTTGTAATATTTTCATTAATACTTAAAACCTAGGCTATTGGAACTGGAGATCACCAGTTAAATGAAATAAATCAGACTCAGAAAGATCAGTAACATGTTTTCTCTCATGTGGCATCTTAAAAAAGACATGGAAATAGAAAGGGGACTGCTAGGGAATAATATGGGGACCAGCAGGAAGAGGATAAATGTGGCTAACAGTACAGTTAAATATGATTAAAGTACCTATTACACATATAAAAATGTCACAAACCCTGTTTCATAAATTAAATTCAAAACTCAAATAGCCCTACCCTTCAAGTTTCCAACTGTGCTGATGTTAGCATCTCAAATGTGCATATTCCAACTAATGTCAACTTCTCTGGCCACCCCTCCACCATTCCCCACACCTCCCTCTGCTCCAGTCAAACAGCTTAAGCCCCAGGTTAAGACCCTCAGACAGGTTAAGTTCCTCCTGCCAGATGCACAACTTTCATTCATGCTCTTTTCCATCTAGAAAGCCATCCTCTGTTTTGCTCTTGCCCAGTTCTATTCAACCCTCAATTCCCACTTTGGCACTCTCGGCTTAGCAAAAGCTACCTTAACCCATTAAAGGTTGAGCAGCTCCTCTAGCATGTAGGATAGAATGAGTTATGACACCATACTGTTCTTCCAAGCCCTTAAAAATTGTGTAATAGGGCTGGAGAGATGGCTTAGTGGTTAAGGCTTTTGCCTACAAAGCCAAAGGATGCAGGCTCAATTCCCCAGGACCCATGTAAGCCAGATGCACAAGGGGGAGCACATGTCTGGAGTTCATTTGCAGCTGCTGGAGGTTCTGGCACACCCATATTCATTCATTCTTTCATTCATTCTCATTCTCTTCTCTGCCTCTCTTCTCTCAAAATAAGTAAAAATAAAATACAAAAAATGTGTAATAATTTAAAAAGTCTGTCTCTGCTATATAAAAAATTCAGGGCTGGAGACATCGCTTAGTGGTTAAGGCACTTGCCTGTGAAGCCTAAGGACCCAGGTTTAATTCCCACATAAGCCAGATGCACAAGGTAGCACATGTGTCTGGAGTTTGTTTGCAGTGGTTAGAGGTCCTGGCATACCCATTCTCTCTCTCTACCTGCTTCTTTCTCTCTCTGAAATAAATAAATATTTCAAAAAATAATTATGTTTGAGGTTGGAGAGATGGCTCAGCAGTTAAGGTGCTTGTCTGCAAAGCCTAATGACCTGAGTTTGCTTCTCCAGTACCCACATAAAGCCACATGCACAAAATGGTGCATGTGTCTGGAATTTGTGTGCAGTGACTGGAGGCCCTGGAATTTCCACTCTCTTTCTGCTGGGCATGGTGGCTCACACCTTTAATCCCAGCACCTGGGGGCTGAGATAGGAGAATCACTGAGTCTGAGGCTAGCCTGAGACTACATAGTGAATTTCAGGTCAGCCTGGGCTACACAGAGATCTTACCTCAAAAAAAAAATTATGTTTGGGGGCAGAGGAGAAGGTTCAGTGGTTAAACATGTTTGCTTGCAAAGTCTGTTGACTTGGGGAAAGCCTAATGGCCTGGGTTCAATTCCCCAGTGTTCACATAAAGCCAGATATACAAAGTAGCACATGCATCTAGAGTTCATTTGCAGTGGTAGGAGGCCCTGGTACATCCATTCTCTCCCTTCCCCCATCTGTCTCTTTCTGTCTCTCACTCAAATACATAAATAAATAAATAAGTAAAAATATTTTTAGGGGCTGGAGGGATGGCTTAGAGGTTAAGGCATTTACCTGCAAATGCCAAAGGACCCAGGTTCAATTCCCCAGGACCCATGTTAGCCAGATGCATAAGGGGGCACACATGTCTGGAGTTCATTTTCAGTGGCTGGAGGCCCTGGTGTGCCCATTCTCTCTTTCTCTCCCCCTCTTTCTATGTCAAATAAAAAAAATTATATATAATATATATATTATATATAATACATATTATATATATAAAATTTAAAAATCTTTCTCGGGCTGGAGAGATGGCCTAGTGGTTAAGCGCTTGCCTGTGAAGCCTAAGGTCCCCGGTTTAAGGCTTGGTTCCCCAGGTCCCACATTAGCCAGATGCACAAGGGGGTGCACGCGTCTGGAGTTCGTTTGCAGAGGCTGGAGGCCCTGGCGTGCCCATTCTCTCTCTCTCCCTCTATCTGTCTTTCTCTCTGTGTCTGTTGCTCTCAAATAAATAAATTTTAAAAAAAAATGAAAAAAAATCTTTCTCTCCCCCTCTTTCTATGTCAAATAAAAAATTATATATAATATATATAACATATTATATGCAATGTAATATATATTATACATATAAAATTTAAAAATCTTGGGCTGTATAGATGCCTTAGTGGTTAAGGCGCTTGCTTGTGAAGCCTAAGGACCCATGTTCAACTCTCCAGATGTAAGCACAAAGGTGAGGCAAGACAAGGTCGCACATGCCCACTAGGTGGTGCAAGTGTCTGTCATTCAATTTCAGCGGCTGAGGCCCTAGTGTGCCAATTCTCTTTCTCTAAAAAATAAAAAAAAAATCTTATCCAGGGCTGAGGAGATGGCTCAGTGGTTAAAGGCACAGACTGTCAGAAAAGCCTTCTGGCCCAGCTTTCATTTCTCAGTACCCATGTAAGGCCAGATGCACAACATAGTGTATGTATCTGGAATTTGTTTGCAGTGGTAGAGGCCCTGGTATGCCCAACCACCTTCCCAGCCTCTTTCCTTACTCTCAAATAATTTTTTGAAAACCCTTATCTTGATGTTATCTACCAGTACATGGAATATTTATGGATAAATTCTGCTTTTCTTCTTCTTCCGGTATTTGATGAAAAACTTTATTCTATGAAATATACATTAGGATATGCAAATGCAATTATCTTCATTTTAGGGGAAAGTACTCGAGTCAACCTATTTTTGCTGAAATGTAGTGATAACTTTTTGGGGGGTGTAGACTTTTTTGAGGTAGGGACTCTCTCTGGCTCAGGCTGACTTGGAATTCACTCTAGTTCCAGGCTGGCCTTGAACTCCTATCTCTAAAGGAGTGCACCACCATACCCTTCAAGATACCTTTTAAATAAATCATCTATTTATTATTTACTGATTTAAGGAATTCAAACTCAGGATCTTACACATGCCAGGCAAATACTGGACTACTGAGCTATATCCCAAGCCTAGGTTTTTTTTTTTTTTTTTTAATTCCTTCTCATCCTTTCATTCACATTCATATTTGTTGTCCTTCCCTTCTTCTCCTCCCTCTCACCCTTTCTTCTTTCTCTGTCTCTTTTGAAACAGGGTCTCACATAGTCCAGATTGGTCTGAAACTTGCTGTGCAGCTGAAGAGGGCCTTGAAATTCTAATCCTCTTGCCTCTACCTCCTTAGTGCTGGGATCACAGGCATGTGCCTCTGTCCATGGTTTATGCAATGCTAGGGAACAGACCCAGAACTTTGTATATACCAGATAAGCATGCTACCCAGTAAGCTAGAGCTCTAGCTCCCATGCAGCTGCATCTAAAGATACTTGAGAAAAGGAGGCAAGTTACAACAGTTCATACTAAATGATCTAATTAACCTAAAACATTACATACACATATATGCAGGAAGATAAGGAAGACTAGACAATTTAACATGACAACAGCATCTGTGATGCCAGTACTCAGGAAGCTGAAGCAAAAAGGACTGCAAATTTGAGGTAAGCCTAGGCAACAGAATGAGATCCTGCCTCAAAAAAATTAAACAAAAAAAGTGGACTTGGGAAATGGCTCAGTGGTTAAAGGCACTTGCTTCTGTGTGTGATGACTATTTTTTCCACATTAAAAATCAACTGACTGGGGGTTGGAGAAATGGCTTAGCAGTTAAGGCGCTTGCCTATGATGCCTAAGGAACCAGGTTCGATTCCCCAGTACCCATGTAAGCCTGATGCAAATGGTGGCACATGCGTCTGGAGTTTGTCTGCAGTGGCTGGAGGCCCTGGCATGCTCATTCTCTCTATATATCTGGCACACACACACACACACACACACACACACACACACACACACTCTAAGTGAATAAACAATAAATATGTTTTTTTAATTAACTGATGGGGACTGGGCATAGTGGTGCATACCTTTAATCCCAGCACTCGGAAGGCAGAGGGAGGATTGCTATGAGTCTGATGCCTGGCTAGGACTACAAAGTGAATTGCAGGTCAGCCTGGACTGCTAAAGCAAAAACCCTACCTCAAAAAAAAAAAAAAAAAAGATCACTCAGTGGTTAAGGCACTTGCCTGCAAAGCCTAATGACCTGGGTTCAATTCCATAGTACCCACGTAAAGCCTGTTGCACAAAGTAGCAAATGGATTTGGAGTTTATTTGTAGCAGGCTGGAAAGCCCTGGTGTGCCCATTATCTCTGGTCTCTCTTCTATCTCTTCCTGCTTCCAAATAATAAATAACTAAATATTAAATGGTTGGGTAGACGGCTTAACAGTTAAGGCACTTGCCTGCAAAACCTAAGGACCCAGGTTCAGTTTCCCAGTACTCACACAAAGCCAAATGCACAAAGCGGCACATGTATCTGGAGTTCATTTGCAATGGCAAGAGGCCCTGACACATTCTCATTATCTTTCTCCTTGCCTTGCAAACAAAATAAAATTAAAAAAAATTTTAAAGCCAGGCATAGTGATACACACCTTTAACCCTGGCACGCAGGTAGTAGAGGTAGGAAGACTGCTGTGAGCCACAAACTGGGGCTACAAAGTAAGACCCTGCCTTGCAAACAGAAGGGGAAAAAATGAGTTCAAGACTGGCAGGCCCAGGCTGCATAGTGACACCTTTAAATAAACAGGTAAATAAATATGACTCAGTGGGTAATGAGCAAGCATGACAACTGAGTATGGATCCGCAGCACTCATGTAAAAAGTCAAGCAGGAGCCGGGCATGGTGGCACACGCCTTTAATCCCAGCACTTGGAAGGCAGAGGTAGGAGGATAGCCAAGAGTTCGAGGCCACCCTGAGACTATACAGCGAATTCCAGGTCAGCCTGGACTAGAGTGAGACCCTATCTCAAAAAAAAAAATAGTAAAGCAGGGAGCTAGAGAGATGGTTCAGTGATTAAGGTGCCTGCCTGCAAAGCGTAATGACCTGGGTGTGATTCCCCAGTACCTACATAAAGACAGATGCACAATGTGGCCAGCCAATGCATCTGGATTTTGTTGCAGTGGTTAGAGGTCCTGGTGTACCCATTTCCCACCACCCTCTTTATCTCTGTCACTTTCTCTATCTGCTTGCAAATAAATAAATAAATAAAAATATCTTTTGAAAAAGTCAAGCAGAGTAGCATGTTCCTGTAATGCCAGTGCTAGAAAAGTGGAGACAGGATCCCCAGGGCCCACTGGCAAGCTAAGCTAGTAAGCTCTGGAGTGAGGGCACCCTAGCCTTGAAACACATGAATATTAATAGCAGGTTTTTGTTTTTTACATGATAGAATCATAAGAGTAATTTAATTTATTTGGCTTTCCAAGGTAGGGTTTTACTCTAGCCCAGGCTGATCTGGAATTCACTATGTAGACTCATGCTGGCCCCAAACTCACAGCCATCCTACTTCGGCCCCCTGAGTGCTGGGATTAAAGGTGTGCACCACCATGCCAGGCCAATTTCGATTTTTAAAAAATATTTTATTTATTTATTTGTGAGAGAGAGAGTAAGTGGCACATTAAGAGAAAGAGGATGGGGCACGTCAGGGTCTTTAGCCACTGCAAACAAACTCCAGACGCATGTGCCATCATGTGCATCTGGCTTTCATGGGTACTGGTGAATTGAACCTGGGTTCTCTCGGGCTTCTCAGGCAAGCTCCTTAACCACTAAGTTATCTCTCCAGCCCATAATTTTTTTTTTGTTTGTTTGTCAATATAGGCTCTTGCTGTAGCACAGACTAACCTGGAATTGGTCTCAGGCTGGCCTTGAACTCACAGGCCTTGAACTCACAGCAATCCTCCTACCTTAGCCTTCTGAGTGCTGGGATTAAAAGCATGTGCCACCATGCCTGGCCAATTTCAATTTTTTACCTTTGTATCTATATGCATTTTTATGTTTTCTACCATAATATTTCATTCGTGTAATTAAAAAATAAAGAGCTCAAGCCAGGCACAGTGGTGCACATCTTTAATCCCAGCACTTGGGAGACAGAGGTAGGAGGATCGCCTAGAGTCTGAAGCCACCCTGAGGCCACATAGTGAATTCCAGGTCAGCCTGGGCTACCGTGAGACCCTACCTTGAAAAACCAAAAATAAAATAAATAAAGAGCTCAATCTGGGTGTAGCGGTGCTCGCCTTTAATCTTAGCACTAGGGAGGATCACTGTGAATTCCAGGCCACCCTGAGACTACAAAGTGAATACTAGGTCAGCCTGGGCTACAGTGAGACCCTACCTCAAGAAAAAACAAATAAAATAAATTAAATAAATAAAGAGCTCAGTTGTGTTTGGTGATACATGCCTGTCTGTAATCCCAGCACTTGGGAAGTGGAAACAGGAAGATCAGGAGTTCAAGGTCATCCTTAGGCACATAGTGAGTTTGAGAACAGTCTGAACTACATGAGACCCTGTCTCAGGAAAAAAAAAAAAAAAGCTGACTTTAATCCCAGCACTCGGGTGGCAGAGACAGGATCACCATGAGTTCAAGGCCAGCCTGAGATTACATAGTGAATTCCAGGTAAGCCTGGGCTAGAATGAAACCCTACTTCGAAAGACCAATAATTAATTAATTAATTTAAAAAGCTGAATACTACACTTCTACTTGTTTTAATCCAGAACAATGTCTAAGGAAGCTTATAGACTGTATTTATATTTTTTCCATGTGCAGTGTGTGTATTGTATGCATGCTTATATGTACGCATGTGCATGTGCATTCAGACGGCACAGGATAATACTGGGTATCTTTCTTAGTTGCTCTCCATCTTGTTCTTTTTAAAAAAATATTTATTTACTTATTTATTTATGAGAGAGAGAGAGAGAGAGAGAGGGAGGGAGGGGGAGGGAGAGAATGGGCACAACAGTGCCTCTAGCCACTGCAAACAAACTCCAGACACACATGCTACCTTGTGCATCTGGCTTACACGGGTCCTGGGGAATGAAGCCTGGGTCCTTAGGCTTCACTGGCAAGTACCTTAACTGCTAAGCCATCTCTCCAGCCCCTAAATCTTATTCTTTGAGACAGTATCTCTCAATAAGCCCAGAGCACACCAACTTGGCTAGACTAGGTAGCCTATAAGCCCTGGGAATCCTCATGTCCTTACTTCCCCAGCACCGGCATTACAAGCATGTTCACTATGCCTGGCATTTTATGTGGGTGCTGAGGTTCTGAATTCGGGTTGTCAAGCTTGCAGGCAAGTGCTTTACCCACTGAGCTATCTCTCCCCAGCCTCTATACTAACCTTTTTTTTTTTTTGGTTTTTCAAGGTAGGGTCTCACTCTAGCCCAGGCTGACCTGGAATTCACTCTATCCTCAGGGTAGCCTCGAACTCACAGTGATCCTCCTACCTTTGCCTCCCGAGTGCTGGGATTAAAGTCTGCTTTTATTATTATTATTTTTTTATTTTTTGAGGTAGGGTCTTGCTCTAGCCCAGGCTGACCTGGAATTCACTATATCCCCAGGGTAGCCTCGAACTCACAGAGATCCTCCTACCTCCGCCTCCCAAGTGCTGGCATTAAAGGTGTGTACCACCATGCCCGGCTTGCATTAAACTCTTGAATAGGGTGGTACCACTATAAAGATCACACTTTCAACTGTCCCTAACTATTCAGGTGTTATGATAACTTTATTCATTCCCATGGTTTTATAATCCTAGAAAAAAAATTCAGTAGAGTTGTTTATCCTAGAATTTAAAAGAACAAAAAGACAAACTGTCATAACTGCAGATGTTTGTCTATTTTTTTGCCAAGTATAATTCCAAAAACAGCTAAAAATATTAGAGCAAATTAGTACTTAATATGGACTAATACCTTCTGCTGTTTACAAAAACATAAAGCCAGAAACACATGGAAATTTGATTTTAAAAATAAGCTACAGGGCTTGGGAGATGGCTCAGTGGTTAAAGGTATTTGCTTGCAAAACTTGCTAGTCTGAGGTTCAATTTCCCAGTATCCACGTAAAGCTAAAAACAAAAAGTGGTGCCAGGAGTGGTGGCACATGCCTTTAATCCCAGCACTCAGGAGGCAGAGGTAATAGGATCATCGTGAGTTCGAGACCATCCTGAGACTATATAGTGAATTCCAGGTCAGCCTGGGCCAGAGTGAGACCCTACCTCGAAAAACCAAAAAAAAAAAAAAAAGTGTCATGTCCATCTGGCATTCCATTGCAGTGACAAGAGGCTGTGACACACCCACACCCATAAAAATCCATAAAATTTTTTTCGAGGTAGGGTCTCACTCTAGCCCACGATGACCTGGAATTAGACTAAGGCTGGCCTTGAACTCTCAGCAATCCTCCTACCTCAGCCTCCAGTGAGCTGGGATTAAAGATGTGTGCCACCATGCTTGATGCAAATAGATAATTAAAAAAAAAAACTACTAAGCAGGTACAGAAAATACAAGCATATTAAATTAATGTCAATACTTAACAAACCTTAAACAACATATTTTTCCCTTAGCTGTTTGATATACTAAATTTGTTCACTTATAAAGGACATCTCTTTCATTAGTAGACACTAAAGAGAACAGGATAATCAAGAGTTGACCATATTAAACTGGTAAGAACAGAAACTACACTTGATATTAGCCAAAAGGCCAAGAAGTGATAGTTTTTGAGAGAGGGGAAGGGGGGAGTGGAAGAAAACAAACACAAAGCTAAACCCAAAATGAACTTGTACCATAGAAACCTCTATCCTTGAAGATAGACTAAAAGATTTAACCCTCAACAAGAGTAGGGGAGTGGCCACCTGAAAAGAAGGGCCCTGGAGAGGGTGGGATGAAGTCTAACCTCAAAAAAGTTTTTGGCCCTGGCGTGTAATTCTCAGTACCAGAAATTGGTTGCTGCCCTCACTGAGCTGTTGATTGGCGAGACCTATGAGGTCCCCAAAACAAGAAAGGCTCCTGTGAAAGCACTGAATAGCTGCCTGCGGTAAAAGGTAAGACCCCATTACTGAAGACACCATATGCTGCTGACACAGAACAGAGACCCAGCTGGATTCCAGAAGACAGCCAGTCCCTAGACAGCCTGTCCAGTTCTGGAAAGCACTACATAAGCTACTGAGGTAAAGTGGCCAACAAGGGTGTGAGCAAGCAGGGGTCTAAACTACTCAGAAGCAACCACTCTGACAGGATGTACATGCCAGTGCATAGTGGCACACAGCCTTGATGGGGAACAATAACTTTCAGCTTGGCAAAGAGATCCACTCAGTGGAAAGGAACCCATATCTGGAGCTGGGAACGAGGTCAGAATCCTATGGAGACAAAGATTATGCTCTCAAATGACAAGCTCCCACTAGTCTTTGGCTGAAAGAGGGGCTACATCCATCAAATTCTCCCTAAATTAAAAATAACACTTATCCCATTTAACCTATGCTGACTTCACTCTCCGCTGGAGAATCTGTTTTTCTTTTCCAGAAGGTAGGGAGACCCAAGGAAATAAACTACCCCTTGTACTTCAGCCAAGGCCCAGTTGAAACCACAGAGGAGGTGGGGAGACGAGCTAGAGTGCTGCTTCCATGGACAGCCTGACCAGCAGCACCAGGGTGAAGGAGACCCTGAGGATACTCAACACATATCAAAGCAGAGATCCAGAGGCTCCTAAGAGCTCATCACTGAAGTAGACTTAAAAAACACCTACCATGGTGCAGGGAATTGGGAGGAAAGACTGAAAGAGCTATAGGTTGGGACATCATGCCCAGAGGCATTGCCTCCCCCCAATAACCGACTCTTGTTCCCACAACGCATAACCCACAACCCCCATGGGAAATACAAGCAACTTCACTGAGGAGAGGCCCCGACGGAATGAGGGCAGGGATGAGGGAAAGGATGGTACCAACACATGATGTATCCATACTAAATATGTCCGTAATAAAAAAAGAGAGTGTTGAACATAGGTGAATGGCTTTACTGATTAGATAAATAGACATAAGGAATACTAATGTATTTTTAATGTTTGAATCCTTTAACCCCAGTCCTCAGGAGGCAGAGGTAGAAGGATCACTGTGAGTTTGAGGCCAGCCTGGGACTACGAGTGAGTTCCAGGTCAGCCTGGGCTAGAAAGAGTAAGACCCTACCTGAAAAAGAAATTTAAAAAAAAAGTAAATAGGGCTGAGGAGATGGCTTAGCAGGAAGAACACTTGTTGTGTAAGCATGGACTGGAGTTTGATTCCCTAGCACCCATGTAAATATCAGGGCATGGCCTCTGGTCAGCCAGTGGAATAGAAAAATAGGGAGCTTTTGATTCAGTGAGTGGTTCTATCTCAAGGAAGTAGAGCGAAAGAGCAATACAGGCGGACATGCAACATCCTCCTCTGGCCTCTGCACACAAGCATATAAGACATGGGCATTTGCATACAAGTACATACACCACACACTAAAAAACCCACCCCTAAACAATAATAATAAATATTAAATAATAATAAAAATTAAGGCGAAGCATGGTGATATAATCCCAGCACTTGGGATAGAGGTAGATGGAGCAAGAGCTCAAGGCCAGATCATGTACATGATCTTCCTCAAAAAAATCAAAATAGAGCCAGGTGTGGTAGATCACCATGAGTTCAAGGCCAGCCTGAGACTACATAGTGAATGCCAGGTCAGCCTGGGCTAGAGTGAGACCCTACCTCAAAAACCAAAAAAGAAAAAAAAAATCAAAATAAGGGGCTGGAGAGATGGCTTAGCAGTTAAGGTGCTTGCCGCCAAAGGACCCAGGTTCAATTCCCCAGGTCCCACGTAAGCCGGTGGCACATGTGTCTGGAGTTTGTTTGCAGTGACTAGAGGCATTAACGTGCTCATTCTCTTTCTGCCTCTTTCTCTCTCTCAAATATACATATATATATATATACGTTTTTCGAGGTAGGGTCTTACTCTAGCTCAGGCTGATCTGGAATTCACTATGTAGTCTCAGGGTAGCCTTGAACTCATGGCAATCCTCCTACCTCTGCCTCCCCAGTGCTGGGATTAAAGACATGCACCACCACACCCAGCTAAATAAATATATATACTTTTTTGATTTTTTCGAGGTAGGGCTCACTCTAGTCCAGGCTCACCTGCAATTCACTATGGAGTCTCAGGGTGGCCTCAAACAGCGATCCTCCTACCTCTGTCTCCTGAGTGCTGGGATTAAAGGCATGCACCACTACGGCCGGCTCTATAATATGTTTATTTTATTTAATTAATTTATTTATTAAGAGATAGAGAGAGAGGGAGAGGGGGAGGGAGAGAGAGAGAGAGAATTTGGCACACCAGGGCTTCTAACCACTGCAAACAAACTCCAGACGCATGTGCCACCATGTGCATCTGGCTTATGTAGGACCTGGACAATCAAGCCAGGGCCCTTAGGCTTTGCAGGCATGCATCTTAACCGCTAAGCCCTCTCTCTAGCCCACACCCAGCTCTTTAAATAAATACTTTTTAAAATATCAAAATAGGGGTTGGAGAAATTGCTTAGTGGTTAAGGCACTTGCCTGTGAAGCCTAAGGACCTTGGTTCAATTCCCTAATATCCACGTGAGCCAGATGCACAATGTGGCACATGCGTCTGGAGTTCTTTTGCAGTGGCTGGAGGCCCTGGTGTACCCATTCTCTGTCTGTCTTTCTCTATTTTTTTTACTTTATTTATATTTATTTATTTGAGGGGGGGGGCGGCAGAGAGAGAGAGAGAGAGAGAGAATGTGTGCTCCAGGGCCATCAGCCACTGCGAAAGAACTCCAGACACATGCTCCCCCTTGTGCATCTGGCTTACATGTGTCCTGGGGAATTGAACTGAGGTCCTTTGGCTTTGCAGGCAAACACCTTAACCACTAAGCCATCTCTCCAGCCCTCTTTCTCTTTCTTTAATAAATAAATAATGTTTTGTCAAAGTAGGGTCTCTCACTCTAGCCCAGGCTGACCTGGAATTCACTATGTATTCTCAGAGTGGCCTCAAACTCATGGTGATCCTCCTACCTCTGCCTCCCAAGTGCTGGGATTAAGGGTATGCATGCCACCACGCCCAGATAGAATTTTTTTAATCAAAATAAATAAAAATAGCTGAGTGTGATGGCTCCCACCAGTTATCTCAGCTACCAGGAGGCAAAAACAGAGTTCTAGGCCTTTACAGTAAGACCCAGTCTTAAGCGCAAGCGCGCGCACACACACACACACACACACACACAAAATAAAAAATAATCATAAAATAATAACAGGGTGTAGGTTAGTAGTGGGAGAGTATGCCAAGAATGGGCAAAGCTCTGGCTTCTATTTCCAGTACTAACCAAAAACTTCAGAACAAAGCTGTACATTTGGTATACAGAGAACTTCTCTTCCATGGAGGCTCCTGACCTCCTCACAGGCCAGCATTATGAGCATTACAGAATGAACAATGTTGTTAACATCCATGGGTGCTCTGGGGCCAAAGTGAGACTCTAAGGTAAAGTAGGATGGTGGCAGCAAGCTGGCTTAGAGCAGATGTCCTCCAGAACAGTTTAGCGTGGAAACAGGATAGGGTGGATGGACAGAACACAGCTCACTGACTTCTGGAGCAAGGCGACTTCTTACACATGATGTAGCTTGTACAGAAAACTGAGCTTACTTGGCATATCTGCATGTGTGTAGCTGCCTGAACACCTGTGGACTACACGCTCTGAAAAGAGCTACTCTCCCCATGGTCTATCTTGCTGTTTGTTCCTGCATCATCTCTACATACTGAGCCAATCTGACCCAAGCCCATCTCTCTTATCTTAGCAACTCCATACATGCTGGTCTACCCACAAAACTCATCAAGTTTCCTTACTGTTCAGGTCTTGGCTGTCATTTTTTCAAAGTCTCTTTCTTGCTTCTATTCTCTAAGTACAGGGTGTAGGAGCCCTTCCAATGTCAACATTTCTCTCCATCACAGATACCAATCCTTTGGAAAGCCACAGCCCATTTGCCTGTCTGTACCTCCAATTAGGCCAGGATGCTGGGATAAGGACATTCCCCAGCAGCTAGCACAGTAATTGACACTGCAACAGATGCTCACTTAGTACAGGCTATATGAATAAAGAAAGTACTGCTCTGTAAAGAATACGCTATTTTTTTTTTTTTTTTTTTTGGTTTTTCGAAGTTAGGTCTCTAGCCCAGGCTGACCTGGAATTCACTCTGTAGTCTCAGGGTGGCCTCAAACTCATGGCCATCCTCCTACCTCTGCCTCCTGAGTGCTGGGATTAAAGGCATGTGCCACCATGTCCGGCTAAGAATTTATAGAGAAATGAAACAACAACAACTTGGTCCTGAGTACTTACACAATACTCTTTTTTTGTTTGTTTGTTTGGTTTGGTTTTTCGAGGTAGGGTCTCACTCTAGCTCAGGCCGACCTGGAATTCACTCTGCATTCTCAGGGTGGCCTCGAACTCTCGGTGATCCTCCCTACCTCTGCCTCCCGAGTGCTGGGATTAAAGGCATGCGCCACCATGCCCCGCTTACATGATACTCTTTATAAACATTACAACAGGAAGGGGGCAGAAGGTCCAGCAGCTGACGGAGACTCTCCAGTCTGAAGTCCCAATGAACTACCACAACTTATCAAATGTCTTCCAAATAAAAATACTACATTTTTCTTCAAGATTTTAAGAGACTGGGAAGATGGCTTAGCAGGTAAGTGCAAGAGGACCCAAGTTCAATCCTCAACACCCAAGTTAAAAAAAAAAAAAAAAAGCTGGGTGTGGGGGTAGAAACAGGAGGATCGCTGGGGCTCTCTGGTCAGCCAGGCTAACCAAGAAATGGTAGTTGTAGGTTCTCTGAGAACTGTTATCTTAAGAAAATAAAGCAGAAAAGTGATAGAGGAAGACATGCAATGTTGTTCACTGGCCTCCACACACATGTGCACAGGGGGCATACATCTAAGAACTGGCTAGAATTCCCCTCCTAAAGTAAAAGGCCAAATGCCCTGCTCATGTGAGGTCACATTTTATGAAATGGAAGCTTCCAGAGTTTTGTGTTCTAGTACTGTTATAAACCACTTCCTCCTTGCCTAATGAACAGTGTTCCAATCTCCAAAAAGAGTACTACAGGGCTGGAGAGATAGCTTAGCATTTAAAACATTTGCCTGAGAAGTCTAAGGACCCTGCTTCAATTCTCCAGGTCCCATGTAAGTCAGATGCACAAGGGGGCGCATCATCTGGAGTTTGTTTGCACTGGCTGGAGGCCCTGGAGCACCCATTCTCTCTCTCCCTCTCTCTGTCTCTAATAAATATGTAAAAAATTGAAAAAATAGTACCACAGTCATAAATTTGTGATTATCTACACACAAGTAGCTTTATTCCCTTAAAGTCTATAATTAAAAGCACATCCTTCATTTAGCAATAACTACCAAAGTTTAAAATGCACCATACTCTTTGGCCTAGCAAGTTCCACTTCTAGGAATTTCTCCTAAAGATAAACTTGTCCCTGCACTTAATAATATATACATAAAAGACTACAGAGAATGATTTTTTTGGGACAGGTTTTCACGATTCAGCTCCGGTTGGCCGGGAACTCACTACATAGACCAGGCCGGCCTTGAACATGTGGTGGTCTTATTGCCTCTGCCTCTGCCTCCTGAGTGCTGGGGTTACAGGCACATGCCACCATGCCTGGCTAGTGCCAATAAACTTTTGAGAACTGCAAACACAAATACCCATCAACAGAAAACTGGTTAAATAAATTATAATACATCCCATATAACAGATGATTTAATCCCAACTGTTAATAAAAATGATATGGTTCTTTATGAACTGATTCCAAACAATCTCCATGATACATTAAAGGGTAAACTTTGCAGATAAATACCAATTTTATACAAGGTATGTATCTGTAATTTAAAAGGGTATATAAAAACATGTACTCCCACACACCCTTATGTGTGTGTGTGTGTATTATACAACACACACACAGACACAAAATATATATAACTACACATGTAGAAACATTTATAATAAGACACCTAGAGTAGTCTAACTGACAAAGTAGGATAATCGTTGCCAGCGGATGGGGATGAAGAAAGTGGGAGTTAGTGTTCATTGCATATGGATTTGTAGTTTTACAAAGTAAGAGCTCTGGACATGGATAATAGTAACAGTTATATAACAACGTGAAGACACTTATATATATTATGCTGTAAGAATTTTAGGGGCTGGGGAGATGGTGCAGTGGTTTCAGGTACTTGCTTACAAAGCTGGCTGGGGGCTGGAGAGATGGCTTAGCGGTTAAGCGCTTGCCTGTGAAGCCTAAGGACCCCGGTTCGAGGCTCAGTTCCCCAGGTGCCACGTTAGCCAGATGCACAAGGGGGCGCACGCGTCTGGAGTTTGTTTGCAGAGGCTGGAAGCCCTGGCGCACCCATTCTCTCTCTCTCCCTCTGTCTTTCTCTCTGTGTCTGTCGCTCTCAAATAAATAAATAAATAAATTTTTAAAAAATGTTAAAAAAAAAAAAAAGCTGGCTGGCCCAAGTTCAATTATACAGTACCCACATAAAGTCAGAACAAAGTGGCACAAATGTCTGGCGTTTGAAGTGGCAAGAGGCCCTGGCACACTCATTCTCTCTAATAGAAAAGAAAAAAATAACTGAGCACACACCTTTAAAAAATTAAAGAAAAACCAGCCTTATGTCTGTTATGGGAGAAACCAAGCGCTCTGATTGGATTTGAAGCCTACTCCATGGGAGGGAATTCCTGCCTGGTACAAAACCTAGTCAAAAGCCTATGGGCCATAAGCCCTAGAGGGATGCTACTACTGTTGTTTGGCAAAATGGATATATTATGCCGACAAAATTGCCCTTTAAATATTTTTATTTATGTCCTTGTATTTATGCTATTCTCACTTTTGGTTAGAGAAGCTTGTCTTTTCAGGTGGTGGTAACTACTAGGAAAACCCAAAACTCATCAAAGTGTTAAGAAGAAGTGACAGTGGTTCAGCATTAAGTGGGACATCTCTATCATACACCTCCAATGAAAAGGTGGTGGAAAGAATGTAAGAGCCAAAGGAAGGGTAGGACTGCTTACAATGCAGTCTTCCAGATACAAAGTGGCTGTCACTACCTACTCAATACCTGAATAATATGAGAGCAAAAACAAATGATGTTATCAAAATAGAAGAGGAACTAGTTGGAAAGGAGTAGATTCAGTGGACGAGGATAAAGAAGGGTGATGGGAGGGAATTATGATCAAGGTACATTGTGTATATGAATAGAGGCTGTCAGTAAAACGCTAAAAAAGAGAAAAAAACAGCATTATACAAGGTTTTTTCTTAATCCTAAATTATTCATTCTATATCTCTTACTCCTTCAGCTTCTCTCTCGAAAGTTTTTCAAATATATATATAATGTTTTTTGAGGTTGGGTCTCGCTGTAGCCCAGGCTGACCTGGAATTTACTCTGTAGTCTCAGGATGGCCTGAAACTCACAGTGATCTTCCTACCTCTTCTTCTCCCTCTCAAGTGCTGAGATTAAAGTAATGGGCCACCACACCTGGCTTAAAAAAAAAATTTATTTATTTATTTGCAAGTGAGGGAGGGAGGGAGGGAGGAAGGGAGAAAATGTGTTTGTTTATGTGTGTATGTGATAAGAGATAAACAGATGGGGTACACCAGGGCTTCCTGCAATTGCAAACAAACTCCAGATGCATGCACTACTCTTCTGGCTTTATGTAGGTACTGGGGAAGTGAACTTAGGCCTTTAAGCTTTTCAAGTAAGCGCCTAAACTGCAAAACCATCTCTCCAGCCCTCCTCCCCTACTGTGATGGTACTGGTGAATGAACCCAGAGCTGTGTACATGCTAAGCAAGCACTCTACCACTGAGCTTCATTTCCAGTTCCAGTCCCTTCTTTTTGAGACAAGCTCTTGTTATATAGTCCAGAATAACTTGGAACTCACTATATAGCATCTCAGCTAGTATCCCTAAGCCTCTCAAAGTGCTGGGATTAGAGGTATGGATCACCATATCCAGGCCCTTTTTCCATTAAGTAGAAAATACTTTTAGTGCAAATCAGAATTTCATCTCAGTTTTTTTCCCTTTTTATTTTTTTTATTTGAGAGGGGGCTGAAATGGTAGAGAGAGAGAGAGAGAGAGAGAGAAAGAGACAGACAGACAGACAGACAGAGAATATGAATGGGCACTCCAGGGCCTCTAGCCACTGCAAATGAACTCCAGACACATGCACCTTGTACATCAGGCTTTATGTGGATACTGGGGTATAGAACCTGGTCCTTTGGCTTTGTTGGCAAGCACCTTAACTGCTAAGCCATCTCTCCAACCCTCCATCTCAGTTTTGATGGTAATTATTAGATTTAAATGATGCAAGTTCCAAGCATTATACTTCCTACCCTAAAAATATGTTCACCTTCATTTTTTAAATATTTTAGGGGCTGGAGAGGTGGCCTAGTAGTTAAGGGACTTGCCTGCAAAGCCTAAGGACCCAGGTTCAATTCCCCAGTACCCACGTAAGCCAGATGCACAAGTGGTGCATGCACCTGGAGTTCGTTTGCAGTGGCTGGAGGCACTGGCGTGCCAATTTTCATTCTCTCTGCCTGTCTCTTTTCTTTCTGTCTCTGCTTACAAATAAAAAATGAAATAAAAAGCATTTTAGGGCAGGAGAGATGGCTTAGCAGTTAAGATGCTTACCTGCAAAGCCCAAGGACACGGGTTCATTTCCCTAGTACCCATGTAGGCCAGATGCACAAGGTGGCACATGAGGCTGGAGTTTGTTTGCAGTGGCTAGAAGCCCTGGTGTGCTCCTCTTTCTCTTTTTCCCTCTCTCTATCTCTCTCTCAAATAAATAAATAAATAAATAATTTCATATATTTGAGAAAGTAAGAGAAAGGCAGATAGAGAGAGAATGGGCGCACCAGAGCCCCTAGCCACTACAAACTAGCACCAGACACAGGCTCCACTTTGTGCATCTGGTTTTACATGGAGAGTGGGGACTCAAACCCAGGTCATTATGCTTTGTAGCAAGCATCTTAACTGCTGAACCATCTCTCTAGCCCCCTAACTTTATTTTCATCAGCTATCTCTTTAGCCCCTTACCTTTATTTTTATTAACTATTACTGAAAAGCTTCAAAATTATCACAGAAGATTGCCTTTTTTTTTTTTTACCAGTACACAACTTTATTCCATTCACAACTAAGCTAACCGAATATAGTATTGCTTTAACATAAAAAGATGCCATTAAGCTGGGCGTGGTGGTGCACGCCTTTAATCCCAGCACTCGGGAGGCAGAGGTAGGAGGATCACCATGAATTCAAGGCCACCCTGAGACTACATAGTTAATTCCAGGTTAGCCTGGGCCAGAGTGAAACTCTACCTCGGGGGGAAAAAAAAAAACGCCATTAGCTGGACACAGTGGAATATGCCTTTAATCCCAGCATTTGGGAAGCCAATATAGGAAGATCACTGTAAATTTGAGGCCAGCATGGCCAAAGAATGAGTTCCAGGTCAGCCAGGACTAGAGTGAGACGCTGCCTTTAAACAAAAAAAAAAGCCCATATGACAAAGTAGGAAAAATACATGCATGATGACAAAAGGTTAACATCCTCAATATGTTAAGAGTTCTTACAAGGGTTGTAGATTTAACTCAATGGCAGGATGCTTGAATGCAGAATATGAACAGGTAATTCAAAAAAAAAAAATCTACAAATGGCCAATGATTACAGAGGTTATAATCAAAGGAACACTAATTTAAAAGATGGGTATCTAATTCTGACAGAGAACGAGAAAATGGCAATGACATTTTCTCGGACTCTGGCAGGAGCTGGGATAGCCATCTGGAAGGTGCTTATACAGCAACTCCAAGGCTAGGAGGCCAGTCTTCACAATGATGGGGTCATGAAGAAGTTCAACCTCATTGTATTTTTAATAGTTTTATTTATTTATTTGCAAGGGGGAGGGGAGAAAGAGAGAGAGAGAGAAAGTGCGAGCGAGTGAGCAAGTATGGGCATACTAGGACCTTTAACCACAGCAAATGAATTCCAGGAGCATGCGCCACTTTATGCATCTGGCTTTTATGTGGGCACTAGGGAACAGAACCCAGGTCCATTTAATTTTTTACTAGTAAACAGCTGGGAAAAGTAATAGGGGGTGATGAAATGGATAATGGTTACGTCAGCACCAGACTACACTGTTATTGGGGAAAAAATGAAGCAAGGGGTTGGGGAAATGGCACAGTGGTTAAAAGTGTTTGTTCTACAAGCCTTCTGACAGGAGCTCAGATCCCCAGCACCCAAGTAAATCCTGATGCAAAGGTGTTCATGTACAATCCCAACCTGCCTACGGCAATAGGAGACGGAGTCAGGAGAATCCCAAAGCTCATGGACCAGCCAGTCAGGTGCTCATAGCAGCAAAACAAGAGAGATTGTCTTAAACAAGGTGGAAGAAGAAGGCCAACACCCTAAGACTGTCCTTTGACTTCCATGTGAGCGCTGTAGCAAGGCACATGCCCATACACACATCATATATGCATATACAAAATTAAAACAAGAAAATATAGACAAATGTAGAAGGTATCCACATATACAAGTTATATGTAATACCATCCTGCTTGTTAAAAACACACCAGTGGGAAAAAAAAAAAAAAACAAAAAACACCAGTGCTGCGCACACGCCTTTAATCCCAGCACTTGGGAGGCAGAGGTAGGAGGATCGCCTGAGTTCCAGGTCAGCCCGAGACTCCAGGGTGAATTCCATCTCAGCTTGGGCTACAGCAAGACCCTGCCTCCATCTCCCTAACCCCCCCCAAAAAACTCAGCACTTATTTGTGTAGTTTTAGATTCAGAGGGATGTATAGTAAGCTATTAAACATTCTTACTTTGGGCAGGGGGTGCAGAGAGAAAAGGATAGCTTTCATTTTTTTATTTGATATTAATTAGGTGGTTTAATTTTTCTATAAGTGAATGTATGGTTTTTGTAAATGTTTTGAGACAAGAGTCTCAGTATGTTTCCTAGGCTGGTCTCTAACTCCTGCCTCAGTCTTCAGAGAGCTGGGATTACACTGTGTACCACCATTCCTATCATTAGTTTTATATCTGTTTTTAAAAGAAGAAAAGAGACCACAAATTCATCTACTAAAGATAAGTTCTATTCTGTGAGTTCAAATGACTATGCTGTTCTCATTCATAAGTGTAACTTTATTAAGACAAAAGAAATTATTCCTTTCTACATCTTTCTGAGAAACTACTATAGTCACCACTGTCTGCTTTATAAAACCATTTGTAAACTGAGAAAAAGACTAATAAAAACACAAACCACCCCATGTCTAAAATCTTCCAGAAGAAACCCGTTCACTGCCTGTATTACATTTGGTCCACACAACTTCTGAGACACCACACAAAGCACTAGCCATACAACTTCCACCAGCATAACTATGTGGAGCACACAGAACAGCTAGTTAGCCAGGCCTGGAGCAGACCCTGCGGCAGTGGAGGAGGACTACTGAAGTTACAGGACCAGGAGTAAAACCCAATTTGGGACTTGAAGGCACTTTACTTCCTTTCACACCTATTCTTTACCCAAAGGTGCTCCTTAAGATAATCCTAAACAGGGCTGTTTGTTACATATACCTACAATAGCTTTATGAGGTGGCACTTAATAGACATACAAGCAAATGCTACTTGGGAGTCTTAGATGGACTCACAATGCCATCAGTATATGTGAAAACTCACTTTTTTTATAGGAGAAGAAATGAGAAAATTCAATTCGAACATTCTGCTTTAACCACACAGAACTTTTGAAATCTAGGTGTCAAAAAAATCAAATGTGAAGTGACCATGATTAAAAAAAAAAAGGCTTGAGAGGTTACAGCTGATAAAGGGTATAAAGAAATGAAGGAACAATTCACTTTTACAAAACTCCAGTTCACACAATGGTCGCACAGTACTCCAAAGTGCAGTAGACATGACACCTAAAGCCAAGGCCTACAACTACCTGGGCCTCCAGCTTTTCAAAAGCTGCTCACTCTGGTCTACAATCCCAAGAGCCAGACACATCTGGGGGCTTTCTTTCCTTCCATTTCTATCAGAGGAGTACAGCCAAGCACACACCACTAGCCATGGGGCTCCACTGTTCTGTGACACTTTAGGAAGGGTGCCCTACTCAGGGACCACACGGTCACCACCACATCTGAAAGCACATTACCACTGTTTACTAACACTAACCAGTATGTCATTTTGCCCAAAGCAAAGCAAAGCAAGCATCATGCTGAAGACCGCTGGGTGACAGCAGCAGCACAGGTGAGGAGCTCGGGTCAGGCACTCCTGCCTCCAGGTGAACTGAAGTTGCAGATCACCAGTTCCAGCTCTAATCTGACGCCCGCCCCCAGATCACGTGGCTACCAAGTAACTCTACCCAAACTGACCTTTCAGGGCTCAGGGAAGTGACTTTTTTTTATTATATGGCACAGTTTGGCACAGTTATGTCTTTAGTCTTTGGGGTACTTTTATACTGTCCAAGAGTAGTATAATGTTTTTCCTTTTTTTTTCTTTAAAAACAGATGGCCAAACCAGGACATATACTAAAAAAAAAAAAAGGAAGGTTACTTACCTGAGCCCTAACATCCCAGCTACCATGGAATCCTGTTGGAGCTGTCTACAGAAGCAAGGTGTATTCTGGGGAGTCACATGTCACATCAAAGCAGGAACTGGTGAGTCTGTATTTTTATGGAGCCTAAAACAAAGAAAATCGTAAGTTGAAAGTCCCCATTGAGCTGCACGACCTTTTTCCCAGGGCTACTTGGGACATTTTGAAGATAAACACATAAACAAAGTACTGTATTACTTCCTGGTTCACCTAGTTAGAAGCAAAGAATAAACTTCAAATTACTGACACATAATGCACAATACTAATATAAAGAGTTATACTTGTTAGACACTATCAGAAGTCTTGTCACCTCTGAAGGACACTTTGACACTACAAAGCACACCATGAATGGTGATTTCTGGCACCTATTTCTTCCACCACACCATACAGAAAAAAAAAAATCAAGGATGGAATATACATTCAAGAGGACATGCAACATCAAAACTTCATCTCAAAAGATACAGAAAATCCAGAAGCAGTCTTCCTTCTTTTCCAAGCAGTTGAAGTCGCAAGGAGCTGCTATAACATCACACAAAAGGGGCTTTAATCTGGAGATGGGAAATGAAGTGCTCCAGGAGATCCAAAGCTATCGTCTAAAACATACAAGCTTATTTCCCAACAATTGTTTTTAAGTCTCTCAGATCAGTAAATCTCATGTCCAACAAATGGAGTTATTAATTTCATAGTACTTTCCTTTGTGGCTGTTAACTTTTTTTTTTTTTTTTTTGATACAGGAGCTATGTTTAAAGCTGGCCTCAAATTCATGATTCTCCTGCCTCAGCCTCTCTTGCTTTTGAACTGCCCCGTATTAGCTGATTTCTGATACCTGACTGGCCCAACAATAGCACTTTTACCTTTAAGAAGAAAAGCGAAACTTAAGAGTCTACACCTGCTGTTAGTCACAGTTACTCATGGGATCAAATCCAGAGGAAGGTAACAGCAACCACATCTTCTGCAGCTGCTTGCCAGCTTCCTAAGAGGTGCCTGCAGTTAGCTTTTGTGGCTCAGTGAAACCTCCTACTTTCCATAACTTCCTTACACAGAGCTAAGTCACAGAATGCTTTGAAACCCCGTAAGTTAATATTTCTTGGTTACCTGGATAATAAAAGTCAAATCAGTATCTTGTTTAGGAAGCCCTGAAAAGTCACCATTTCTCAAAGCTACAAGTTGTTTTACTTACATGCAACTTTATTAGGTGTTTTTTTTTTTTTTTTTTGTGGCGCTGGGATTGAAAGACTTTGCATATATGCCAGGGAAGTGTTCTACCACTAAGCTACATCTTTAGCCTCTTGTCTCACTTATAAACTGAGGGGCTCTGAAAGTTTGAGGTCTTTTAAACTCAGTGTTTCATGGGGAACAAAAGTAAAACATAAAAGAGCATATTTAGGTGAAAGCCGGAAGAAACAGCTCCATACTTTAATTCCCCCCCCCATCACAGGCAGGAAAGCCCACTCACTACAGCTCAGCCAGTAACGAGTCCAGAACGTCTGCAATAGCTGCAAACAGCTGCACTATGGTGGACACACATCCATACGCCAGAAAAACCCAGAAAAGTGTGCCAGAAAGAAGCTAAAGTGAGGTTTTATTTCTTCTGCTCCCCCCACACGCATAGAAGTGGGCGTGCCTGTCTGCTCCAAAATTCTTGAGCTGGCTCAGTGACCCCACACACTGTATCTATACCATCAAGAGGTGGAATCAAGTATTTAAGCCATGGCACCCAAATCAAACTTTCCAACAGAAAGAGAAAGGCAGAAGAGAACCCAAGAAAGCAGAAAACAAGCCGCAGGAGGAAGGCGCCAGTTACCTGGTCTCTACCAGAAATGATGGGGAAGGTACAGCGCTTTGAACAGCAAAGTGACTAGGAAGGTCTCGAAAGAGCACCGAAGACAAGGCCCTTCCCTGGGAAGGGCAACAATGCTCCCTATCCAACAAAAAGATTGTGTCTGCCAGTCACAAGAACCAGTATGCAAGCATGTCACCAGAGCAGAAGGCAATGAAAACAAGGAGGTATCCAGCCACAATCCCCGGAACTCTCCAGTCTAGGACTGTGTGTAACCCTGTGTGCCCAAAACACTGGCTACTACAAATGTCAAACATTTCCTGTGATTCTCTTCTTCCCAGAAATACCTCAGGCAGCCTGGTGACAAACTGCTCTTAACCAATTAAAAGACTGCCACTGACAGTCACCTTTAGAAGAGATTAGGGGTTGCAGGGCACATCATTTATCATGCAAATAGTCCGAGGCATAGTCCGAGGCAGGCACGTTAGCGCTTGAGAAAGAAACTAACAATTTTACCTCTGCTATGCTTTATTCTAGGGTAAAGTCACACATTTCTCACTCCATCTCCACATGGGGGAAGGAATGTTCAGGTGGGCAGACAGACTGGACTCTAGCCAGTTTTTCTTTCAAATTCCATACCTTGCCTCCTTAGATTAGTTCTCACTGAGGCTGAGCAAGCAGAGGAAACAAACCTGGCTAGAAATTATAACCACCCACAAAATGCAAAATTGTATCATAACCCTCCAAATACTGTGATCCAAGTCCTGCCCCAGACATACCTCAAAATTCAGTAAGTACAAAAGTCGAAAGTCGTAGTGAAGGACTAGGGATGCAGCTCAGTGTGGGAGCAACTGCCTAGCATGCACAAGATTGTGGCTTTCATTCCCAGTACAAAAAAAGAAAAAAGAAAGAAAAGTAAAGAAAAGAAAAACAGACAGAACCAACCAACCAACCCCTGGGGGTAAGGCTGACTGCATACATTTTCTACTAGGGAAAACAAAGACCTGGTACTGCAGCTTTAAAACATTAATGGAAAATTCTTTTTTTTTAATTTTCATCTTTTTTAATTGTCCTCATACATGCTAAGTAAGCTCAAGGCTCATTCTTGAGGATATAAAATAGGAGTGTATGATAGATGTAGGTCAGTACTAGCAAGAAAGCCATATAGTTTCTTTAAGCTGTTAGGACACACACTGACTTCAGATGTCACCAGGCACTTTGCAAAAAAAAAAAAAAAAAACACTCTTCTCAAAGATGCCTGCACTGTTTAAAGCCATAAGGGCACAACAAACAGCTAACTGGAGAGGCACCCGAGGAGGGAAACACATTGCCAAATAAAACAAAGTAGAGACTCCAACTTGTCATGTCTCGTGCTCAAATGTAAGAACCTTGGAATTCTTGTCAAACAAGTGAATGAACTTCAGTGATCAGCTACTTGGCTGACCTGCCACAACCAAAGGAACTCATTTTAATCAACTGTACTAATACTAGATTGATTGAACTCTTTAAGTTTCTGACACAGTCAGGTAAGAAAATAAAAGCAAGTATTCCTAAGGCTGATTGGTTTAAGTAGCGACTCCATAAATAAGCGTATTATTCTAATTTCCTGGTGGAAATTCCCAACAGACCTAAAGAACATCTAGATCTGGTCTTAAAAAACAAAAAACAGTATTTCAAAAGGCCCAAGAGGTCAGCTTCATCTTGTTACTAACTGAAACTGCTGAGATTCAGATGACAATTTCAACCACAGACCCAAGGTTCTCCTTTAAAGCAATAATTTCCAATTAGTGCAATTTTACTGAGGCCCCAAATGCTTTATTTATATGATATAACAAAATACTCGGAATTTGTGAGAGACCTACATTCAAGTCACTTAGCACTACACATCAGTGAGTTTGGTTTCATGATCACCCCCACCCCAAATTTGATCCTATCATGCCACTGTTTGGGGTTATGATGCCAAACACTGGAGACAACGTGCAAATGGCTCAGCAGAGCCCATTTGTGTTCCTGGAAAAATAACCAGAAGCACACATCTGCCTGACCATGAGTCAGGAATATCAATTTTGTGGAGGAGCCCGTTTCTGCTGTGACCAATCCACACCCAAACACACAACAGAGGCAATCCGCAAGAATTCCTAGCAAGCTTTGACCCTGGGGGTCCATACTTAGTAATGCAAAAGTCTACCCTGTAGGAGGAATCTTTTCAGAGTACATAATGACTTTAGGTCTTCTTCAGTGCAAAATCTCAGAAACACTGTCACTGACACATAAAAGTCACCTGAATTTCAGTTTGTGTGATTCAGTCATAGCCAAGCTAAAAAGAAAATAAAACTTTCAGAGATTGTCTTCAGAGTCACAGCGATGCGACGAACTTGCCCCAACTGGTGCTGGTGATCCCGAGTGCTCCAGGGCGATGAGAACCCGTTACATACAATGTCCCACTCCACTTATGTAACTGGAAGATCGCCGGCGAAGCGGGGGGGGGGGGGAATGGGAAGGCGCTCATATTCCGAAGCCACAGCACCTCCTCAAAGAACCCGAGCACCCTACGGGCATGCTCTCACGGAAGAGCCTTAGGTGCTGAGAACGCACAGTCCCCTGCCCACGGTTCATGATGAGAGCTATAACCACCTCTTTTATGATGAGTTGTGGGACCCAGGAACACAATGTCTAGTCCTTTTTGTGGGAGGACAATAATCCCCACCTACTTGTTCCTGCTAGACGGAGAAAGGAGCTGATGGACCGACTCGCTCGCAGTGGGGGCAAAAAGTCACGGAATGGGCGAGGAAGAGGGGGAGGCAAAACCTGGAGATGGGGGAAAGCGCGCAGGAGCCCTTGTGGCGCACTCTCCCGACGGGAGGTGGACTGCGCACGCGCGCCGGAGGGGGGCCCCGAGTAACGGGAGAGGGGGCGCGCGAGGGAGGGAGAAGGGAGAGCGCGATCCAGGGAGGGCCGGGGCCGCGGGCGCGCGACGGCCCGAAGCCCCAAGAAGGGCAGGAGCGCGCGCAGCCCCGACAGACGAAGCCCGGGCAACAAGGGCGCCCGCGGAGCAGGGGCCCAGGATGCACGCAGATGAGACGGGCGGGCGGGGAGCGCCATTCGAAGGTGGCTTCGGGGAGATCGAGCCGAGGACGGTCACCCGCGACTGCGCGTGACAGGCTGAGGGGAGAACCGCCACCGGCGGCCGAGGGAGGGGGAGGGTAGAGAGGAGGGACGCCATCCGCCAGCCGTGTCGCCCGACCCCGCGGGCCCCTCCCGCGCCACGTCCCGCCCCTACCCCCGCCCCCCCGGCAAGGGTCCCCGCCCGCGGCCTCGACGGTCCCACTCACAGTCTCTCCTCCTCGCCTCCTCCTCCTCCTCCGCTCGGCGCGGCGGCGGCGGTGGCGGCCATTTTCCGGACGGCTTTTACCACAGCCCTCTCTCCGAGAGGAGGGAGCGCGCGCGCCGCCGACGCCGGGACCCCGCACGGCCGACGTCGCGCCCCGCCCTCCCGGCCGACCAGCGCGCTGCTGCACCTGCGCGCCCGCGCCCCGCCTCCGGTGCCTCGGAGAGCCTGACTCCCATTGGTTGCGGCGCCCAGTTTGGGGTGGAGACTTAGCGGGAACGCCCCCAATTGGCAGGAGTTTCTGTCTGTTTCGGCCAGGGAAAAGGGGGCGGACCCCCATCCAACTGAGGATTGGTTGCCTTCTGCTGTCATTTGAAGAGGAGAGGCGGCTTGAGCCTAGAGGGGCTGGTTTAGTGGGCGGAATTTGAATACTAAGGATTAATAGACCCTTATGGATGCTGGGGCCAGCGAAGGCCTAGGCTCTGAAAGCCCTTTAGCGATGTCCTGCCGAGCAATCGACCCACTGTTCACAAACGCACCGAGTACGCTGCAATAAGCTTTTCACGGGACCAGCATTTTCTTAGTATCATTACTTTCAGTAAAAACAGCGAAGTTGCTTGCCCTGGAAACTGACGTTGTTCCAAGTCAAGAGACTTAAGAGGCCTATCCATTGCATTATTCCACTTGAATCGGCCAGGTGCCACACTCTCTTAGGGGCAGGGAATAAACTGACAAACATCACAGTCTTCGCAAAATTCTAGGGTGGAAAGATGGTGCGTACCAAGACCACGTGCCACCTGTCAATGTTGGGTCTCATGGTTTGGTGGAAGTATGCATAAAGGGCAGTGGGACCTCAGAAGCAACACTTAGCAGTGTTTAGTTAGAGGATAAAATTTGGGAGCTGAGATCCAGCCATTCTGCATAGGGAAAGGCTTAGGCAGTGGAGTGTTCAGGACAGGAGCATTTGTTAAGGAAACCTTACTCAGATACAGTCATCATGTAATCCATCCAATGGTCATTGTGCTTGTCTGATGCTTAACAAGAGACTTTCAGATGAGATTTAACTCCATCCCCGTCCATTTATTAAATACCTGCTGTGTACCAGGCATTGTTCCAGGCTCTGAGTGCAAAGTACTGAACAAGAATGTGAACTAGCAGTTTTTCAGGAAAAAAATCAAACTAAACATACAAATAAGGGCTGGAGAGATGTCTTAGTGGTTAAGGCATTTGCCTGTGAAGCCAAAGGATCCAGGTTCGATGCCCCAGGACCCATGTAAGTCAGATGCACAAGGTGGCACCCGCGTCTGGAGTTTATTTGCAGTGGCTGGAGGACCTGGCGTGCCCATTCTTTCTCTTTCTCCTTTTCTCTCTCCCTCTCTTTCTCTCAAAAAAAGTTTAAACAGACAAATAAGTACAACTTATAATTTTACATAGAGATAAGGGCTTTGAGATAGATAAAGTGTACACGTATACTAAAATCGGAACAATTCAGAGATTAGCATGTCCCCTGCGCGTTCCATAAAAGAGGGAGAGAGATAAAGAAAGGCTAAAAGGAATGCTGTTTACTTATCAACTGGTTTTTGTTCTCATATCATTCCCCATATGACTAACTGTGGAAAAACACCCTGGGAAAGTTCAAAGACTCTGAGGAGGGACCTCTTGAGACTTAAAGATGCCACCAGGAGAACTGGGAGACTATTCTGAGATGAGAAGCCCTGGAAGGATTTTGAGTCAGAAGCTGACATGTTGTAAGTAGAGAGTGGAGAACTGTCTATGGTGGACACTAGGGAAAGAAACCAGTCCAGAGACCCTGGCGACAGTTGAGATGAGAGATGATAGCTTTAACTAGGGTGGTAGCAGAGAAAAGTGTGATCGTCAAGATATATTTTCAGGGCTGGAGAGATGGCTTAGTGGTTAAGGCATTTGCCTGCAAAACCAAAGGACCCAGGTTTGATTATCCAGGACCCACATAAGCCAGATGCACGAGGGGCACATGCATCTGGAGTTTGTTTGCAGTGGCTAAAAGCCCTGGTGTGCCCATTCTCTCTCTGTCTGTTTCTCCTCTCTCTCTCTCTCTCTCTCTCTCTGCTTGCTAATAAATAAATAATTTTTTTAAAAAATATATTTTCAAATTTGAGGTGTGGGAGAGATGGCTTCCTGGTTAAAGATACTTGCTTGAAAAACCTGCTGACCCAGGGTCCAATTCTCCAGACACTCACATTCATTTGCAGCTGCGAGACTCTGACATGTGCTTCTCTCTCTCTTTCCCTCTCTCTGTCTTTCTCTCTCTCTCTCTTTCACATACACACACTTGCAAGCAAAAAAAAAATTTAAAAATGAAAAGAAAGGATTGGAGGGCTGGCTCAACAAGAAGAGGTAGTTCAAAGGAAAGACGAGAGTCAAGTTTTGGGCAGGTTCACCTGAGTGAATGGAAAACTTTTCAGAGATACACATCAAGAAGTCCCCTTTGGCTGTATTACCCTTGTGGTGCAGCTCTAATAGTGTGTAAGAGGAGCTGTTGAGCAAGTGGTGGCAAGTGTGAAGCTAGAGTCTAGAGCTTTACCACAAGCAGTTGCAAAAGGAACAGCAGAATAAACCTGGAGAGTATAGAAAAAATAAAACAAGCAGAAATGAACGAACTAGAATAGCAAAAACTAGTTCTTTGAAAAACTGAAAAATCCAACTCTAATAAGATAAAGAGAAAAAAGGCAAATTGGGCTGGAGAGATGGCTTAGTGGTTAAGGTGCTTGCCTGCAAAGCCTAAGAATGCTTGTTCAAATCTTCAGGACCCACGTATAGCCAGATGTAAAGCATGCAATGTCACACATGCACACAAGGCAGCACATGCGTCTGGAGTTTGTTCACAGTGGCTGAAAAGCCCTGGCATGCCCATTCTCTCTCTCTCAAAAATAAAAAATAAAAATAAAAGGAAAAGAAAAAGGCAAATTGAAAGTAAAAAGATGGTTAAGCACAAAATGGCAGAGCTTTTAAAAAAAAGGACTTTATGAGCAACTGCATGTGAGTAAATTTGAAAACATAAAATGACTAAAAGCCAGGTGGGGAGATGGCTCACTAGGTAAACATGTAAGAACATTTGCTTTACAAGTTTGAGGACCCCAGCACCTACGTAAAAAGCCAAGCATGGTCATGCATGCCTGTAACCCGAGTACTGAGGAGGGGGAGACAGAAGGATGCCTGCCTGCTTAGCTAGACTAATAGACAAACAGCACAGGCTACAGGCCCAATGAGTGACCTTGTCTCAAGGACGTTAAGTGCACACATTTGTATACACCATTTGCACACACTACAATACTGTATACACCCCAAAAAGAGTAAAATTCTAGAAAAGCCCAGCTTACCAATGCTGACTCTAGAAACAGAAAAGCCGGGACCTAGGAAAATGACTCAGTGGTTAAAGGTGCTTGCTTGCAAAGCCTGCTAGACTGGGTTCAATTCCCAGACCACCCATGTAAGTTGGACAGAAAAAGTGAAAAGTGGTGCAACCATCTGGCATTCATTTGCGATAGCAGAAGGCCCTAGTGCCCCTCGCACAACACAAATAAAGAAATTAAAATAAAAAGAGAAAGAAACAGAAATCATGGATAGAACCCCCCTCAATAAACTCAAAGAAATTTTGTTTAGGGCTAGAAAGATGGCTTAACAGTTAAGACACTTGCCTGCGAAGCCTAAGATGCCATGTTGGACTCTCCAGGTCCCACATAAGCCAGACGCACAAGGTGACGCAAGTGCGCAAAGTCACACATGCACACAGAGTGGTGCACAGGTCTGGGATTTGGTTACAGTGTCTGGAGGCCCTGTAGCACCAATTCTCTCTCACTCTCTCTCTCACATTAAAAAAAAGACCAGTCTGTTGGGCTTGCCTCAAAAAAAAAAAAAAAAAAAAGAAAAAAGAATTTTTGTTTAAAAAATTACCCTCACACACCAAAACGAGGCCCAGGAACCCTTACCAGATGAATTTTGTAAAATATCTAATGATTAGGCAGATCCAATGATACACAGAAAAGAAGGAATTTCTCCATATTTTTTTCAATTTATTGACAATTTTCATACATGTACATTGATCATAATCCCTTCCATTATTTTCTTTTGTCCCCGCTCCTCTCCCAGTGCACCCCTTCTTCTCTCCAATTGCTCCCTCTTCTATGTTAATGCCATTTTGGGCCCTCTGGAGCCATCATCCATGATGACATGCTGATGGGTCCAATGTTGTGCAGATTGTGCAGGTAACAACAGCTGCTGTGAGGTCCTAAATGCAATGGCCGCCTCATGTCCAGAAGACAGCATTCCAAAGCAGTCCTCCCCATCCTTTGGTTCTTTCATTCTTTCTGCCACGTCTGCAGTTTCCCGAACCTTGGAGGGTGTGATAGAGATGTCTTATTAGTGCTGAGCACTCAGCTATCACTTCTCAGCATTTTAATAAGTTTTGGGTCTTCCCAGTAGTCATCGCCATCTGAAAAAAGAAGCTTCTTGAACCAAAAGTGATATTAGAATGGAAATCTATGGGCATGAGCATAAATAGTTACAGGAAAATTTGATGGTTACAACATATCTACTTAGCCTAACAACAAAAATAGCTTCCCCCACACACAACCTATGACCATCTCAGCCACATGCTTTTTGTTTTGTTGTGTTTTTCAAGGTAGGGTCTCACTCTAGCCCAGGCTGACATGGAATTCACTATGTAGTCTCATGGTGGCCTAGAACTCATGGTGATCATCCTAGCTCTGCCTCCCGAGTGTTGAGATTAAAGACATGCACCACCACACCCGGCCAGCCACAGGCTTTTGACTAGGTTTTCAGTACCAAGTATAAATTCCTTCCTTTGGAGAAGGCTTCATGTCCAATCAGAGAGCAGTTGTTTACCACCATAAAAGACATTCCACTATTTCACCAGTGGACACAACTTGTCTGTTTGGCCAGTTGTATAGCTTGCAAGGTCCACTGCTGCTTAATCCACATGTATTTAATTAGAATAATGCAACTATTATAATGATCTGAGGAATATATGACCCATTGTATGGAAACAAATGTGAAAATTCCAGGCAAATGAATGGAATCCAGCAGTATACAATTATGTATCACAGCCAGGTTGAGTTTATCCTAAAAATACAAGGATTGTTTAAAATTGGAAAATCAACCACAAATTTAAGAACAAATCATGAGAAAGAATTTGATAAAATTCAACTTTTGTCTGGAGAGATGGCTTAGTGGTTAAGACATTGCCTGTGGAGCCTAAGGACCCAGGGTTGACTCCTCAGTACCTACGTAAGCCAGATGCACAAAGTGGTGCATGCAACTGGAGTTCATTTGCAGTGGCTAGGGGTTCTGGTGCAACCATTCTCTATATCTGCCTCTCTCTCTCTCTCTCTCTCTCTCTCTCTCTCTCTCTCTCTCAAATAAATAAATAAAATAAGTACAAGTTCTACTTATGACTTTAAAAACAACATAGAGGGCTAGAGAGATGGCTTAGCAGTTAAGGCATTGCCTGCAAAGCCAAAGGACCCAGGTTCCATCCCCCAGGAACCAAGTAAGCCAGATGCACAAGGTGGCACATGTGTCTGGAGTTCATTTACAGTGGCTAAAAGCCCTGATATGCTCATTCTCCCTCTCCTTGAACCCATCAAATAATTAAAAAGTTATTAAAAACAACATAGAGAATGACTAGAACTGCCCAAATCTGATGAAAGGTATTAGAGTAAGCATAATATTTAATGGTGCTAAGTGAAAACAAAGGAAGAAGCAGAGCAAGATATATGATGAAATAGCATTCATGTAACATAAAACATACATATCCTCTATTCTCAACTCATCATTGGCCTTTCCCTGAAAAGAAAGCTTACATTAACCTTATATTTGGCCAGGTGTGGTGGCGCATTCCTTTAATCCCAGCACTCAGGAGGCAGAGGTAGGAGGATGACCATGAGTTCGAGGCCACCCTGAGAATGCAAAGTGAATTCAAGGACAGCCTGAGCTAGAGTGAGACCCTACCTCGAAAGAACAACAACAACAAAAATCTTATATTTGGTGTTAGGATGAAGGCATATAAACCCAACCAGCAATAAAATGCTGCAAAATGGAAGGAGGGAAAAATATTTAAATTAGTCTAGCTACAAAATGAGAAAACAGATTTTTTAAATCTTGGAATAAATTTAATAAGAAATGTCAAAACCTATATAAAACTTTACTGCGATATATAAAAAGTCCTGAAACAAAGGGAGACTACCATAGCCCTGGAACAGAAGAATGAATATAATAAAAATGTCAATGTTTCATAAATTAATCTAGAAATTGTTGGCCCTGGTCAAAATCCAAGAGTTTCTATGAACTGTAACAAGTTAATTCTGGAATGGGAAGAGTAATAAAGATAAGAAGCCAAGAATTTTTTGAAAAACATTGAAAAGGATTCTCTTAAATTCCTTAGATTGAATACAAAAGACTCAAAAGATGCAACTGCATGATTATCACTAACAGAAATACTAAAATACATAATAATCAAAGGTTTTCCCTAGTAGAATTAAATGAAGCTGGGAGTGGTTATACATACCTTTAGTCCCAGCACTTAGGAGGTTGAGATAGGAGGGTTGCCATGAGTTTAAGGCCAGTCTGGGCTAGATAGAGTGAGACCCTACTTTAAAAAATGGGGAGGGGGAATGCTGGAGAAATGTCTCAGCAGTTAAGGTGCTTTTCTACAAGCCTAATGATCCAGGTTTGATTCCCCAGTACCCACATAAAGCCAGATGAACAAGGTGGCACATGCATCTGAAGTTCATTTGCAGCAGCTGGAGGCTCTGGTATGCCCATTCTTCATCCCCCTCTCTCTGCTTGCAAACAAAAAAATAATTTTTTTTTTTTTACATGGGAAAGTTAAGGGCTAGGAAGATGGATCAGTGGTTAAAGGCATTTGCTGCAAAGTCTGCTGGCCAGGATTAATTTCCCAAGTCATCCAAGTAAACCAGACACAAAAAGTGGTGCAAGTGTTTGGTGCTTGTTTGCAGTGTTAATAAGCCCTGGTACCCCTCTACACATGCAAATAAATAAAAACTTAAAAGAAGGGGGATAAAACCAATGGAAAATACAGTATGTGTAGTAATTAGCAAAGCACCAACAACCAGAAGAATTTTTATCTATGTGGAAGATAAAGCACAGACATCCACTCCATTTGTATAAAAGGCCCATGAAGTGATGAGAAGCAAACCTGTTTAGAAGAGCAAACCCGGGACTGGAGGGATGGCTTAGCGGTTAAGCGCTTGCCTGTGAAGCCTAAGGACCCTGGTTCAAGGCTCTATTTCCCAGTACACACGTAAGCCAGATGCACAAGGTGATGCACAAGGTGATGCACGCATCTGGAGTTTGTTTGCAGTGGCTGGAGGCCCCAGTGTGCCCATTCTCTCTCACTTCTTTCTCTGTCTGTCACTCTCAAATAAATAAATAAAATAAAATAAAAGAGGGCTGAAGGGATGACTTAGCAGTTAAGGCACTTGCCTGAGAAGCCTAAGGATCCAGGTTCGATTCTCCAGGTCCCACATAAGCCAGATGCACATGATGGTGCACACATCTGGAGTTTGTTTGCAGTGGCTAGAGGCCCTGGTGCACCCATTTTCTCTCTCTTTCTGTAATAAATAAATAAATAACAAAATATTAAAAAATAAAATAAAAAGAAATCTAAAACATAAAAAGAGCAAACCCAAACTGATAAAGCCCAAGTTGACCTCAAAACTCACTATGTAGTGGAAGATGACCTTGAACTCCTGATTTTCTTACCTCCAACTCCCAAATGCTGGGATTATAGGTATGTGGTTTTGTGTGTTGCTGGGGATTGAACCCAGGGTGTGCTTATGCTAGGCAAACACCCTACCAATTGAGCCACATCTTCAGCCCCTGAAATTTTTTTTAGGGGTGGGAAAGGAAATCTAATGCATGAGTAGCTGGTCTATGTGAGATCCTGCCCCCCCCCCAAAAAAAAAGTAAAACGAACCTCAGTACTTTCCAAAATGTAGAAATCATATAGATTACTGTCTCTGGCAAAAAATTATATATATATTTTACTACATATATATGTAGTAAAAATTTGAAACTAGGAAAAAAAGGATAAGAAAAAATAACACAAAACTAGAATACATTTTCCACTTGAACTTTTTGAGTGTGTGCAGTATGTGCAGTGTGCTGTGTGTGTATAGTGTATGCACGTGTGCGTGCAGATCTGAGAGCCCCATGCACACGTATGTGGAGGTCAGAGGAGAAGATCAAGTGTCTCTTCCTCTTGTTTGCTTGAAATAGAATCTCTCAGGATGGAGAGATGGCTTAGTATTAAGGCATTTGCCTGTAAAGCTAAAGGACCTTGATTTGATTCCCCAGGACCCACGTTAGCCAGATGCACAAGGTGGCACATGCGTCTGGAGTTTGTTTGCTGTGGCTGGAGGCACTGGCACGCCTGTTCTCTCTCTCTCTCTCTTTCTCTCTCTCTGTCTATCTGCCTCTCTCTCTCTCATAAATAAATAAACAAATAAATGTTTTAAAAAAACAGAGGCTCTCACTGAAGCATCCTTGAGACGAAGCTTCTCACTCAGCCCAGAGCTGCCATTTTTGGCACTGGCTGGCCAGTGAGCTTCAGGGACTCTCTTGTCTATTACTTGCTGAGCCATTTCCTCCCTTTCCCCCTCCCATTTCTTTCCTTTTAGTCTCAAAACACTAAAAAATAAGCTGGGTGTGGTGGTGCACCCCTTTAATCCAATCACTTAGGAGGCAGAAGTAGGAGGATCTTTGTGAGTTCAAGGCCAGCCTGGGACTACAGAGTGAGTTTCACATCAGCCTGGGCTACAGTGAGAGCCTACCTCAATCCCCGCTCCCCCAAAACACACTAAAAGGACTGGAGAGATGGCTTAATAGTTAAGATGCTTGCCTGAAAAGCCAAAGGACCCAGGTTCTATTCTCCAGTTCCCACATAAGGCAGATGCACAAGGTGGCGCATGCATCTGGTGTTCGTTTGCAGTGGCTAGAGGCCCTGGTGCACCCATTCTCACTCTCTTACTCTCCCTCTCTCTCTGTCTCTAATAAATAAATAAATGAAATAACTCTTAAAAAAACTAAAAATCTAAAAAACCTTAAAATCACAAATAGTGCAGTGCATATATGAAAAAACAAATACATTTGATTAGTATATTTATGGAACTAAGACAAAATATTGTATTTATAGCGAAGAATATTATTGTAGCTATAAGAATGTTATGTAAATAGCCGGGCGTGGTGGCGCATTCCTTTAATCCGAGCACACGGGAAGCAGAGGTAGGAGGATCACCATGAGTTTGAGGCCACCCTGAGACTACATAGTGAATTCTAGGTCAGCCCGGGCTATAGTAAAACCCAACCTCAAAAAAGAAGTAAAGATAATAGGGTAAAGCTTTCAAAATTCTAAGAAAAAATGGATTTCAGTATAGAGTCTTCTACTAGCCAATAGAATAAAGTTTTTGACATTAAAGAACTAAGAAAATTCATCTCTTAAACATATTTTTCAGAGGTACTTGAGGATGTGCTAAAGCAAAACAAAGGTGTAAGCTAAGAAGGAAGCAGTGGGATCCACAAGGCAGTGGATCTGAGCCAGGAAAGGAGTGACAGGAAATGCCAAGGACGCCAACTGGGCAGAAGGCCTGGCTGGTGATTGGCCCCTGTTGGAAGAAGAGAATGTCAGGCTCTGAGGGAAAGGAGTCCAAGAATTAAAAGCAAAACAAATGTGTGTTTGTGAATGCAACATGTTAGATTGTGTGACTGGGAGTTTGAAGAAATTGGGTTTGCTGATAATAAATTGTACCAGAAAAATAAGGGAAAGCTATTAGAAAAACCAAGGGGAAAGAACTACAAAAAGTTATTATGTTCCAAATCAGAAGCGCAGTAAAATTCATCATAGTTTCTCCAGCTGATCGGATTTAAGAAAAGAGATTACACCGTATCTTGGTCATAGCAAAGTTCTCCTTTCAAACAGCTCAGGAATCATCATATTAGCCTACACAGAATGAAATATAATCCTAGCTTCCCTCCTCCTCTTCTTTTTTAGTTTTTAGAACAAAGTCTCATTCTGTAGCCCAGGCTGACCTCAAACTCACAGCAATCCTCCTGTCTCAACCTCTTGAGTGCTGTACTTATATGTATCAGACATCACACCCAGCTTTCTGCTGTTATCTTCAGTTCTTGTGACATTTAGTAGTACAATTTAGCGTCTCATACCTCTAACTTTCCATAGTGATGTTATCTTTGACCATTTTGTACCAGGTACACTTTAATTTCACTTTGTCCGGGTTATTATTTCATAAAGATACAAAGATCATCACTAAAGGAGAGGTGGAAGCATGGGAGACAATCGAACAAAAGTATGTTTGAGTTTAAAGGGCCTCAGTAAAAGATGCCCATTTCCCCCTACCTGAGTGTGGTGGAACTTGACAGTGTAATTCTAAAGTTTATCAACACACACACACAAAGGGTGGGGGGGAGAAAGAGAGAGATCAGCCAAGACTCAATAACACCGAAACTTCACTGTAACTAGAAGTCTCAACATGCCATGAAAGACAGTAATGAAACAAGACATCAATATTCAAAGGGAGCTGGACACAGTGGCAGTTGTACATCCTCCTTCTGCCTTGTTGGCAAGCCTGGTTCAACTCCAGCACCCACATATTTCCCTGTGAGAGTCAGAGAAATCTTGATGTGGTCTATGGCCTAGTTCTGGCCAATGACAAGTGCAGTCAAGTCAAGCAGGCGCTTGGGAGGAGGTGATGCCATTTGCTCCTCCCGGGGAGAGTTAATTAAGCCTAAAGGAGTCGTCTCATGGTGGCCATAGCTCAGTTAGCCACCGAAAGTATCTTTATGGGACCTTGTAAGATTAGAGGCTTCATCGTTCTCTGTCATTTCCCAGTTTGGGTTTGCAGTTTTGTTCTCTTATTGTCTTCCCTTGCTTAGGTGGACTACTGTTTATCTCTCTGTCCTGTTCCGAGTGCCTGAGCAGTCAGTTCTGGTATTGTTTCATTTCTCTGTTCTGCATTGACTTGAGACTTCCTCTGCTCTCATTGTTGTACATATTTTGCAACTTTTTCTTTAATTTTCTCAAACTGAAGTTTTCAAAAGGGAGTTAAAATCCTGAAGGTTGATCTCTTTTGCCATTAAATTTCTATTCTAGAATGTGTTCTATATTATTTCTTTTCTACTTTTTGTTTTTTTAATATATTTTATTTATTTGATACAGAAAAAAGAGGCAGAGAGAGAAAGAGAGAGGAAGAGAGAGAGAGAGAGAGAGAGAGACAGAATGGGCATGCCAGGGCCTTCAGCCACTGTAAATGAACTCCTATACATGTGCCCTCTTGAACATCTGGCTTATGTGGGTTCTGGAGAATTGAACTGGGATCCTTTGGCTTTGCAGACAACTGCCTTAACCGCTAAGCCATCTCTCCAGCCCTCTTTTCTATTTTTGAAACATCTTGAGTGTTTTGACTTAATATTGCTCGTTGGTTCTTCCGTGACTCCCTTCTGCCATGATGCTAAGCAGGAAATGTTCTGTAGTGTGGGCTTGAAGTAGCTATTTATCAGTTAGGCTGCCCTGCCAGAGAAGGAAGAGTTGAGGGGTGTATTTATGTGTGTCCGCATGCACATGAGTGTGTGCAGGGTGGAGAGGTACGTGGTGCATTTGAGTGTGGAAGCTAGAGAACAACTTCTTGTGTCATTCCTCAGGTGCTACCCACCTTCTTTGAGACCAGTTTTCTCATTGGCCTGGAACTTGCCAAGGAGGCTAGATTGGCTGGCCAGTTTGCCAAAGGGCTCTGCCTGACTCCCCCGCGAGTGAAAGATTTTTTTATGACTTTATTTGGGGCTGAGGATGTAACTCACTCAGTTGGAACTGTGCTTGCCTGGGATGCATGAGGCCCATATTTCATATAGGCTTGATTCTAAGTAAAATGAATGATAGCAATGATATAAGGGATAAGAGGAAGCAATTATAATTATTTGTTATAAGTTACTCACACTACCTATGAAGTAGTATGGTAGTATTTGAAAGTGAGAGCCAGGTATGGTGGCGCACGCCTTTAACCCCAGCACTCAGTTGGCAGAGGTAGGAAGATCACCATGATTTCCAGGTCACCCTGAGACTACAGAGTGAGTTCTAGGTCTAGCCTGGGCTAGAGTGAGATCCTACCTCAACAAAACAAAACAAAACAAAACAAAACAAAACCAAAAGAAAGTGGGCTTGTATTGATTAAATATGCATATTACAAACTACAGGACAAATGCTAATTTAAAAAAGAATTATAGAGCCAGGTGTGGTGGCATATGCCTTTAGGTCCAGCACACGGGAGGCGGAGGTAGATGAACTGCTGTGAGTTCAAGGCCACCCTGAGACTACATACTGAATTCCAGGTCAGCCTGGACTAGAGTGAAATCCTACTTCAAAAAAAAAAAAAATAGGGCTGGAGAGATGGCTTAGCGGTTAAGCGCTTGCCTGTGAAGCCTAAGGACACCGGTTCGAGGCTCAGTTCCCCAGGTCCTACGTTAGCCAGATGCACAAGGGGGTGCACGCGTCTGGAGTTCGTTTGCAGAGGCTGGAAGCCCTGGCACGCCCATTCTCTCTCTCTCCCTCTATCTGTCTTTCTCTCTGTGTCTGTCACTCTCAAATAAATAACAAAATTTAAAAATAAAAAAAATAAAAAATAAATAAAATAAAAAGAAAGAAAAAAAAAAGAATTTTAGGCTGGAGAGATTGCTCAGTGTTTAAAGGTACTTGCTTACAAAGACTGATGGCCCGGAACCAATTCTCCAATACCCATGTAAAGCTAGATTCACATAATGGCACATGCTTCTGTAGTTTGCAGTGGCAAGGAGCCCTGGTGCAATGACAAATATAATTTAAAAAATTGTAAGTAGCCAGATGTGTTTTGCACATCTGTAATACCAGCACTTGGGAGGTGGAGATAGGGTAATCAGGAGTTTATGGTCATTTTAGGCTATTTAGGGAGTTGGAGGCCAACCTGGGATCGCCAAGAGTTTGAGGCCACCCTTAGACTACAGAGTGAATTCCAGGTCAGCCTGGGCCAGAGTGAGGCTCTACCTCAAAACAAAACAAAACAAAACAAAACAAAACAAAACAAAACAAAACAAAATAAAACAAAACAGGCATAACCAATATGCTAAGGCAGGAGACAAATGGGATCATAAAAATGCTTCACTAAAACCACAAAGGGAACTGGGGAGATGGCTCAGTGGTAAAAGGCACTTGCTTACAAACCCTGCAGGCCTGGGTTCAATTCTCCAATACCCATGTAATGCCAGATGCACAAAATAGCACAGACACAGGAATCTGGAAATTGTTTGCAGCAGCAAGATGTCATAGTATACTCATTTTCTTTTTAATTAATATTTTTATTTTTATTTATTTATTTATTTGACAGAGAAAGAGGGAGAGAGAGACAGACAGACAGACAGACAGACAGAGAGAATGGGCATGCCAGGGCCTCCAGCCACTGCAAACGAACTCCAGACACGTGTGCCCCCTTGTGCATCTTGCTAACATGGGTCCTGGGCAATTGAACCTGGGTCCTTTGGCTTTGTAGGTAAATGCTTTAACCACTAAACAATCCCTCCAGCCCAGTATACCCATTTTCTATCTCCCTCCCTTTGTCTCTCTCCTCTCTTCTTTCATATTCTCTCTGCTCATTAGTAAATAAAATATTTTTAAAAACCACAAAGGGAAGAATAAAAAAAGATAAAAGATGAGCAAAAATGAAACCAGTCCCAAATATGATATATATATATATATATATTTTTTTTTTTAACCTGGTGACTTAGGAGGCCAGGCTGCCTGCATCATTAAGTCCTGCCACCCTGGTGTTCTTTTTATTATTATTTTTTTATTAACAATTTCCATGATTGTAAACAATATCCCATGGTAATGTCCTCCCTCCCCCCCACACTTTCCCCTTTGAAACTTCACTCTCCATCATATTCCCTCCTCCTTTCAGTCTCTTTTATTTTGATGTCATGATCTTTTCTTCCTCCTATGATGGTCTTGTGCAGGTAGTCTCAGGCACTGTGAGGTCATGGATATCCAGGCCATTTTGTGTCTGGAGAGGCACGTTGTAAGGAGTCCTACCCTTACTTTGGCTCTTACATTCTTTCCACCACCTCTTCTGCAATGGACCCTGAGCCTCGGAAGGTGTGATAGAGATATTTCAGTACTGAGCACTCCTGTCACTTCTTCCCAGCACCATGATGCCTTCTGAGTCATCCCAAGGTCACTGCCATCTGAAAAGAGAAGATTCTCTACCAAAAGTGAGAGTAGCATTAATATATGGGTATGAACATTAAGAGAAGTACTTACTGGGAAGTTTGGTGAGCATAGTATATACATTTAGCCAGACAGCAGCAGACGTTACACCCCTAGGGCTCATGACTACTCCCATTTTAGGTTTTCAGTATCAGGGATGTATTCTCTCCCATGGAGCAGGCCTCCAGTCCAATTAGAGGGCAGTTGGTTTCCACCATGACAGACGTGCCACTATTGCACCCGTTGGCTCATTTGGCCTGGCTGGCCAAATATAAGGCTTGCAGTGTCCACTGATGAGTATCTTCACTGGTGATTTCTCTCTCTCCCATTGAACTGCATGCAGAATGGCTTCTTCCAGCTTTCTGTCAGCTGGTCTACATGGAGGAGGTTATTAGCTTAGTTCCAGCAGGATTTCTCAGTGGCCTTGCAGCCAAAGTATGTGGAGTCTTCAGCAATAGGGTCTTACCATCTATTACTGGTGGGAAACCAAGGGCCTCAGCAATGCCCTGTAATGCTTGGGGGGCATCAGGAGCCTCCCTGGCCAAGAACTCACTGGAAGGTATCCCATCCCTGGTACGGAAAATTTTCTACTAATAATCTATGGCTTCTGGGTGTTTCATTGTCCAAAAAAGTAGGTTTCCATATGATTTACCAAATATGATAGCTATTAATCCAACTATAACAACCACTTTAAACATTGATAGTAAATATAGATATACAAAATGTACAAATTAAAAGACAGATTGCCAGAGTGCATCAAAATCATGACCCAAATATATGCTATCTACAAAAACTCCACATAAAATAAAAAGACACACTAAAAGTAAATAGATGAGGGCTGAAGAGAGTGCTTAATGATTAAGGCATTTGCCTGCAAAGCCAAAAGACTCAGGTTTGATTCCCCAGGTCCCACCTAAGCCAGATGCACAAGGTGGCACATGTGTCTGGAGTTCATTTGCAGTGATTGGAGACTCTGGTATACCCATTTTCTCTCTCTCTCTCTCTCTCTCTGTGTGTGTGTGTGTGTGTGTGTGTGTGTGTGTGTTTCTCTGTCTCTCTCAAATAAATAAATAAGTAAATAAAATACAAAAAAAGTTAATAGATGAGGGCTATGGAGATGGCTCAGCAGTTAAAGGCACTGGCATGGGTTCAATTCCCCAGCACCCATGTAAAGCTAGACACAAAAAGTGTCACAAAAGCATCCAGATTCTGACAGACAGAAAGACAGGCAGACACACACACAAACACACACACACACACACACACACACACACACACACACACACACACACACGGGTAAAAGGAAATAGATGAGGGCTGGGCTGGGTAAAGCTTAGGGGTAGAGAACTCTTCAGGTCCTTGGTTAATGATCCCCCAGGATCAGAAACAAAAACAGTACATGAATGGAAGTGAACATATATTCTGTGCTAACACTAATAAAAAGAAAACCACAGTAGCTATACTTATTTTAAACTGAGGAGACTTCAAAATAAAGTTACTGTGGATAAAGAGGGATATTACATAATGATGAGAGGCCAACTAATTTCATAAGCACCTAACAACAGTGCATCAGAATATATAAAGCAAAGACTGATAGAACTACAAGGAAAGCCGGGTGTGGTGGCGCACGCCTTTAATCCCAGCACTCAGGAGGCAGAGGTAAGAGGATCATCGTGAGTTTGAGGTCACCCTGAGACTACATAGTGAATTGCAGGTCATCCTGAGCTAGAGTGAGACCCTACCTCGGAAAACCAAAAGTAAATAAATAAAACTACAAGGAGAAAGATGTGTCCATTATCATATTTAGAAATTTCAGCATTTCTCAATCAGAATACACACATTCCATAGAAAGAAAGTGAGAAAGGACATGGTTTAACCCCAGCCAACTGGATAGAACTGGCATAGAGGCAACTGCATCAAACAGCAGGAAAATGCATTCTTCTAACTCTCTCATGGAACACTTGCCAAGATAGATAATATTTGGGCCCAAAACATGCATATCTTAACTAATTTTATGCTTTAACAAATTTAAACAAATTAATACTTTAATAAGTTTAAAAGAATAGATTAATATGATATCTTCACTTAGACCACAATGAAATTAAACTAAAGACCACTAATAGAAAGATAACTGAGAGTTGGGTGTGGTGGCGCACGCCTTTAATTCCAGCACTTGGGAGGCAGAGGTAGGAGGATCACTGTGAGTTCAAAGCCAGCCTGAGACTACATAGTGAATTCCAAGTCAGCCTGGGCTAGAGTGAGACCTTACCATTGGAAAAACAAACAAAACAAAACAAAAAACTACCTAAATACATTAAGATGAACCCACATGCTTGTGAATAGCACATATGTCACAGAAACAAAATCTCAAGAGAATGTACAAAAGATTTTGAACTAATGAAAATACAACTTAAACTTTGTGAAAGTGAAAAATACTTAATGGGGAGATTTCAATATGGAAAGAAGACACAGCCACAATTGATAATCTAAGCTTTCACCTTAGGAAACTGGAAAAAGAAGAGGAAATTAAGTCAAAAGCAACCACATGAAAAGAAATAACAAAAATTATGGCAGAAAGCAATGAAATAACAAATTAAAAAATCAGTGGGAAAAATCTGGGCCTGGTGTAGCTGCTTGTAATCTCAGCTATTCAAGAGGCTAAGGAAGAAGGATTGCCAGTTCAAGGCTTGCTTGTACTACAGAGTAAGTTCATGGCAAACTTAACAAGAGTACCTCAATATAAAAAGAAAAAAAAATAGGCCTGGAGAGATGGCTTAGCAGTAAAGGCACTTGCCTATGAAGCCTAAGAACCAGGTTCAATTCCCCAGAACCTACATAAGCCAGATGCACATGGTGGCACTTGCGTCTGGAGTTTGTTTGCAGTGGCTAGAGGCCCTGGCACACCCATTCTCTCCCTCTCTCTCTCTCTCTCTCTCCCCTCCTCTTTCTTTCTCACACACATAAATAAATAAATAAATATTTTTTGGAATGAAAAGGAAAAATAGGGGGCTGGAGAGATGACTTAGTAGTTAAGGCATTTGCCTGCAAAGCCTAATGTCCCATGTTCAGTTTCCTAGTACCCATGTAAAGCCAGATGCACAAGGTGGCACATGCATCTGGAGTTCATTTGCAGTGGCTAGATACCCTGGTGCACCCATTCCCTTTCCTCTTTCTCAAATAAATAAATAAAATATTTTTAAAAATAATAAAGGAATTCCAGGTCAGCCTGGGCCAGAGCGAGACCCTACCTCAAAAACAAACAAACAAAAATAATAATAAAGGAATAGCATGAGAATCGACATATATGCTCACAAGCTTGATAATCTACATAAAATGGACCAGTTCCTTAAAAGGTACAATCTGAGGGCTGGAGAGATGGCTTAGTGGTTAAGTGCTTGCCTGTGAAGCCTAAGGACCCCGGTTCAAGGCTCGGTTCCCCAGGTCCCACGTTAGCCAGATGCACAAGGGGGTGCACACGTCTGGAGTTCGTTTGCAGAGGCTGGAAGCCCTGGCGCGCCCATTCTCTCTCTCTCCCTCTATCTGTCTTTCTCTCTGTGTCTGTCGCTCTCAAATAAATAAATAAATAAAATTATTTAAAAAAAAAAAGGTACAATCTGAGGCCAGGTATGGTGATGCACGTATTTAATCCCAGCACTTGGGAGGCAGAGTTGAACATGAGTTCAAGGCCACACTGAGATTACATTGTGAATTGCAGGTCACCCTGGCCTAGAGTGAGCCCCTATCTCAAACAACAGCAACAAAAAAGGTACAATCTGCCAAAACTCATACCAGAATCTGAATGACCTATTTTAAAAAATGAACCAGTAATTATATCTATTTAAAAAAATGAACCAGTAATTAATAACTTTCTAAAATGGGAAGAACTCAGCACAGATGGGTTCATTGGTGAATTCTACCTAACATTTAAGAAAGAAAATATATCAATATACCAATTCTCTATGCTTTCTTTCAGAAGATAGAAACTGAAAGGACACCTCTAACTCATTCTATCAGGCCAGCGTTGCCTTAAAGATGGGAATGCAACCAATTTACAGTATGGTCATATATTAAAGTTCCCAATAAAAATTATTTTAAAAACAGAGTTGAGCTGGGCATGGTGGCGCACACCTTTAATCCCAGCACTCAGGAGGCAGAGGTAGGAAGATCACTGTGAGTTCAAGGCCACCATGAGACTACATAGTGAATCCCAGGTCAGCCTGCGCCAGAGAAAGATCCTACCTTGAAAAAATGCTCCCCAAAAAAGGGCTAGAAAGATGGATCAGCAGTTAAAGGTGCTTGCTTGCAAAACCTGACTTCCCAGGTTCAATTCCCCAATACCCATGTAAAGCCAGATTCACAGAGTGGCACATGCATCTGGAGTTTGTTTGCAGTGGCTGGAGGCCCTGCTGTGCCCATTCTCTCTTTCTCTACCTGCCTCTTTCTCTCTTTCTCATAAATAAATAAACAAATAAATAAATAAATAAACAAATAAATAAATAAAAAGAACACAATAAGCATTTAGTAAAGACTGCAACCAAAAAAGTAATCTAAAACCAAAGGGTCTAGGAAGATATCTCAGTAGGCTTGAGGGATGGCTTAGTAGTTAAGGCATTTGCCTGCAAAGCCAAAGGACCCAGGTTCGATTCCTCAGGACCCACATTAGCCAGATGCACAAGGGGGTGCATGCATCTGGAGTTTGTTTGCAGTGGCTAGAGGCCCTGGAGTGCCCATTCTCTCTCTCTCTCACCTTCTTTCTCTGTTAAGTAAATAAGTGAAAATAAAATATTTTAAAAATGCAAGTCCAATCTAATAATCTATAAAAATAATTACACATTATAACTAAGTAGAATTTGTCTAAGTTATGTGAGTCTGTTTCAGCACTTGAAAATGAATTGGTATGGAGTGAAGAGGCAGCCTACAGAATGGAAAATAATTTTAATCAAATGCTCTCAAACAGGAGGATAATATCTAGTACATATTTTGAAATATTTAATTTATTTATTTGAGAGAAAGAGAAAGAAAAAGAGGCAGATAGAGAGAGAGAAAGAGGCAGACAGTCAGAGAGGAAGGGTGTGCCAGGGCCTTTAGCCACTGAAAATGAACTCCAGATACATACACCACCTTGTGCATCTGGCTTACATGGGTGTTGGGGAATCGAACCTGGGTCCTTAGGCTTTGCAGGTGAGCACCTTAAGTACTAAGCCATCTCTCCAGACCTAGAATATATTTTTAAAACTGCAAAAAAAAATGGGCTGGAGACATGGCTCAGTGGATAAAGGCACTTGCTTGCAAAGCCTAATAGCCTGGGTTCAATTCCCAGTAAGCACATAAAGCCAAATGCATAAAGTGGTCCATGCATCTGGAGTTTGTTTGCAATGGCAGAGGTCCTGAAGTTGTTCTCTCTCTGTCTCTCTCTCTTTCTGTTTCTCTCTCTCTCTCTCTCTCATAAATAAATAAATAAATAAATATTTTTAAAACCTGCAAAAAGTTAAACACCAAAACAGTCACCCAATCAATTAAGGCAAATGAACTGAGGATACCATTCTAAAAAGAGTGGATGCACAGGGCTAATAAACATCTAAAAATGTGCTGTGCATCCTTAACCATCAGGGACAAGCTAGTTAGAATTGCTTTGAGGTTCCATTACACTCCAAGAAAACAATTGAGGGCTGGGGGGATGGCTTGGCAGTTAAGGTGCTTGCCTGCAAAGCCAAAGGACCCAGGTTCGATTCCCCAGGACCCACATTAGCCAGATGCACAAGGGGGCACATGCGTCTGGAGTTTGTTTGCAGTGGCTGGAAGCCTGGCAAACCCATTCTCTCTCTCTCCCTCTTTCTCTATCAAATAAATAAAAGTAAAATAAAGTAAAAAGAGAAACCAAGTGACAACAAATGCTGGCGAGCATGTGGGGAAAGAGGAACCTTTAGTCCCTGCTGGTAGAAATGTAAACTAGTATAGCCACTATGGAAATCAGTATGGAGGTTCCTCAAAAGGCTGAAAATGGAACCATTAAATGAGGGCTGGGTGATGGTTCAGTGCTTCCTTGCAAAACCTGCTTGCCCAGTACCCACATAAAGCCAGATGCACAAAGTGCCTGGAGTTTGTTTGCAGTGGCAAGAGGTACTTGCTCTTTCCCTCTCCCTCTCTCCATAAATAAATAAACATATTTTTATAAAATTTTAAAAGAGGCTGGACATGGTGGCACACACCTTTAATCTCTGTGCTCAGGAAGTTAAGGTAGGAGGATCATCTTGAGTTTGAGGCCAGCCTTGGGCTACAGGGTGAATTCAAGATCAGACTGGGCTGGAGACCCTATCTCAAAACAAAATGAAACGAACTGTTAAACGACCCAGCTATGCCGCTCTTGGACATATGCTCTAAGGACTCTGCATGTGACTATAGATATAATTGAACATCCATGTTCATTGCTGCTTTATTCACAATGGCCAGGAAACAGAACCAGTTTAGATGCCTGTCATCAGTAGATAAATAGATAAAGAAAATGTGGTGCATCTAGACCATAGAGTGTTATTTAGTTTTAAAGAAAAATAGAAATTATACTTGAAGGAAAATGGAGGGAACTGGAGATCATTATGTTAAGTGAAATAAGCCACCACCTTTTGCAACAGACTCAGAAAGACAAATACCACATGTTTTTTTCTTATGTGCTCATCCCACATTTGTGTGTGTGTGTGTGTGTGTGTGTGTGTGTGTGTGTGTGTGTGTATGTGTATGATGAAATTAGAAAGGTGACCACGAGAGGGGAAGAAAGAGATCTTAAAGGGGACAATAGAATACATGTTGGTTCATGCCTTTAATCCCAGCACTAGGAAGACAGAAGTTAGAGGATTACCATGAGTTTGAGGCCAGCCTAGGGCTACAGAGTGAATTCCAGGTCAGCCTGGGCTAGTGAGACTCTGCCTCAAAACAAACAAAAAAAGTCAGACATGGTGATGCATGCCTTTAATCCTAGCACTCAGGAGGTAGAGGTAGGAGGATCCCTGTGAGTTCCATGTCACACTGAGACTACATATACCTTGAAAAAAACACAACACACACACACACACACACACACACAAACACATGTAACATGAAAGCAGAAAGAAGTCTATTTGGGGATAAGAAAGGGACCAGCAAGAGGGGACTAAGGTGACAGGCATGGCTGCAGGGCAGGGGGATGAATGAATGAATGAGCACAAACTACAATCAGGGTGGGATATACTTCCTAGGGCGTTGTTAGTCGGGAAGGCTCTTATGCCCACAAACAATATAGCTTAATAACCAAGGCTCTGGGTTCCCCACCAGAGCTAGATGGTAAGGCCCTGTTGCTGAAGACACCACATTCGTTGGCTTCAGGTCACTGAGAAATGAAGCTGGAGCTAAGATGGAACCTCTTCCCTGCTGACTAGCTGTCACAGTGCTGCAAAGTGCTAGGCAACCTGTGTGGGACAAAAGTCATCAATGGTCTTAACAAGCAGTAGACCATGAATGCTTTTACGGCTGGCCAGCCAAGTAAAATGTGCCAACTGATGCAATGATGACATATCTGTTAGGGGGGAAACAACTGCTCTCTGACTGGATTTTTAATTTTTTAAAATTTTTATTAGCATTTTCCATGATTATAAAAAAATATCCCATGGTAATTCCCCCCCCCCCCGCACTTTCCCCTTTGAAATTCCATTCTCGATCATATTACCTCCTCATCACAATAATTTTTTTTAATTAAATAAAATTGAAACTTTACTTAGCAATTTACATAATTCCCTGCCACCACCCTCCTTTTTCCTCCCCTCTCCACTGAACCTTCACTTTTTCCCCCGCTCTATTTCCTCTTCTATGTTGATGTGGTTTTCATCTCCTCCATCATCCATAAGAACTTGTTGGTGGGCCAAGTATCATGCAGGTCTTGTTCAGAGAATGACAGACACTGTGAGGTCATGCATATGGCTACTTGTATGTAGGAGATGGGATTCCAAAGCATTACTTCCCATCCTTTGGCTCTTACATTCTTTCCATCATCTCTTTTGCTATATATGGTCCCTAAGCCATGGAGTGTGTGACATAGATATTTCATTAAGTGCTGAACACTCAACTGTCACTTCTCAGCACTTTGATTTTTTAAAATTATTTATTGATTTATTTGAGAGAGGGAAAGAGGAAGAGTGAGAGAAAGAGAGAGAGCAAGCAAATGGGCACCCTAGGGCTTCCAGCCACTGCAAATGAACTCCAGATGCATGCACCACCTTTTGCACCTGGCTTACATGGGTCCTGGGGAATCGAACCTGGGTCCTTTGGCTTTGCAGGCAAGTGCCTTAACCGCTAAGCCATCTCTCCAGCCCTTGAGTTTTTTTTTTAATTAATTAGAAACTTTGCTGTATGGACAAAGCATGTGTTGGTCCCATTTCCCTCCTCCACACCCCCATTCCACTAATGGGTTTTAAGTATCCCCAGCAGTCACTGCCATATGAAAAGACTGATTTTTCTAGCAAAAAGTGAAAAGAGCATGAATGAATAAATAGAAGGATTTAGTGGGCAATTTGGTAGGAATAATACATCCATGTAGCCAAACAACAGAAGTACCTTCATCCCCTAGGGTTGTGGCCTTCCCAGCCATAGGCTTTTGACGAGGTTTTCAACATCAGGCATGAATTCCCTCCACGTAAAGCCGGATGCACAGAGTGGCACATGCATTCGGGGCTTGCTTGGAGTGGCAAAAGGCCATGGTGTACCCATAATGCCTCTCTCCCTTCCCTCTCTCACCCTATATCTCTCTCTAACATTTTTTTTTTGAGATAGGTTCTCTCTATCTAGCCCATACTGACCTGGAATCCACAATGTAGTTTCAGGGTGGCTTGGAAGTCACAGCAGTCCTCCTACTTCTGCTCCTAAGTGCTGGGATTGAAGTGTGCACCACTAAATCTGGCTAGAGAAAGAATTGGCATGCCCAGACCTCTAACCACTGCAAATGAACTCCAGATGCATGCACCACTTTGTACATCTGGCTTTTTGTAGGTTCTAGGGAATTGAGCTCGGCCAGTGGCTTTGCAAGCAAGCATCTTAACTGCTGAACCATCTCTCCAGCCCCAAATAAAGGTATTTTGAAAATATTTGGGGGGCTGGAGAGATGGCTTAGTGATTAAAGAGTTTGCATGCAAAGCCAAAGGATCCCGGTTCAACTCTCCAGGACACACACAAGCCAGATGCACAAGGGGGAACATGCATCTGGAGGTTGTTTGTAGTGGCTGGAGGCCCTGGCATGCTCATTCTCTTTCTCTCTCTCAAATAAATAAATAAAATATATTTTAAAAAATAAAACAAATATTTTTGTATATGCATACACATGTGTATGTGTATGGGTGTAGTTGTGTGCATGCCATGGAGGTGTGATCAAAGGTCAGAGGACAACTTTTGGGCCAGTCCTCACCTTTCTACTTCACTTGAGGCACGGTTTCTCCTTCTGGATCTTTCTCTGCTGTTGTTCTCTGCTGTGCTCTCTTTGAGCTTCTGGCACATTCGTTTGTGTCTGCCTCCCATCTTGCAGTCAGTGTGCTGGGATTACAGAAACCAGCCACAGCTTCCAGCTTTTCCACTTGGGGCCTGGGGATTGAATTTTGCTCAGGATTGAGAGGTCGGTGCTTTATGCATGGAGCCATCTTTCCGGCCCCCCCAAATAAATCTTTTAATAGTCAGTCTCTCCTCAATGTTATTCCTTGCTTTATGTAGATTGAGCTTCTGACCTATACCATTTCCCTTCTCTTTTTTTGTTTGTTTTTGTTTTGTTTTCAAGATAGGTTCTCACTCTAGTTCAGGCTGACCTGAAATTCATTAGGTAGTCTCAGGGTGGCCTTGAACTCATGGAGATCCTCCTACCTCTGCCTCCTGAATGCTGGGATTAAAGGCATGCACTACCACACCTGGCCATTTTCCTTCTCTTTAAAAAAACTTGTAAGATTTCTTGCAAGGCAGATCTACTGGCAACAAATTCCCCCAATACTTGTTTTTTAGAAAATGTCTGGCCTAGAGCTCACTACAAAGCCAAGACTAGCCTTGAATTTATAATCCTCCTACCTCAACCCCCTCTTAACTAGGATTACAAGCATGTGCCACTATGTCCAGCTATTTATTTATTTATTTTTGTTTTTCAAGGTTGGGTCTCACTCTAGCCCAGGCTAACCTGGAATTTACCAGGTAGTCTCAGGGTGAACTTGAACTCACAGCAATCCTCCTACCTCTGCCTCCGGAATGATGAGATTAAAGACGTGCACCACCACACCCGCACTATTTTTCTTTTTTATCTTTTAAAATTTTATTTATTTGAGAGAGAGAGAGAGGCAGGTAAAAAGAGAGAGAATGAGCATGCCAGGGCCTTCAGCAGCTGCAAACGAACTCCAGACACATGGGTCATCTTATGCATCTGGCTTACATGGGTCCTGGAGAATCATACCTGGGTCCTTTCTCTCTGTAGGCAAGTGCCTTAACCCCTAAGCTGTCTCTCCAGCCCTCTTCTTTATTCTTGAAGGATACTTTTTGTAATAAATAATAAATAAATAATAAATAAATAAAGAATTCGAGGTATTTTCCTCTCAACACTTTAATACTTCACCCTTTTCCTGTTTGTACTGTTGAATGTGATTGTTTCAAAATGGGTCCCTTTTGCCAGAAGAAGAATATAATTTTTTCTGATATTTAATGAGAGAATCTAGTTTAGTGTATGCAGGTAAAACTCACAAAAGCAAGGGAATGCTGCATGATTGGCCACATCTAGAGTTTAAACTTGTCTACAACAGTTTTTTTTTTTTTCAAGGTAGGGTCTCACTGTAGCTCAGGCTGACCTGGAATTCACTATGTATTCTCAGGGTGGCCTCGAACTCACAGTGATTCTCCTACCTCTGTCTCCTGAGTGCTGGGATTAAAGGTGTGTGCCCCTCCACCTGGCTACATCTGTTTGAGATATCCCCATATCACTCAGCAATTCATCAGGCAGAATTCAGGGTTTCCTATTGGGCCCTCCTGGTTCCCAAGGAGGTTTCTAGTTGTCATGATGGATTATGATTCTCTCTACTTCCTGTCTCTCTAGTAGTCACTTCTCTTTTCAATCTAGGTTTGGCTTTTCTTTTCATGTGAAACAAAGTGAAAGGAATGTTGGAGGACCTAACCCAAAATCTTGTACATGCTAAGAAAGTGCTCTACCACTGAGCTATAGTACTAACACATTTCTTCTTTTTCTTTTTGATTTTCCATCTTCATTTTACTCTTTGATTCTAATTTGGTGAGTTATGATTCAAGGATATGATTTTTGATAATTTCACACACATATATGTAATATATTTTGATCACATTCACCCCATTACATTCTCTTGTCTCCCTCTCATTCCAGAAAACCCTTCTTCCAACTAGTTCCCCTTCTTGTTTGATGTCACTTTAAATTTTATTTATTTATTTGCAAAGAGAGAGAGATTATTTATTTGCAAGGAGAGAGAGAAAGAGAGAGAGAAGGGTTATACCACAGCCTCTAGCTGGTGCAAATGAATTCTGGCTTTACGTGGGTTCTAGGGAACGAAGCTGGGTCGTTAGGCTTTGTAGGCAAGAGCCTTAACCCACTTAGCAATCTCTGTAGCCCTATTCTGATTTTTTTTTCCATTTATTTGGAGGGAGAGAAGAGAGAGTGAGCGAGCATGCCAAGGCCTCCAGCCACTGCAAACGAACTCCAGATGCATGCGCCCCCTTGTGTGTCTGGCTTTACATGGGTCCTGGGGAATCAAACCTGGACCCTTTGGCTTTTCAGGCAAGTGCCTTAACCACTAAGCAATCCCTCCAGCCCCCTATTCTGTTTTTTGTTGTTTTGTTTTTTTTTTTTTTTGGTTTTTCGAGGTAGAGTCTCACCTATAATTCACTATGGAGTCTCAGGGTGGCCTCGAACTCATGGTGATCCTCCTACCTCTGCCTCCTGAGTGCTGGGATTAAAGGCATGTGCCACCACGCCCAGCTTGTTTTTGTTTTTGTTTTTTTTTTTTAATCAGTTATATGTCTCTGTATTAACCATACCCCACTGCTAAAAGAAGCTTCTCTGACCAAGGCTGAGAGCAGCACTAATCTATGAGCATAAGCATAAAATTTCGAAGGTGGTTTAATGGGCACAATGCATCCATTTAGGAAAATAACAGCAGTAGGTTCCTTTCCACGCCCTCTCCACCCACAGCTTTTAATCAGGTTTATAGAACAACCTTGTCTTTTTTTTTAATTTTGAAACTGACTCTCACTAAGTTCTTAGGCTGTCCTTAACAGTCTTCCTGCCTTAGCCTTTACAGTAGCTGTGATTACAGGCCTGGCCCACCAAGTCTGGGTTTTAGTGGTTTTTTTTCTCCTTGTTTGGGGCTGAGAATTGAAATCAGGGCCTTGCAATTTGCTAAGCATGCACATTAACACTGAGCCACACGTCTCCCAATGCTAGTGGTTTTATTTATGCTTTTGAATAATAATTAAAACCTTTATTACTTGACTGAACACTAAGCCATCCCTCTTGATAAGATTAGACTTCTTGAAATGATTTTATTTTATTTTGGTTTTCCGAGGCAGGGTCTCACTCTAGCTCAGGCTGACCTGGCATTCACTATGTGGCCTTGAACTCACAGCAATCCTCCTATCTCAGTGCTGGGATTAAAGGCGTGCACCACCACACCTAGCTTGATTTTATTGTTTTAATGTAATGGACACTTAGATCTTAACAGTTTCTGAGTTTTATGTTCCATTTTGGAAGAGCAGCTTCTCAGATGCTTGGCTTTCTCTCAGTTTTCCATGTTCATTCTTCTGACTGCTGCTACACCATGTGTCTGGGTTTGCTAGGCTTTGCCATCAAACATTTTGTCGTAGGTTGTTTGACATAGGTTCTAAAATAGTTCCTCTCAGATAATCACTTATTTCTGAAAGAAATGATTGCATATAATCCAGTTCCCAAAGACATACCTTAGGCCTACCACCATTCTGAGGAATGGCTTAGCTGATCCATCCCTTAGATCCAGTTAATTGAATTATCTGAATTCCTTTTTCTTTTTCTTTTCTTTTTTTCTTTTTTTCTTTTTTTCAAGGCAGGGTCTCACTCTAGCCCAGGCTGGCCTCAAACTCACAGTGATCCTTCTCTCTCTGCTGCCCCAGTGCTGGGATCAAAGGCTGTGCCATGATGCCCATCTTTATCTGGATTCTTACATTTTTATTTTTATTTTTATTTATTTATTTGAGAGAGAGAGAGAAAGAGGCAGATAGAGAGAGATAGATGATGGTGTACCAGGGCCTCTAGCCCCTGCAAATGAACTCCAGGTGCATGTGCACCTTATGCATATGTTTTACATGGGTCCTGGGGAATTAAGCCTGGCTCCTTCGGCTTAGCAGGCAAGCACCTTAACCACTAAGCAATCCTTCCAGACCTGAATTCTTATTTTTATTTATTTATTTTTAATTTATTTTATTTACTTGGTGGCGGGGGTGGGGGTGGGAGAATAGGCACACCAGGGCCTTCAGCCCTACAAATGAACTCTAGATGTATGCGCCATCTTGTGCATCTGGCTTACATGGGTCCTGGGGAATCAAACCTGGGTCCTTTGGCTTTTCAGGCAAGCACCTTAACTACCAAACCATTTCTTCAGCCCTGAATTCTTATTTTTAATTTTTTTGTTTATTTGAGAGAGAGAGATGAGGGTGTGTGCATGCCAGAACCTCTTGCCACTACAAGTAAACTCCAAACGTTTGTGCCACTTTTTGAAGTTTTTTGAATTCAGAACTTCAGGCTTTGCAAGCAAGCACCTTTAATGGCTAAGCCATCTCCCAGGCCCTCTATTTGACCTGCCTGTTCTCAGTAGCTGCTTTTGGTCTGGGTGAACACATATAAATTAAGGGAAAAGCAATATTAGTATCCGACAAAGGCAACTTCAAAGAATATTATATCAAAAATATAACTTTTTTGTTCTTTTCAAGGCAGGGTTTCATTCTAATCCAGGCTGACCTGGAGCTCACTATGTAGCCCAAGGCTGGCCTCAAACTCAGCTATCCTCCTACCTCTGCTTCCCATGTGCTGGGATTAAAGACATGCACCATCAGACCCGGCAAAAGTATAACTTTTTTGAGGCTAGGTCCTATCATGTAGTCCAAGATAGGCCTTGAATTCCTTCTGCCTCTATCTCCTGAGTACTGGGATTACAGGCATGTGCTAGCATATCTTGCTCTTAAAGGTATAATTTTGTGGACTGAAGGACAAAAATCATATAATCATCTCAATAGATTTGGAAAAGGCATTTGAAAAAAATCCAACATCACTTCATGATAAAAATCCTGAAGAAGAGCCAGGCGTGGTGGCACATGCCTTTAATCCAAGCACTAGGGAGGCAGAGGTAGGAGGACCACTGTGAGTTCAAGGCCACCTTGAGACTACATAGTGAATTCCAGGTCAGCCTGGGCTAGAGTGAGACCCTACCTCGAAAAACCAAAAAAAAAAAAAAAAAAAAAAATCTGAAGAAGGTGGGAATAGAAGAAACATATCTCAACATAATAAAGAGTATTTATGACAAACCTATAGCTAATATTGTACTAAACCGGGAAAAAAACTCAAAACATTTCCACTAAAATTAGGAACAAGACAAGGATGTCCACTTTTCCCATTGTCACAGTCAGCATCACGTTGCTGGGATGAACTCCCAAACCAAGCACAGTTTATAGGAGGAAGGGAGTTTATTGAAGTTTACAGATGCAGGGGAGGTACCCTAATGGCCAAAGTTGCCCCCCTTTCACAGGTCCACACACGGAGAGAAAAGCAACCAGCACAGGCACCATGAGCAAGCACACTCCAGGAACCCCAGGCGGAGCTCAAGCGCTCTGCATTTCTTTAGCTGGGAATTCCAGATCTGCCCCAAACACACCTTGGGGCTGGACCTAGGATCCACCCACAGTGACACCAAGTTACAAGTTTAAATAAAACTCCTGAATCTATTGGGGTACATCCATTCAAACTACCATAGCCACTTTAAAAAATATTTGATTTAATTTATTTGAGAGAGAGAGAGAAAAGACAGAGTGAATGAGAGAGAAGGGGTATGCCAGGGTCTCTAGCCCTGCAAAGGAAATCCAGATGCATGCGCCATGTACATCTGGCTTACATGGGTTCTGGGGAATCGAATACCCACTTTTATTTAATGTAGTATTGGAAATCTTAACTACAGCAATAAGACAAGGGATACAAATAAAAGGGATACAAATAAGAAAGGAGGGCTTGAGAGATGGTGCTTGCTTGGAAGGCCTAACAGCCCGACTTCAAATCCCCAGTTTCCATACAAAACCAGATGCACAAAGTGGCACATGCATCTGGAGCTCATTGGCAGTAGAAAGAGGCCTTGGTGTGCCCATTTCCCCCTTCCTCTGCTTGCAAATAAATTAAAAAAATAAAATTTATTAGAGAGAGAGCAAGAGAAAGAGAGAGGCAGATAGAAAATGAGAGAATGGGCATACCAGGTCCTCCAGCCACTGCTAAGGAACTCCAGATGCATGTACCACCTTGTAAATCTGGCTTATGTGGGTCCTGGGGAATTGGACCTGTGTCCTTTGGTTTTGCAGGCAAGCCATCTCTCCAGCCCATAAAAATGCTTTTTTTTTTTTTTTAAATAAGAAAGAGGCCAGGTGTGGTAGCACATGCCTTAAATCCCAGCACTTGGGAGGCAGAGGAGGAGGTCTCTAAGAATTTGAGGCCAGCCTGAGACTACATAGTGAATTCCAGGTCAGCCTGGGCTGTAGCAAAAATTAACAAATAAGTAAATAAGAAAGAAAAATGTCAAATTATCATTATTTGCAGATTATATGATTCCATACATAAGGGACCCTAAAGACTACCAGAAAACTGTTATAGCTGATAAATGCTTTCAGCAAAGTAGCAGGATACAAAATTAATATGCAGAAATCAGTAGCCTTCCTAAAAACCAATAACAAACATGCTGAGGATGAAATTAAGGAACCACTTTCATCCATATTTGTCTCAAAAAAAAATAATAAAGCTCCTTGGAATAAACTTAACCAGGGAAGTGAAGAATCTCTATAATGAAAACTTTAAAACACACAAGAGAGAAATTGCAGAAGACACTAGGAAATATAAAGACATCCCATGTTCATGGATTGGAAGAATCATTATTGTGAAAATGGCAATCTTACAAAAGCAAGCTACACATTTAATGCAATTCCCATCAAAATTCCAATGGCATTCTTCACTGAAATAGAAAAAAAATCCTAAAACTCTTTTAAAAACACAAAATATCCTCAAATAGCCAAAGTAATTCTGAGCTACAAAATATGGCTGATTTTATGCTGTATTATAGAGCCACAGTAACAAAAACAGCATGTTACTGGCACAAAAAGAGACACAAAGATCAATGGGACAGAATAGATGAACTGCCTGTAAACAGAGGCAGTTAAGCCATCTGAGTTTTGACAAAATGCCAAAAATAATCACTTGAGAAAAGATAGCCTCTTTAACAAATGGTGCTGGGAAAACTGGATATCTATATGTAGAAGGATGAAAATAAATCCTTCTCTCTCTCCATGTATAAGAATTCAGTCCAAATGGATCAAAGACCTTAACATCAGACCTGAAACTCTGAAATGGATAGAGGAACAGGTAGGCAGATACCTCAACATATAAGCAAATGCAGTAACTTTCTGAATAGAACCCCAGTTGCTCAGGGAGAAAGACACTGATCAACCATTGGGGCCTCATGAAATTAAAAAGCTTTTGCAGGGCTGGAGAGATGGCTTAGCGGTTAAGCGCTTGCCTGTGAAGCCTAAGGACCCCGGTTCGAGGCTCGGTTCCCCAGGTCCCACGTTAGCCAGATGCACAAGGGGGCGCACGCGTCTGGAGTTCGCTTGCAGAGGCTGGAAGCCCTGGCGCGCCCATTCTCTCTCTCTCCCTCTGTCTGTCTTTCTGTGTCTGTCACTCTCAAATAAATAAATTAATAAATAAATAAATTAATTAATTAATTAAAAAGCTTTTGTATAGCAAAGGACACTGTGAATGAAGCAAAGAGGCAGCAAAAGGAATGGGACAAAATCGTTGTCAGCTACACACATGATAGAGGATTAATATCCAGGACTCAGAAAACTTAATAATAATAATTCAAACAACCCAATTTAAAAAATGGGCTATAAACCAGGTGTGATGGTGCATGCCTTTAATCCCAGCCCTCAGGAGGCAGAGGTAGGAAGATCACTATGAATTGCAGGCCAGCCTGGGACTACAGAGTGTGTTCCAGGTCATCTTGGGCTAGAGTGAGACCATATCCTACCTATATATATTTTTTGAAAAATAAAAACAAAATGGGCTATAGAACTGAATAGAGAGTTCTCAAAAGAAGAAATACAGATGGCTAATAAACATCTATCTACCTCCTTAGCCATCAGGAAAATACAAAGTAAAACTACTTTGAGATTCAATCTCACTCCTGTCAGAATAGCTATCATCCTGAAATCTAATGACAGTAAATGCTGACAAGGATGTGAAACCCTTCTCCTTTGTTGGTGGGAATGTAAACTGATGCAGCCAATGTGAAAATTGGTGTGGAAATTTCTGAGACAGCTAAAATAGACTTAGTATATGCTCCAGCTCTATAGCTGGCCAGCTAGGCCCAATGTACCACTCCTTGGCATATACCCTAAGGGCTCTGTTCATTACTATAGAGATAATTGCTCACCCATGTTTATTGCTGCTCTATCCACAATATCTAAGAAATGGAACCAGCCTAGATTCCATTCAGGTGATAAATGGATAATGAAGATGTGGCATATTTACACAATGGAGTTTTATTAGCTATAAAGAAAAACAAAATTATAAAAATTTCAGGGAAATGTATGGAAAAGATTATACTAATGAAGTAGCCCAGGCCCAGAAAGCCAAACATGGCATGTTCTTTCTCATATGTAGATCCTAGCTATGAATGTTTAGATTTGTATGTGAGCTCAAGTAAAAGTCAACAGTAGAGGCCAGAAAGATAGAAAGGGCTCATGAGGGAGGGAGGAGATGGAGGGCTTAAGGGAAGGGCATAGTAGATATGTAAGTAGAGGGGCAGAATACCAGGGGTCGAATGGCCTGAGTGGGATCAGAGGAGGGGTAGAAGAGAGGAAGAGGTGGGAGGAGGGTCAAAATTTAAGCTGTTATGAATAAGCCATATGGAAACCTACTTCTTTCCTAGCTAATAATATGTGTGCTAAAAAAGAGAGAGTTTGGGCCTGGAGAGATGGCTTGGCAGTTTTAAGGTGCTTGCCTGCTAATCTTAAGGACCCAGGTTCGATTCCCCAGTACCCACATAAGCCAGATGCACAAGGTGGCACATGCATCTGTAGTTCTTTTGCAGTGGCTAGAGGCCATAGCATGTCCATTCTCTCTCTATCTGCCTCTTTCTATTCCTCCCTCCCTCTCACAAATAAATAAAATAATTTTTTTTATTAAAAAACAGTTTAAAAGCGGGGTGTGGTGATACACACCTTTAATCCCAGCACTCAGGAGGCTGAGGAAGGAGGATCACCATGAGTTCAAGGCCACCCTGAGACTACATAGTGAATTCCAGGTCAGCCTGAGCTAGAGTGAGACCCTACCTCGAAAAAACAAACAACAGTTTAAGCAGAAGTATCCCATGGAAGTGGATAATGTTGTACCCAGAAACCATAGATTGTTATTAGAAAAATTTCAGTGCTTGGGTGGGATACCTTCCAGCAAGTTGTTGGCCAGGGAGGCTTATGATGCCACCTAAACATTACAGGCTATTGCCAAGGCTTTTGGTTGCCCACCAAAACTAAATGGTATGACCCTATTGCTAAAGACCCCATATGCTAGGGTTGCAGGGCACTGAGAAATCAAGCTGGAGGGCTGGAGATACAGCTTAGTAATTAAGGTTCTTGCCAGCAAAACCTAAGAACCCATGTCCCATTCCTCGGTATCCATATAAAGCCAGATGCACAAGGTGGCACATGGGTCTGGAGTGTGTTTGTAATGGCTAGAGGCCCCTGTGTTCCCACTCTTTCTATCTGCTTCTCTATCTCTCTCTCATCTCTTAAATAAATAAATAAAATATTTAAAAAAATCAAGCTGGAGCTGAGCTGGAAGCCTTCTCTCTATTAACTAGCTGTCAGGATAAAGCACACGGCCTTTGGGAGAAGAAAGGTCATTTATGGTATTAACCAGCAGTGTATCAAGCTCTATAGCTGGCCAGCCAGGCCAAATGTACCAACTGATGCAATGGCAGCTGACAGTCTGTTATAGAGGAAACCAACTGCTCTCTGATTGGATTTGAGGCCCACTCCACTGGAGGGAATTCATGCCTGGTACTGAAAACGTAGTCAAAAGCCTATGTCTGGGGAGGTCATAAATCCTGGGTGGGAGGCAGGGAACTAATACTATTGTCTGACTAAATGAATGCATTATGCTCATCAAACTGCCATCTAAACACTTATGTTTATGCCCATGTATTAATTCTAACTCTAGCTTTTGGTTAGAGAAGCTTCTCTTTTCAGATGATGGTGACCACTGGAGTATCTCAAAACTCATCAAAGTGGGCCAGGTACAGTGGTGCGTACCTTTAATCTTAGCATTTTGGAGGCAGAGGTAGGAGGATCTCCATGAGTCCGAGGTCAGCCTGAGACTACATAGTGAGTTCCAGGCCAGCCTGGGCTAGAGTGAGACCCTACCTGGAAAAAAAAAAAAAAAAAACCTCACTGTTACACTGTTTACAATGCTGTCTTCCAAACAGAAAGTGGCCTTGATATTCATGAACTCACAGTGGCTGACACTACCTGTACCACGCCTGCATAATAGGAGGAAAAAAGAATGACATCAAAATAGGAGAGAGACTAGTTGGAAAGAAGTGATTTAGTGGAGGGGGGATGGGAGGGGGAAAAGGGGAGTGATGGGAGGGAATTATGATCTTGGTATATTGTCTATATTAATAGAAGTTGTCAAAAGCTTTTTTTTAAGTATAATTTTGGGAGCTGGAGAGATGGCTCAACAGTTAAAACAGGACTGGAGGGATGGCTTCGTGGTTAAGGCACTTGCCTAAAAAGCCAAAGGACCCAGGTTTAATTCCCCAGGACCCACGTAAGCCAGATGCACAAGGTAGTGCATGCATCTGGAGTTCATTTGCAGCAGCTGGAGGCCCTGACATGCCCATACTTTCTCTCTCTCTCTCCCCCTCTCTTCCTCTCCTTCTCTATCAATTTTATCAAGTAAATAAATAAAAATAAAATACTTTTTAAAAGCTAAAAATAAATAAATAAGTAATATTTTAAAAGAAAATTCAGTCCATAAAATGTTTACCTTGAAATTATGAGGACCCGAGTTTGATCCCCAGTGCCCATTGTTTTTTCAAGGCTAGGTGTGATGATGGACTCATAATTCAAGTGTTGGGGAGGCAGAGACGGCAAGTCCCTAGATCTCACTGGTCAGCCAGTCTAGCCTAATAGGTGAACTCCAGATCACTGAGAAATGCCATCTCCATAAAGGTGGATAGCAGAGCTGGATGGCTGGCTCAGTACTTAAGATTGCTTTTGCTATACAAGACTGAGGGCTTGACAGTGCCTGAGACTGCCCGAGTTCGATTTCCCAGCACCTATGTAACTATAGTCCTGAAGGGTTGGAGACTGGAGGACCACAATACTCTACTCCCCCCCCCCCCAAGAAAAAAGGTGGATAGCATTACCGAGGAAAAGCACTCAAGGTTATCCTCTGGCCTATACACACACGTGCAAACACATGCATACACACACGTGCAAACACATGCATACACACACACAGTATACGCAAATTCAATTTTGTCAAGGAAGGGTTCATTTAACCATAAAGTATAATGCATCTTTATGAGCTGAGCAACTTTTCATTCAAGTAAAGAAAGGTTAGTTTGCTCAAAATGATGGTCTCCAAGTCTAGATTGTTGAGCAGTGGAAATGTCTCAAGTACAGACAAGGTGAAAGGGAAGGCTTATCTCATAGGTGATGAGGATATTAATGTATATATTTATGGGATGCAGTGGGATGTTTTTCACACACACACACACACACACACACACACAGGGAACAACATGGATGGAGCTTGAGATCACTGTGTTAAGTGAAATAAGCCAGGCTCAGAAAGACAATAACCGCACAAGGTCTTTCATCAGTAGAATGTTAAAAAAAAGTCAGTCTCACAGAGGTTGAGAGTAGCATGATGGTTACCAGAGTCTTCAGAGAGCAGGAAGAACAGAGAGATGAGAGAAGTCGATCAATGGGCACTAAGTTCAAGTTAGAATGTGAGCAAGAAGTGCTGGTGTGCACGACAGGGTTTCTCTACAATCATTAACAATTATGGGCTGTGCATTGCAAAAAGCTAGAAGAAAGGATTTGGAATATATTCATATAAAGAAATTATATGTATGTTTTTTGAGGTAGGGTCTCACTGTAGCTCAGGCTGACCTGGAATTCACTATGTAGTCTCAGGGTGGCCTCAAACTCAAAGCGATCCTCCTACCTCTGCCTCCTGAGTGCTGGGATTAAAGGCTTGCGCCACCACGCCCATCTAGAAATGATAAATGTTTAAGTAGATGTGTTTAACATGATTTAAACATTATACAATGTATAAATGTTGTAAAACATTATGTTATCCATTAATATGTATAATTTTATGTTGCTGTAGTTTTAATGAATGTTTCACTCCAAATTTCCTATGTTGAAACCTAACTACTAACCTGAGGCAATGGGTTCAGTGTTTAAAGTGGTGAAGAAAGAGAGACCTTGCCTCAAAAAAAGGTGGGAGGTAAGGACTGACACTGAAGTGTTCTTTAACCTCTACACGCACAGCGTAGCACATATGTGCCTGCACTTTCACGTGCAAACATATAACATACCAATCCACAGTACACACACACACACACGAAACCTAACTACCAAGGTGAATGTAATAGGAGATAGGGCCTCTTGGAGACCTAAATGCAATAAGGGCTCCTAGTGTACTTATAAAAAGGGCTCCAGGTCTGGAGAGATGACTTAGTGGTTAAGGCACATGCTTGCGAAGCCTAAAGACCCAGGTTCGATTCTCCAGGTCCCACGTTAATCCAGATGCACATGGTGGCACATACGTCTGGAGTTCATTTGCAGTGGCTAGAGGCCCTAGCACGCCCATTCTCACCCACTCACTCTCCCTTCCTCACTTTGTCTCTAATAAATAAATAAATAAAAATAAATCTTTTAAAAAAAGGCTCCAGTACAGAGGGTAGTGTCAGTGTTGGAAGGTATACTTAGCATGCTCCAGGATCTGGGTTCCTTCCCTAGCACCTCCTCCACCAACAAAACAAAACAAAACCTGTAAAAAGCCCAAAATAAAAGACTCCAGAGAGCTACCTTGTTCTTCTGCCCTTCCCACTCTATGAGGCCTCTAGAGGAGGCCATAGTGGAACAGGCTGTCAGTAGACACCAGATCTGTTGGCATTATAAACTTGGGATTGCCAGCCTCCAGAACAATAAACAGTTCACTTCTACTGCTTGTAAATTAGCCAGTAAGGCTTTTTGTCACAGCCACTTAGGCATACTGTGGCACACATCTCACACCCTTTAACAAGCATTAAGTCAAATGAAGCATAAGCCTAAATGTAAGACACAAAACCCTAGGTGACATCGGTTTTGGTAAGTTCTTTCTTTCGGTAAGACACTAATAGCATGATCCATGAAGAACAGGGCAGTAAGCCCACAGTGGACTAGGAAGGGGCAGCCCCACGACTCTGGGGTCTAGGGTCCCAGGAGAAGGAAACTGAGAAGGTTTTAGGCTGCCCTCAGCTTCCCTGACAGTTCTCCTGAAATCAGGGGTCCTCAGTCAATTATAGGAATGGGATGGGGAGCAGGAATTACATGTGTCTGTATCTTGCATCACACTTCTGATTCAGACTGGGTGTCCTCAAACCTGGAACCTGTCGTTAAGGCAAATCCTCCTTGCTGGGGTCTCCTAAACCTCTGACTTCTGTTGGATCTTGGACCCCCACTGCCCCATGTCTTCCTTGAGTTTGCTAAGCTATATTCTCCAGCAATTCTCCTAGAAACAGAATGTGTGTGGGGAGGGTAAATTTGAAAACTGGCATATCTGATAATTTTTCTATTCTGCCTTGTGATGGCATTAATAACTTAGCTACCGAGAGTCCTAGGTTTGAAATGCTTTTCCTCCAACATAGTTAGGGATCACTGAGCAGGCCTTTGATATGCAAACAAATAGCCCAAGGTCTAGCTCATCTCTCTCACACCCGTACTCCTCAGGAGGCTATAACCCCTCTGCCTTAACCATGCCAAGACCAAGTGCCCTAAGCTTCCTGAAACTTTTTGGGCTGCAAACCAAGTCCTCTGCCTGACCTGACTGCCTATTCCAGAAACCCCAGCAAAGGCAGGACCACTTTGCTGCTGTCCCACATAGCAATGAACTTTGTATTCTCTCTCTCTCTCTCATTTTTTTTTTTTTTGATTTTTTGAGGTAGGGTCTCGCTTTAGCTCAGGCTGACCTTGAATTCACTCTGTAGTCTCAGGGTGGCCTTGAACTCACAGCGATCCTCCTACCTCTGCCTCCCGAGTGCTGGGACTAAAGGTGTGTGCCACCATGCCCGGTATTTTGTATTCTCTTATGGCCACAGCTGACACGTTTATTTATAAATATTCCATAGCCATTCTGACTGCTAACTCTTGATAATGAGCTCTCTGGAAAATGCCTTCCTTTCTTCCTCCCTCCCACCTTTCTTTCTGTCTTTCTCTCTCTTTTTTTTTCTTTTTTTTCCCCTTCTCTTCTTTTGATTAAAAAAATCTTTATATCAATCTCAGTTAGCTCAGGCTGGTTTTCAACTCCCGATCCCCTGCCTCTACCTTCCAAGTGCTGGGATTACAGTTGTGTACTACCACATCTGGCCCCAGAATTTTTATTTTATTTTATTTTATTTTATTTTATTTTATTTTATTTTATTTTATTTTATTTTATTTTATTTTATTTTATTTTATTTTATTTTATTTTATTTTATTGGTATTTTCAGATAAGGCCTCGCTTTAGCCCATTCTGACTTGGAATTCAAATTCACTATATAGTCCCAGGCTGGCCTCAGTCTCATAGTGGTCTTCCTACCTCTGCTTCTGAGTGCTGGGATTAAAGGTGGGCATCATCATGCCCATGCCTGGATTTTTTTTTTTTTTTTGAATTAGGGTCTTGCTGTGTGACACAGACTGGCCTGGAACTTTCAGCAATCTTCCTGCCTCAGCCTCTATGTGTTTGAGTTTCAGGCGTGAGCCACCACACCTGGCTTCTGGAAACTCAAAGAGTCTTTACATTGTTAGCCTCTGGGATCCCGAACAGAGTACGCATCCTGTCCTACACAGGCAGGCTGCGTATGTTCCCAGCATTGCCCTGGTGCAGGGACAATATCACTCTGGTCAATTGGACCTGAGGCCCAGCCCACTGGTGCCTCGCTTTGCCTTCTCTGGAGAGTAAAGCTCCATGTTTTTGTTAGAGTGGGTGAAGTACAGAGGCAAGCAGGCTTGCCTGGGATAGAGGGTTTCAGAGGATACAGGACTGGCAGTGTGGCTAGGAGGGCAGGCTACCCCAGCACCTGACACTCTAGGAGCGATTAGCCACCCTCTGCCCTAGCCCCACTTCCTGGGTTTTTGGCATTCTCTCTACCAGCTTGCCATCTGACTTTGGGAGTGCTGTTTTCCCAACTCCCAGAACAGTGTTGCTGTTGTCTCATCCCTGCCCTCCCCATCACATAGATTTATGACTTTTTTCCGCTCTTCAAGCTTGTTTTGCCCTAGCTTTTCTGGGGCGTAGGACCACATGTGATACGTAGTCAGCCATGTCTGCCTGGAAGTGACCTCTCTGTGTATTTAAGTCCCTGGTAACTCCAAGTGAAACAACTCCAGTGTCCTTCCTATGGGAAGTCAACAAAGTTCATCCATGCAAAGGAATGCTGCTAGGCAGCCGGGAGACACGGTCCAGCACAGCCCCCAGCCGACTGAGACGTTTGGAACTCGTAGGGACCTCCACTCAGGTGAAAGATCCTTGACTACGCAGCAGTAAAGACTCTCAGGAGGACCAGAGTGAAGCAAGGCTAGCAAATGTATCAAGCAGACGTAAGGGATAGCATGTGCTTCATATTAAAGTGCAGATGTCTGGGGGAGAGAGACACTTAGGAAAGGACTTTATGCATCTCCAAGACATGTCTTGAGAGTTCCACTTAGGTGGTTTTATAATGGCTATTTATAGGGTCCGTTGCACAAAGGATGTAATTTCACAGCAGGGTCTAAAGATTAAGCAAACTTTCAGATTCAGTGAAAATGAATGAACTGAGCCAGGCATGGTGGCATACGCCTTTAATCTCAGCCCTGGGAGGCAGATGTAGGAGGATCACTGAGTTCAAGGCCAGCTTGAGACTACATAGTGAATTCCAGGCCGGCCTGGGCTAGAGTGAGGCCTCACCTCATAAAACCAAAAAATAAATTAATGAACTGCTATATTTATTTCTTTTTTTTTAATGAAAGAGAGCACACATGTGTGCATGGGCGTGTGTGTATGTGTGTGTGTGTGTGTGTGTGTGTGTGTGTGTGTGTGCGTGTATGAGAGAATTGGTGTGCTAGGGCCTCCAGCTACTGCAATCAAACTCCAGACATTTGCACCACCTTGTGTGTCTTGTAATCGTGCCTTGTGTGTGGTGGCTGGAGGCCCTGGTACACCCATTCTCTTTGTCTACCTCTTCCTCCCCCCTCCTTGAATATAATAAATAGATATTAAAAACAGGAAAGTGTTATTAACACACGCAACAGCCTGATCTCAAAAATAATTGTGCTGGGTGAAGGAGATCAGGCAGTCAAGGAGTGTCTACGGTATGATTCTGCTTATGTGGAAATCTAGAAAATGCCAATGACTCTCTAGTGACAGAAAGCAGATCTGGAGTTGCTTAGAGACTGGAACATGTTACAGAACAATTCCAAAGCAAGCACCCACATAACCACTTACTCCTAGTAATGGAAATATTCTTACACTTTTGTAAATCACTTATAGCCTTACCCTTCATACTTAGGTTTCTAACCTGTGAACCTGACTTTTTGCATGTAGTGTGAGGTAGATGTATAGTTCCTCTCGTTAAAGAAATTTCATTTTTATCTACATATGAATGTAGCTTTCCTGGCTCAACTTACTAAAAGGTTTATCCTTGAGGTTAATCAACTGCTCTCTGATTGGATATGAAGCCTGCTAAGTGGGAGGAAATACATGCCTGATACTGAGAACCATGTCAGAATCCTGGCTTGGAAGGTCATAAACCCTATAGGGAAGCTTCCACTGACTAAAAGGAGATGTTATGCCTGTCAAAAAGTCTTCTATGAGTCAGGTGTGGTGGTGCACACCTTTAATCCCAGCACTCAGGAGGCAGAGGTAGGAGGATGACTGTGAGTTTGAGGCCAGCCCAAGACTACATGGTGAATTCCAGGTCAGCCTGGGCTAGAGTGAGACCTTACCTCAAAAACAAAGAAACAAAAAAATTCTTCTAAATGTCTTTATCCCCTTTGCTCACTCTTGGCTAGAGAATCTGCTTCTTATAGATGGCATCAAATACTAGGGAGACTCAAGACCCATCAGAAAGGCAAGGGAAGATGGTTAAGATACCTAGCACAAGACAAATCATCTCTGTCATATTTGCCAGGGTCCAGGAAACATTACAGAGGAAGTGGCAGATTAAATATGAGTGATGCTCTCACTGCTAGCCTGACAACCTTTTCTAGGGAGATGGCGGCAGACACTGAGGAGACTCAAAACTCATCAAAGCATAAAATCAGAGGCTGCTGAGAGCTCAGCACTAAAGGAGACTTATAACACATACCTCAAGGCTCAAAGAACATGGTGAAAGAGCCGAGGAAAAGAATGTAAGAGCCACAGGGTGAAAAGGAGTGTCCTGAGGTACTGTCCCCCTACAGAAACTGACTGGTGCATTCATGACCCCACAGTGATTATTGATAACTCCACTGAGGAAGGCCCTCTAGAATGTGGGCAGGGGAGAGAGGTCATAAGAGTATAATCTGATGAGAATATCAATTTGTAATATGTTCATATATTAAAGTTCTCAATTTGGGAAAAAGGGTTCATCTCTTCCTCACTGCGTGAAGTGTCACCTCTTTATCTCTGTCATGTATCAGTGTCCCCATAGCATGGGATATTTCTGAGTTCTTAAATGCTTTTGTTCTGGTCTGTCTATCCTTGTTCCCAAATCACACTATTTAAACACAGCTCCATGTCTGGCATACATGCTCCCCTTATTCATTATCTACCATTTTGTCGGCTATGCATTTCCATAGCAATTTTAGAATCATTAAGGTGTTTTGTTTTGTTTCAAAGTAGGGTCTCACTCTAGCCCAGGATGACCTGGAA